>NW_017731403.1:55382-139491 GCF_001890085.2 Hipposideros armiger
AAAAAAAAAAAAAAAAGAACAAGGTGAACCTCAGGAATACAAAAGGAAGAAAAGTATAAAATGAAACATGAAATTAATAAATTATAAAATAGTAAAGTAGAAGAGTTGGTAAATAAAGCAAAAACCTTTCTCTGTAAAAAATAAAATATACTACTCTAATTAGCCTAATCAAGAAAATGGGGAGAAACCATAAATATACAAAAATACAAATGAAAAGAACGAAATTAAAACATATGGAAGAAATGAAATTATAAGAGTAATTTGCAAATTTCTGTGCCTATAGTTTGAAAACTTGCATAAAATGGAAGGTTGTCTAGTAAAGTAGGTGCTACCAAAATTTACCTCAGAAGAAAGAAAAAAATATATACAGACTAATGGTCATGGAAAAAAATTGAAAACTTTATTCAAAGACTTTCCCCTCAAAAAAGTTCTAGGCCAATAGATTTTTGGATTTTTCCAGCTCAGAGAAGGAAGAAAAATCTCAAAAATTTTTATGAAGTCAGCCATATATTTTATGAATTTATTACCAAAAATCATACAAAAGCAGAATAAAAAAGGAAACAAAGTAAAAAATATTTATAATTTTAATGTAAAAATTTAAAAGAAAAATTAGTTAACAGTATTTAACAGTATTATTTAAAGAACTATTCATGACCCCATGAAGTAAAGTTTGTTCTAGCAACTCAGGATGGTTCATTATTAGGGAGTCTATTAAAATATTTTCACCATTACAAGAAAAATTATATGATCATCTCAATAGATACATTTGGTAAAATCCCACATCAATTGCTGACGTTTTAAAAAAAGAAAGAGATGAATTTTGTTTGAGCATTATTTATATAATGGTCTCAAAGTCAGTAGCAGGCTTGATAGTAAAACATTGGAGCATTTCCATTAATGTTGGGAACAAAACAAGGATGCTTTGTTACCTTTTATTTAGTGTAGTTCTTATGCATTAGCCAATTCAGTTAGGCAAGAAAAAAATAAAAGATACAAATATTGGAAAAGTGAAGAAAAATTTAATGTGCTCATGGGGCATAATTAAGAACTTAAATTTTCAAACTAATTTTAGAATTAACTCCTGTTTCAGCAAAGGCCTGTTATGTTCATATCAGGAATAGTAGCAAACATATTCTTAACTTTTTCTCCTTTCAAGGAACTAAGAATAAGGAGTTAATGGAAGAGAAACTATCTTTCATAATAATATTACGAATGTAGAGGCATTTACAAAATGTGAGCAAAAAAATAGTTTAATACTAAATGGGAAAAAAATGCCCGTGATTATAACACCAAACTAAATGTTAGAGTACTCACAAATGTGAAATGGAATTTAATCTATGATTTGATCAATTTAGTAAATTCCCTCTGAAACAGAAAAATAGCTTTATTTAGATAATTTCTAAGGTCAGAGTCTACATACAGTTGACTAATTTACTCAGAATTTCATTTTATTTTGTCAATAGAGAAACAGTTCAATAATCATTTTTTTCTTTGTTTTTCTCATTTGAGTATCTGAGGTCTTACTTTGTCCTGTTGACTTAAATTTACTTTAAAAATACTTAGACATATAATAGGATGATTTAATTGTAAATATGTAGCAAAATAAATATATGAAGAGTAACTGCAACTTTTGAAATATTTTATTCATAAATTTTGTTGGCATCAGTGAGGTTTAGGAAACCACTTTTATATAGTTAAATACTGTAAAGTTTTGGAAAATACAGACATACAGAGGAAATGTTCTATCAAAGAGAGATTAAATGATAGCCAAAAGTATACAGGCTGAAGAAAACTGAGAAATACCTGAGATGTTAGTTTTATCAACATGACAAAATATTTATAGAAACATCTATATACAAACATTATATGCATATTCACATACTCCTTTATACTTGAAGCTAAATTAAGTTTTTCTCTTTTTACAGATTACCAACTATTTTCCACAGAAGCAATGCCATGGAATACAAAATATACTGACATTTTGTTTTCTTCTCAAAAACAATCCTTGCTAAATTTAATATGTTTGAGAATCCCTGTGTTATAAACATTTTCAGTAAAAGTTGGTTGAGATTGTAAATGTTTAATTTGTTGAAAATTTAAAAAGCATCTTAAAATATTTTTTCTTAGGGTTGTAATGATAAGTAGTGTGTAATAAGGCTATGAATAATGATGTTTCTTAAATTCCTGCAGCTTTGAGAGTGCTGATGTACATGTTCTTTTGTTATTTTTATTAAAGGCACTCAGTAGAGACCTGAGTTTTAATGAGCTATTTTAGTTTATCCTATTTGGATTTTTATCAATGACAAAATCACCAGAATGCCCAAGAGCTAAAAAATCTTAGTACGTGAATACCAACTAAACTTATTGGAGGATTTGGCCATGATCCATCCAATAGTCCAATAAGCAAATTCCTATTTACATTCTGTAAAATTGATGTCTGATTGCTACAAACATATCAAGAGATTAATTTTTTCTACCAACTAGTAGTATTTACTTTATCTTAAAATAAGTTATTTTACCTTGTAACATCTGAAAGTCAACCAGTCTTGTCCATTACCAGAAAGAAAACTATCTTACTAGTAGAGGATCCTGAATACACTGGGAGAACTTTTTGCATCAGATCACTGTTTGCTGGATGCAGAATTAACCTCAGATGGGTGTTGAGATTATCTCCTTTCACGTTCCCCTAGGTTTTTCCTTTCTGACAACCCCCTCTTGCATAACCACCTACTCCACCAAGCAGGTTGCTGGCTCTCTGAGTGGATAGGATTCAGTCTTACATTCTTCAGAGTGTCTTGTCTGAAAACCTTTATCTTGTTAATGTTGACCACTGATTATAGCCTAAATCACTACTTACACTAATAAAGTCCTTAAATCTCACTTCTCCTAAACCTGTGTGAAGAACATATGGAAAGAAGGGAGCAGAATGAGACAAAAAGTGCATTCTTTTTTAAAAAATGAATTGCCTTGTCAAGATAGGAACTTGAAAGCTGAGAGGGCCTCTTGCTCTGAAGCCACAGATGCATGGGGCAACATTAGCTAGTACTATACACAGTAATTCAACTAGCATGAATTTTGGGTTGTCAAAATAAGAAAAGAAAATCGAATATTAATTTAAGCAGCAGTTCCCAGGCGTTCTCAGAAAGCCAGAAACTTAGGCCACTGACATTTTTTAGAGCTCTCCGGTATTAAAATAAAGAAGAAGAAATACCAAAACATGGTTACCAAAATTGTGGGATGTTTTAAAATATTTTATATTTAACAAATTAATATCTTATACAAAATCACAACAAAATAGGTTAACTAGGAATATAGGATTTGTATTAAGTGTTAACAGGGCACTGTAGATGAAGTGGTCTGATGCTGAACCCAAGTTTAAAATTATGTCCTTAAAAATATTTTTTTTTCATATCCTATCAGTATATATTTGTGACCGAGTGTATAACCTTATTTGGTGATAACGCCAAATGTTTTCCCCACGTTCCTGGCAGCTCCTAGTAAACATCATTTCCTTAACCTAAACATCGAGGAACCCAACTATCTAGGCTTCCTACCTAAAGCCAGAGCTCGTATCTCCTAAGGCAGTGCATTTTTAAGATGGTGAAGAGCCATTTGAAAATCTCATGAAAGCTCTGGCTCTTTCTGCGTCCCACTCCCCCCCCCCAAAATACACATACATTATGTGTATAATTGGGGGTTGGGGGCTAGCTATTCCCTAAAATCCATCAAATATAGGCTGTGGGCTCCAGGTTCATAAGTCCTCCTATGAAAAGTTCTCTCCCCAAAATTTTATTATTTCTCCATGAAGACAGGACTTGGGTTGAAGAGTGTCAGAGAGCTCAGAAACAACGCGTCGATTCCGTGGCGGTGGAGGGAAGGGTGGGAAGAATGCCAGCATCAGTACCAAGTGGCAAACATGACAAGTTTGCCTGGTACGTGAGCACTCACAACTACCAGGTAGGCCACGCCTTCGCGTTGCCTGGCAATAGAGCTGCGCCAGGTAGATGCCTTTGTTCTCCCCTCCCCCTTCCTGTGGGCAGTGGAAACCTCTAGGTCTGCAGCGGGACCCGACCCTCTCCTGCCTTGAGGAGACATCTGAGTCAGGAGTCCATCGCCAGATGCCTTAAGAGGACAGCTCGTGAGGGTGGAGACTGTACACCATGCAGGTGGGAGACACGGCCACAGGGTGTCTGGAGCACCCAGTGGGGTCTCTGGCTGGGCCTGAGGCTGAGCATGAATGGGAAGGGGCGTCCCACAGGGGTTGGATTCTAATATTTGTTTTTGGTGAGAGCTGAATTTGGCGTGCGTTTCAAGATTGGAGAGAAATCCAAATTAACTCTAGGAGAATGCCATGTTTTCAACGTTCAAGACTTGGGTATGACGCTGGAGGAAGGTTAGGACTTGTTTGGGATTACTTTTTCACACCTGAATCCTGGAAATCTTACTGCTGCACTGTTTTTCATTTAAGAAATAGGCCAACAACTTTAGCTCAAGTGTAATTCAAGTTAAATATCCTGCCCCACTATTTTTAAATAAACCATCAGTCACGCTGGTAGTTCCATCTATCTTGAGAAAGACCAGCTGTCCCTGCAGTTTCTCCTACCTGATTGCAAAAGCTGTTAGACGTCCATTTACTCCTTAAAAGGCTGCTCCTCTGTCTAAAGTTTCCTTATTAACCAGAAGCCTGCGCTTTTGTCTCTGTATCAAAAGAGTAAAATACTTCTGACTTACAGAAACAGCTTCTTCCCACCTGCTCCCTCAATTTAAAACCACTGCGATTTTTCTTGGTTTGCATATTTAGGTGTTTATATATTGTATAATTCATTAGGATATATGGGACATAAATTACATGTAATTTTAATGGATAGTCCTTTTGTGTTAATAATAGATTCCTAGCAAGTACATTTTATCCTGTGTATGATGACATTTCTATATACTATAGTGAATAAACGGAAAAGAAATCATGAAAACAATTCTATTTATGATCGCATCAAAAAGAATAAAATACTTAGGAATGAATGTAACTAAGGATTTACCTTGTACACTGAAAACTACAAAACATTGCTGAAATTAAAGAAGACATAAGTAGAAAAACATCACACCTTTGCAGATTAGAAGATTTACTATTGTTAAGATGTTAATATTCCCAAAGTAATCTACAAATTCAACATAGTCCCTATCAAAATCCCAATGATAGTTTTTATAAAAATAGAAAACCCCATCCTAAAATTCACATGAAATCTTAAGAGGTACAAAATAGCCAAAACATCTTTCTGACAAATGGTGTTGAGAAAACTGAATATCCACGTGTAAAAGAATGAATTTGAACTCCTAGCTCATAAAAAAATACTAATTGTAAAAAGATCAAAGACCTAGAAGTGACAACTAAAACTATAAAACACATAGAAGAAAACAGGGCAAAATCGCCATGACATTGGATTGGCAATGATTTCTTGGATATGACACCAAAAATACAGATAACAAAAGAAAAAAATAGATAAATTAGATTTCACCAAAATTTAAACTTTTATGTATCAAAGGACACTGTCAATACAATGAAAAAGCAAACAATGGCATGGAAGAAAATATTTTCAAATTATATATTTGATTAAAAAAATTAATATCAGAGTATATAAAGAACTCCTAAAATGTAACAACAAAAAGACAAAAGTAAGGATCTACAGATGCTCTGCATCTATGTCATCAGGGAAATGCAAATTAAAACAAGAGATGACTGCACACCTATCAGAATGGCCAAAATCTGGAACACCGACAATACCGAATGCTGGAAAGAATTTGAAAACAATAGGAGCTCTCATTCATTGCTGGTGGGAATGCAAAATCGTACAGCTTTTGGAAGATACTTTGTTAGTTTCTTATAAAACCTAATATACTCTTACCATTTGATCCAGCAATCACACTCCTTGGTATTTACCCAAAGGAGTTAAAAACTTAATGTGCGCACAAAAACCTTCACACTGATGTTTATAGCAGCTTTATTTATCATTGCTAAAACCTAGTAGCGGGCCGGCCGAGTGGTGCATTGGTTAGGAGTTGGCTTGGGACACCTGCTCTGAGCAGCAGGGCCCCGGTTGGGGTCCCACATGAGGGCCAGTGACACTGCCCTCTACAGCTAAGATGGTGAACAACAGCTCGACCTGGAGCTGGGCTTCCATGAGTTGCTGTGAGCGACCGTCCAAGGGCTGGCGACTGACTGCCTCAGCTAGGAAGAGCGCAATGATAATGTCAACATGGGCCACTGAAGCCACATCCTCCACAACTAGACTGAAGAACAAAAGGACAGCAACTTGTCTGTTCCCCTCCCCCAATTCCCCAATAAAATCTTAAAAACAAAACAAAACAAAATAAAACCTAGAAGCAACTAAGATGTGCTTCAGTAGGTGAATGGATAAACAAACTGTGGTACCTCCAGATAATAGATTATTATTCAGTGCTAAAAGGAAGTGAACTATCAAGTCATGAAAAGACAGGGAGGAGCTTTATATGTATATTACTAAGTGAAAAGAAGCCAATCTGAGAAGAGTGCATATTGTATGATCCCAACTAGATACCATTCTGGAAAAGGCAAAACTATGGAGACAATGAAAAGGTCAGAGGTTGCCAGGGGTTGGGAGGGTGAGGGATGAATAGGTGAAGCACAGAAGATTTTTAGGACAGTGAAAATACTCTGTATGATATCATAATGATGGATGCATCATTCATTTTTGTCCAAACCCGAATGTACACCAAGTGTGAACCCTAATGTACACTATGGACTTGGGATGATTGTGATGTGCCCATGTAGGTTCATCAATTGTAACAAAAGTGTCCTTCATGTGGGAGATATTTGTAAAGGGAGAGGTTATGTATGTGTGGGGGCACAAAGCATATTGAAAATCTCTGTACCTTCTTCCTCAATTTTGCTGTGAACCTGAAACTGCTTTAAAAATAGTCTTAATAAAAAAATGTGTTGCTGTTTTATTTTAGCTTTAAATGAGGAATTTGCTTTAAGGTATCATTTTGGTGGTAGATGGTGATAATGGGGGAGGCTGTGCATGTGTGGAGGCAGAAAGTACATGGGAAATCTCTGTACCCTCCCCTCAATTTTCCTGTGAACCTACAGGTGCCCTAAAAATTAAGTCTTAATTTAAAATTTTAAATAAAACATAAAAAGTGGGCAAAGAACTTGAATAGACATCTCTCCAAAGAAGATATACCAATGGCCATTATGCACATAAAAGATGTTCAATACCATTAATTATTAGAGAAATGTAAATCAAAACCACAATGAAACACCATACCCATTAGGATAATGATGATAAAAAACAGAAAATGACAAGTGCTGGTGAGAATATGGAGAAATTAGAACCCTGTGCATTGCTGGTGGGATTGTAAAATGGCCCAACTGCTGTGGAAAACATTAGGGCAATTCCTTAAAAAATAATGCATAGAATTGTCATATGATCCAGTAACTCCACTTCTAGGTATATACCCTAAAGAATTGAAAGCAGGGACTCAAACAGATATTTGTACACTTAAGTTCATAGCAGCATTATTCACGTTAGCCAGAAGGTGGACACAACCCAAATGTCCATCAGTGGATGAATCAAACTATGGCATGAACATACAATGGAATATTATTCAGTCTTAAAACAGAAGGAAATTCTGATACATGTTTCAACATGGATGATCTTTGAAACCATTATGCCAAGTCACAAAATAAGTCACAAAAGGACAAATACAGTCATGTACCACATAATGACTTGCAATCAATGATGGACTGCATATACAAGAGTGGTCTCAAGATTATAATGAAGCTCAATCCTCTGTAAGAACTGGAAAGATAATGAGGTTCAGGAGGAGTTATTTTTCTCTGTCGGGAACAATATCTATGGTGCCTGGCAACAGCTTCCGTCTCACTCCCAGCACCTCAATTTTGAGTGTTACATTCTAATCAGTCAGCCACTGACCTGTTTCAGCTCAGAGGAGTCTGTCCCACAAGTGCTACATATTCAGGGGGTGCTACAGTCCTCTCAGATCTAGCTTACACTGCTATAAATTCTTTGTTAAAAAACTAAGATCCTGTACATGGACACAAGGATACAGGCCCACAGGAGCTCTTAAGTATTAATGCCAGTGCCACTTTAGTAAAAGCTGTCTTTTAGTAGTGTGGAGCCAACCTGTTCCTATACTTTGGAAATATTTTCAGGTTGTAATGATGTAAAGCACATATAAGTTTTACTTCTTCCATCAAATGCAATGCCAGCAAGAACCCTGTGTGCCAGATAGGGTCAATGGAACCAAAAACAAATTTCCAAAAACAAGATATTGGGCCCTCAGTTCTATACCCTCTCCATGTTAAATACTCTCTTTTTTTATAAATACCATAGTTTCTTAATGTGACAACTGCTCCAATATACAGTAGCCAAATCACATTGCCATGACAATCGCCTGTGTTCCTTTCTGTCTCCATCTTGATTTCTTATTCCCACTGTTCTTCAAACCACCGTTCAGTCCCCCCTGACAGTCACTATTATGGTGATCTACACCTTACCCAGAAAGTTGCGCCTCAATATTTCCAATCATTAGTCCAGCCCACATGCCTGTTCATGAAGCAGCACTGACAGCTTCTATTTCTGAGCCTGTTGGAAGGAAGCAGGGGGAGGGCTTGTGGGGCAGTGTTTATAAAGCCTATAGTAGTGTCCAGTAATGTCCCGGACCTTCACATTCACTCACCACTTACTCACCAAGAGGAACTTCCAGCCCAGCAAGCTCCATTCATGGTAAGTGCCATATACAGGTATGCCATTAAAAATTTTTTATACCATACTTTTACTGTACCTTTTCTATGTTTAGATGTTTAGATACACAAATACCATTGTGTTACAATTGCCTACAGTATTCAGTACAGTGATATGCTGTATAGGTTTGTGGCCTAGGAGCAAATAGGCTATATCATATAGCCTAGGCATGTAGTTGGCTATACCAGGTAGGTTTGTATAAGTGCATTCCATGATGTTCACACAATGATGAAATTGCCTAATGAGGCATTTTTCAGAAAGCGTGACTATATACTAGGCCAGACTTTCATATTTTATATAAAATAGTACAATATTAAATCTAGGTAGACTGGAATAAGTTAAAGATACCCATTGTAATTTCTAGAACAGTTATTAAAACAATAATGCAAAGATGTATAGTTAAAAACTGGTTTCAAAAACTGGAATTCTAAAAAATATTTAACCAAAAGAAGGCAAGAAAGGAACAGAGGAACATAAAGGTAAATGAAACTAATAAAAAACAGAAAGCTCTAGATCTAGTAACAATTACATTAAATGTAAATGGACTAAACACTTCAATTAAAAAGTAAAGAATGTCAGAATAGATAAAAAAAAGCAAGATGCAACTATATACTGGAAAAAGGGAATCACTTTAAATGCAAAGACACAGATGTGTTGAAAATAAAGGATTTAAAAAGACATTCTTTAAATGGTAGTTAGGAATAAGCTAGAGAAACTATATTAGTATCAAGCAAAATAGACATCAACATGAGGATTACTACTAGAAATAAAAAGGAACATTTATAATGATAGAAGGAGAAATTCATCAGGAAGATATCACAAATATAGCTATTTACGTAATAATGAAGCTTCAAGCACATGAAACAAAAACTGACAGAATTCAAGGGAAAAATAGGCAAATCCACAATCATAACTTGACACTTTAACACCCCTTTTCTAGTGCTTGATAAAACAACAGGATACAAAAGCTGCTAACAAAACAGAAGATATTAACAAATCTGTCAACCATCCATTGATTTATAGAGAAATATACCACCCACAAAATAATGTGGTAGAATACACATTCTTTTCAAGCATGCATGTAACATTCACTAAGATACACCATATGCTGGGTCATAAAACAAGCCAATACATTTTTAAAAATTGAAATATTAATGTCTTTTGTCCAAGCAGAATTAAATTAGGAAAGCCCAAATTATTTGAAAATTAAACAATATCCTTCCAAATAATAAAAATGTCAGTAAAAAATGACAAGTGAGATTAGAAATTTTTTAATTGAATAACAATAAAAATACAGCATACTAAAATTTTCAGGATACAGCTAAAGAATTTGTTAAAGGGAAATTTATAGCTTTAAGGGGTTATATTAGAAAAGAAAGGTTTATAGGCAATCATCTAAGCTTCTACCTTAAAGAGAAAAGAAGGTGAGCAAAATACAATAGAGAACAGCCTCTTTTTAAATATTTGTATTACCTGTCAAGAGTACCTCTTTTTTATTTCTATTTTCATATTGGTATTTGTGCCTTCTCACTTTCTTTTTTTTTTTATCACCTTGGCATGTGTTTGTCAATGTTGATAGCTCTAAGAACTAATTTTGGGCCTTGTTAATCTTTTCCATTATATATTCATTTTTCATTTCTTCAGTTTCTACTTTCACCTTTATTATTTCTTTACCTCTACCTTTGGCTTACTTTGATTTTTCTTTTTCAACTTTTTAGGTTGGAAGCTTATATTTTAATTTTGAAGCCTGTTTCATTGTCTAATATGTTAAATTAAGGTTATAAAATTCCTTTTATGAACTGTTTATTTGTACCCACATATCTTTGATATACAGCTTTATTGTTGTGATTCAATTCCTAATGCTTTTTTTTTTTTTTTTTAAGCTGAGCCATCCTGCTACCTGTTGGCAGCTCAGCGGCTGCTCAGCTCGGGCTGGACTCAAACCGCTGTTGCTCAGAGCTCAAACTCTTGAGCGAGCTCCTAACCAACTGAGCCACTCGGTTGGCCCCCTCCCTAATGCTTTTTAATCCCCACTGTGATTTCTTCTTTGACCCATGAGTTATTTAGAAGTTTTCTTTCTTAAATTCCAAATATATAATGATCTCCTAGTTATTATTTTCTTATTGATTTCTGCTTTGGTCACCGTGCTCAGAATTGTGGACCTTTACTCAATTTCTCAGGCTCTTGACCTCTTCCAGAATTGGCACTTGATTCAAGGGGAATGGGTCCATTCCCCTGGGACCCAAACATAGATCTCCACTCTTGGGGTCTCCTTTTCATCCAGGATCTTCTCCCCATAATTTTCTTCACTGCCTTGTTGATTCTCCAGTGCCTTAAGTTGATTTTCATCTACTTTGTCCAGTTTTACTAGCTGTTCTCATCAAGAGGCTTGATCCAAATTATCTAGTCTGCTATCACCAAGTACAGAACTCCTGCTGATGGTGATTTTTTTATTGTTACAAGACATGTGGAAAAAATGGGGATTGGAGGATCTCATGGATAGAGAGACCAGTAAAAGACCCAGCAGGAATAGAAAAACAAAACTTTGGCCAAAGAATAGAATGAAGAGGAAAAATAAGATGATACTTGTATTAGTTATGTATTGTTGCATAACAAATTAGCACAAACTTAGTGGCTTAAAACAACACATTTATTATCTCAGGGTTTTTATGAGTGAAGGATCTAGACATTGCTTTGCTGGGCCCTCTGCTTCAGAGTTTCCCACAAAGTTGCAATGAAAATGTCAGCTAGAGCTGGGGTTTTATTTGAAGGTACCATAGAAGGATACATTTTTAGGTACACTTACATGGTAGTTGGCAGAATTCAGTTATTTGAGGGCTATCTGATGGAAGAGTTCAATTCCTAGCTAATTGCTGGCTACGTTTTCCTTGTCACATAGTTCTCTCCATAGGGCACCTCACAATATGGAAGCTTGCTTCATCAAAGCCAGCAACTGAGAGAGAGTGCTGGCAAGATGGAAGTTACAATCTTATGGAATTCAATCACAGAAATGGTATTTCTTCACCTTTGCCATATTCTATTGGTTAAAAGCATGTCACAGTTCCCACCCATAATCAAAGAGGGGGGGTTATGCAGGGATGTGAATACCAGAAAATGAAGCTCAACCAAGGCCATGTTTTACTTTGTTTGCCACAGTATTCACTCATGCATATAATTAAGTTCTCCCTTCTTCTGGAAACATCAGAGAAAATGGACAACAGACTAGAAAAACAATAGTCAATTTTCTACAGACAACTTCTGGAAAAGTATCAATAAAATGTCAAAGCCTGTAATAAGGAAAACAAGGCTAACTTTCATAGAAAGAAATTATGATTAGACACAAATTGAACTATAAAAAGATTCCTAGACTCTTCTAAGATTTAATCTGGGTATATGAGTCCCATGAAGCTATGTAGTTTAAAAGAGAAGAAAGTTCACCTGGAGGTCTTGAATCCTTATGTAGAAATAGAAACAAAACAGTATTTCTTCAAAATGTGAGTTGGTTTTGCCTACTATGGTCATCGGGGAATTTTCCATGACTTATGATTTTATTTACTTCATTAATATTTGATATGTGTTCTAAATTTTTTTTTAATTAAACATCTTATTGTAACTTTGAGGATAGAGGATGTAGTTTGTTTATCAAAGTATGTAGTCCCATTAGTTCTGGGAAATGGGGGAAAAGTAGACCTCTTTGTTCTAGCCTTTGAAACTAATTATCTAGTTATGTGAAGAATTCATGAACAATTGCATTGTTGGAAATGCTACATATGAATTTTACACTTATATATTAAAATGCACATCTATGTTAATAGATTTTTAATTTTTTTACATAGGACCCAAATGAAGATACAGAATGGAATGAAATTTTAAGAGATTTTGGCATTCTTCCTCCAAAAGAAGAGCCAAAAGATGAAATTGAAGAAATGGTTTTACGTTTACAAAAAGAAGCGATGGGTATAGTTGTGCGGTTGTTGGGCTGGATGAAGGGGTTAATACAGTTATGATAGTAATTGTATATTTCATGAACTTAGAGGAAGCAAAGGCATTAGAAATCATTTAGTGTAAGTCCCACCCCTACTTTTAATTTTTTTTTTTTTTTTAGCTGAGCCATCCTGCCACCTGTTGGCAGCTCAGCGGCAACTCAGCTCGGGCCGGGCATCAAACCGCTGTTGCTCAGAGCTCAAACTCTTGCGTGAGCTCTTAACCAACTGAGCCACTCAGCTGGCCCCCCCACCCCTACTTTTAAAGTTAAGGTGCTGACACCTAAAATTTCTAATTCATGTGCTGAAAGTTACAGGCTAGTTAATAACAGAGCGGAAATGTCCTGTTATCTAACCTAGTGAGCTTTATTTTCCTCTACTTTGTGATTGCCTTGTACAATAATACCTTGGTTTGGGAGCATAATTCATTCCGGAAACAAACTACTCGTATTGCAAGACATCACTCATTTACTACGTTAAAATGTATTAGAAATGTTTGCTCGTCTTGCAGAACACTTGCAAAACAAGTTATTCACAATCCAAGGTTTTACTGTGTTTTGATCATTTTATATAGTATGCATTATGTCAAGATTTCCAGGTACTTGGAAAAATATAAAATTTTGAGGTCAATTGATTTTCACATTAACTTTTAAATGTAGCCTGGCAGTTCTGTGAACTCTGAGGGAATAATAACACTAGAAACAAATCTGAAGCAGTCAGCCATAAAATAGCTTTATATACTGCAGAAACTGTAACATTAAAGATATTCTTGATCTCCATTTATCTAACGTATTGTTTTTTTCCTGGACATGTGACTATAAAGTAAAATTAATTTTTAAATAATTCAATTATCTACAATTTGTTTTGTTTTAGTTAAACCATATGAAAAGATGACTCTTGCACAGTTGAAGGAAGCTGAAGATGAATTTGATGATGAAGATATGAAAGCTATTGAAACATATAGGTACAGTGATTCATTGGGGTAATTTATGAGTTTTGGGGTGAACAAGTATTATAAGAATTAAACTATGAAAAAAGACTTACAGAATGCATTTTAAAAAGAACAAAACTACTTTTAAAATGACATTTTAAAATTAACTCACTTTCTAGAAGATGAATTTTTTCCCTGAATTTTTTTGCCTTTGCTTAAATTAAAAATTATCCAATAGTGTACTGCAGAACTTCATCAAGTTACATATAAGTAAAGTGGAAAATATCAATAAATGGTCAATAAAAAGAGGGCCATAATTTGCCTTCTAGTATGATGTCTGTTAAGGGTTTCTATTGTTTAATAATTAATTACCAGTCATAAATTATTTCAGAAATTAGAATAGGTGCATATATTTTCCAACTTATCCTGATATGAAAACCAGACAAAGAATTTGCAAACACAGTATGCTATAGAAAGATCTCTTAGGAATATAGGCACAAACTATTAGCAAATTAAGTCCATCAACTTAGAAAAAGTATAATATACCCTGAACAAGTGGGATTTGTCCCAGTAATGCAAAGTTGTTGTCAAGGAAGAATTCTATATCTGGCAAAACTATGCTACAAGAATAAAGGAGAAATTAAGACATTCCTAGATAAAAGCTAAGTGAGTTTGTTACTACTAGAACCGCCCTAAAAATTAGCTGCAGGAGTCCTTCAGGCTGAAATTAAAAGGGCACAAGACAGTAACAGAAAGCCAGATGAAGAAATAAATAGCATAAGTAAAGGTAACTACATAGGTAAATATAAAAGCCAGTATTACTGTACTTTTGGTTTTTAACTCCTTTTTTCCTATATGATTTAAAAGGCAAATGCATAACAAAGTAATTATAAGTAGATGTTAATGGACACACAATATAGTCTGTAACAATAAAAAATATAAAGGAGAAGGGATAGAGATGTATAGGAAGCAGAGTGTATGCTACTGAAACTAAATTGGTATTATTCACAGTAGGTCATTATAAGATAATGTTTTTTGGGTTTTTTTTTTTAAAGATTTTTATTGGGGAATTAGGGAGGAGAAGAATGTTGGGGAATTGGGGAAGGGGAACATTATGTTTTTCCAGGTCCCATCAGCTCCAAGTCAAGATGTTGTCCTTCAATCTTAGTTGTGGAGGGTGCAAGCTCAGCTCTAAATCCAGTCACCACTTTCAATCTAGTTGCTGGGAGGCATAGTCCACCATCCCATGCAGTGTACAACCAGCAACCTTGCTACTAAGAGCACACGCTTTCACTAGCTCAGTGGCAGCTCTGCTTTCACTAGCTCACTGGCCCATGTGGGAATCACACCAGCGACCCTGTTGCTCAGTGCTCAAGCTCTTAACCAACTGAGCCACTTGGCCGGCCCCTATAAGATAATTTTAATCCTTAAGGTAACCACTAAAAGAATACAAAAAAAGGGAAAAAGAAGGAAATCAAAATGGTACACTACAAAAATCAACTAAATACAAAATAGAAATACAAAAAGAAGCAGTGATGAATCAATTGAAGAACAAAAAGCATTTAAGAAGTACAAAAAATAGGGCCGGCTAAGTGGCGTGTTGGTTAAGAGCTGGCTGGGGACACCAGAGGGCCCCAGTTTGGATCCCACATATGAGGGCCAGTGACACTGCCCTCTACAGCTAAGATGCTGAACAACAGCTCAACCTGGAGCTGGGCTGCCGTGAGTCGCCGGTGTCCGCGTAGGCTGCAGCTCCCTGCTGCAGTGGGTTGTCATGGGCTACCGTGTGTAGCCAGCAGCCCGCGTGAGCGGCCAGCAGCTGCCTTGAGTGGTCATCCAGAAGCCGGCGACTGATCTGCCTCGCCTGGGAAGAGCACAATGATGGTGCCAACTTGGGCCAGTGAAGCAACGTCCTCCACAACTAGACTGAAGAACAAAAGGACAGCAACTTGTCTGTTCCCCATCCCCCAACTCCCCAATAAAAATATTTTAAAAAAGAAGTACAAAAAATAGCTAAATGGCAGAGGTCCTTCCTTATCAGTAATTACTTTGTTGTGTTGGTCCCAGACTATTGACATTGATACTATTGGCTTGGAATGCCTGAGGCACTCACCTGGGCCTGTATTACTCATATGTTGTGGCTGGAGCAGCTCTTGTGGTTCTTATTATGATTGCAGGATATCTTCATCAAGAAACCATTGAGGAACTTTGAGGAACAAAATTTATTACTCACAGGTCCTGGAGGATATATGGCTCACTGAAGTCCACACAGCCAGGTCATGGGGGAGAGATAAAGGTAGAGGTAGAGGTAGAGGTAAAGGTAGCAATAGCGATAGCAATAGCGTTAGTGCTAGAGATAGAGATAGAGATAGAGATAGAGGAGACAGAGATAGGGATGGGGAAAGAGAAAGAAAGAGAACACCTGGGGCTCAGCTTTTATTAGAGTCCAATGATAGGGTATCTAGGTTTTGAGAGTTTATTCATTATTGGCTAATTTAGAGCATAACAGCTGGAATTAGAGCACAGGAAGGAGAATCAGAGTCACTCAACTGGTCAGTTATCTGGGTTACCTAGAGATTTCTGAAAGAGGGAGCTTCATGAGTGAGGGAGGGCAGCCTAATTCCTTATTTGGTTGTTTTGCTAATAGCTGTGTCATACAGCTGGCAATATGTTTCTCAAGATGGATGTCTTTTGAAATGGATGCCTTAGAAATCAAATGCTTAATGTCAGGCACTTACACTACCATCAAAAAGTTTCATGTCAGGAACTTACATTACATATTTTAAATGTAAATGGATTTGAAATTAAATTAATCTCCAACTAAAGGCAGAAATTGGTAGAATGAATAAAAAGAAACAGAATCCAGATCCTGAAAACCAAAGCAATCTTGAGAAAGAACAAAGTTGGAGGACCCACACTTCCTGATTCCAAAACTTACTTACAAAGCAACAGTAATCAAAACAGGGTGGTAGTGACATAAAGATAAATGTATAGATTAATGGAATAGAATAGATAGCCCAGAGACTTTCTCATATGTAATCAAATGGTTTCAACAGAGTGCCAAGAATATTCAATGGGAAAAGGACAATCATTACAAAAAATGGTGCTAGGAAAACTGGATATCCACATGCAGAAGAAGAAAGTTGGACTCCTAACTCACATCATATTAAAAAATTAACTCAAAATGTATCAAAGGCCTAAATATAAGACTAAAACTACAAACTCTTCAAAGAAATCATAGGGGGGGAATGTCCATGACATTGGATTTAGAAATGATTTCTTGGATGTGACACCAAAAGCACAAACAACAAAAGAAAAAAATAGACAAATTGGACTACCTCAAAATTTATAACTTTTATGCATCAATGGCCACTATCAAGAGAGTGAAAAGATGACCCACAGAATGGAAGAAAATATTTGCAAATTAATTATATGATAAGGGATTACTAACCACAATATATAAAGAACTCCTAAAGCTCAACAACAAAAAGACAACCCAATTAAAAACATTTAAAGAATTTGAGTAGAAATTTCTTCAAAGAAGGTATACAAATGGACAATAAGCACATGGAAAGATGTTCAACATCATTAGTCATTAGGAAAAATGCAAATCAAAACCATAATGAGATTCCACTTCATTTCCACTAGGGTGCTTATAATAAAAAAGACAGACAAGAACAAAAGTATTGGTGAGCATGTGGAGAAATTGGAACCCTCATACGTTGCTGGTGGGTGTGTAAAGTGGTCCACTGTTGTAAAGAACTGTATGAGATTTCTTCGAATGTTAAACAGAATTACCATACGATCCAACAATTCCACTTGTAGATATATATACCCAAGAGAACTGAAAACGCAAAACATGTATATGAGTGTTCATAGCAGCATTATTCACAATAGCCAAAAAGTACAAAGAACTTGAATGTCCATCAGCAGGTCAGTGGGTAAACAAAATGTATCAATAGTATATCCGTACAGTGGAATTTTTTTCAGCCATGGAAAGTAATGATGTATTGATACATGCTACAACAGGATTGAATCTTGAAAATATTACGGCAAGTGAAAGAAACCAGTGACAAAAGGCCACATTTTATGTGATTCCTTTTATATGAAATGTTCAGGATGGGAAAATCCATGGAGACAGTAAGCAGATTATTCATTGTCAGGGCCAGGGAAGGGGAGAACAGGGAGTAACTGCAAATAGATATAGAGTTTCTTTTGGGGAAATTAAAATATTCTGGAATTAGTGGTGATATATACACAACTTTGTGAATATTTTCAAAATCAGTAAATTGTACACTTTAAATTATTAAATTTTATTTTATATGAGTTATATTACAATTAAAAACTAAAGATCTTGGAGGAACTGGTACTCTCATATGACTACTTTGGAAAATAGTTTGGCAATCTCCTCTAAAGTGACATATGCATTTAACATATAACTCAGCAATTACATTCCCTGATATTTACTTGAGAAAATTGAAGGTATATGTTAATACAAAGACTTGCATGTGAATATTCATAATATGCAGAAACTGGAAAAAAACACAAAAGTCCATCAATATGATGAATGAATGTGAGGTTAATGAATAAATAAATTGTAGTGTATTCATGAATACTACTTTATAAGAATAGTAAGCAAACTACTGATACACACAATAACTGGTGAAATTCAGAAACATACTGAATGAAAGAAGCCAGACACAGGAGAGTATTTGATATATGATCATCATTTTAAAATTCAATTTTTTAAAGAAAATATAGATTTCCAAAATTGACTCAATAAAAGATAGAAAAGCATAATTGAGAAGATAGGCTTCTTTCTAAAATTTGTTCTATATCTGATTTTTCTCTTTCAAGACACAAGCAATCTCTATATTTGTATAAAGATAGAAAGCTTACTAATTTATTGCATATGACATTGTTATATTTATTGATAACATAACCCCATTATTACAATCAGACAAGGATAGTACAGACAGGACAGAATGGACTCATAGTACTTGTTGTTTTAATTTGCATTTTCCTGAAGACATAGATATGGACATCCTTTCATATGCTTATTTGTATGTCTTCTTATCTATATGTCTTATGTGGTGAGGTGTCTGTTAACTTCGGCCCATTGTAAAATCAGATTGTTTTCTTATTGTTGAGTTTTTAGAGTTCTTTGTATATTTTGGATAATAGTCTTTTATCAGATGTGTCTTTTGCAAATATTTTCTCCCAATCTTTGTTAAGGAGATAGATTCCTAGAGACAACAGTTGTTACAGTGGTTTTCTGATCCCTAGAGGAATTTGATACTAGGACACAACTGCAATAGTAGTTCCACATTCCCCAAGTTTCTGGATTGCAAAAGAAAAAGTTGTTCTCTTGGCAGACCAGTTTTGCAATAGTGTTCTGGGTGTAATTCCTGGTAGCCCAGCCTAGGGCCTCCTTCATCCTTCCACTGAGTTTGTAAAGCACTTAATTCTATAATTTAAGCTTTTTGCTGCTTAAAATAGCAAGAGGGCTTTCTGTTAATGCAACTGAACCCCAACTGATATGATTGTTAGGTGAAAAATGCAGGCCACTGAGCACTAAGCCACTTCCTGATGGCAAAGCTAAACCAGTTGCTTATGTCTTTCCCTGCTCAATTCCACTGAAGTAACAAAAACAAGGAAGAGATGGTGGAAGAGGGAAGGAGAAAGAGAAGTAGTTGATAGTGGCAGCATTATATAGGGCATGGTGCCATCATTGGAACAAAAATGTATTGAAATTTTTGCAAGATATTAAGCCAGTGAGATCAAATTGAGGAAAGCTAATGATAATGATGCAAAGCACTGAATGCAAACAAAATCTGGCTCCGAAAAGATCTTTGGAATAACTGTATGTTCTGAATATCTGGGACAATAGAGGGACAACTGAAGGACTTCAGTTTGAGTACTGTTGAGGGCCCTAGACTTAGCTTGCTATTCTTGGCATTCTCCTCTAGGCTTCACTTTGCTTGGATTACTTGTTATGTAGAGTGGTTTTACCTGACACGTTTCTAATATGTGAATTAAGGAAAGAGTGTTAAAATATACCCAGGATTTTGTATTTATTCAGGTATGGTTAAGCCAACAGATTAGGAGATAATTGCCATTGAACAGATAGTTTTGTTACTCATAGTTCTTGAGAATTAAGTGGCATGCCTCACAATGCAGGGCCACACAGGGAAGCACCAGAGTTGGCCAAGAGGCAGAAGAAATGAGGGGATAGAATGGACACCAGCCTTTATTGTAGTTTTCATGGAAAAGGCAAGGTCGGAAGGGTAAGTACTCGTAGAATTTGGATTGGTTAGTTTGGATAATTTTGGCATGCATTAGGCTGTCTCTAATTGTCCGGTACCCAATGATTAGGGCAGGGGGATGGTGGCTCAATTTAACAAGGAGCTCTTTGAGGAATTGGGCTCTGAGCTGGTTGGTTTGCATTTGAGGAATGTGCTCCCCAGTGAGTTGTTGCTGTCTTTAGGAATTATTGTAGTTAGACTTGGGAGGGGCAGTCTCTCCAGGATCAGCAAGGCCCCAAATGCCAGAGCATAAAGAATGCAGAAAATAATGTAGTGAATACACAGAGAAAGAAGGAGAATAAGTACTTCCAGATAGCTGAGATATATCTAATCAGTAACTTTTAAGAAACTGGCAGGTGTATCAGAAACCATTTGGATTTGCTTCATGAATCCAAGCATTCAACAACTAACTCAAAGTATGTACATTTTGAAAGAGTAGTTTAAGAAAGTTTTAAGGCTCTCTCTGGATGAATGACCAGGTAACATGGAATGCTCACTGTGTGGTAGGCACCATCCTAAAAAATTTACATGTGTTTAATCCTCCACAATCCCATGCAAATTGGTATTAGTAGTATTCCCAGCTGCAGGTGGGGAAACTGAAGTTTAGAGAGATCAAATAACTTGCCCAAGTTCATGCTGTTAGTAAGTGGGAACTGATATTTAAACCCAGTTTAGTCTGATCTTGCAGTCCAAACTCATCACGCTTCTCTACCACTCTCTACCTGCAATACATTTTATAACAATAATTATATATTCATAAAGGTTTTGGACTGAAGGTCAGCTTAGCATGATAATTAAGAGCATGTAAATTTGGATAATAGTAGTATTAACTTTATAAAATTTTTGCAAGAATTAGTTAACATAGCGCACTTAAAACAGTGCCTGGTAACATAATAAGCACTCAGTAAACATTAGCTATTATTACATATATTCTCCCTTAATAAGTATTTAACCCATGTATGAGAATTTATAGGTCTAATGTCTAAATAAAATCTCTGTAGCTATGATTAAGACCTAGTCATAAAAATAAATTTATATGTTGCAATACCCATGATAACACAAATTATATAAACAGAAATTGGCATTATAACAACATTAATAGTTATTCTATCATTCTTTGAAGTGTTTGATATGTACTAGTATTGCATACATTGCCCTAAATTGTTACTGTATATGGGAATAACCTTAAGAATATAACAACTTTCTTATGTAATTTAATTTTATTATTTTAATTAGAGAAAAGCGATTACAGGAATGGAAAGCTCTTAAGAAAAAGCAAAAGTTTGGGGAGTTAAGAGAAATTTCTGGAAATCAATATGTGAATGAAGTCACAAATGCAGACAAAGATGTATGGGTTATAATTCATCTATACAGATCAAGGTAACTACCATAGAATTTTTGTAAAATATTTAATATATTAATGTTTTAAGATATGTATTTTTGGCTTTCAAGTTTTATAAAGCATATACAACAAAGAGTACTCATGAAAAAGAAATATATGTATATACACACATATGTATAAAGTCATTGGCTTCAGGGATTAAATTAGTTATTTTAATATCCTTTCATGTCTAATTTTAAAAAGTTTTCACACTTCTTGGAAAAATAAGCATTCTTTGGTAGTTAATTTAAAAAATTTATGGAAAATTTCAAACATACAGAAAAGTAGAAAGAATGATAAAATGAGCACCCTAAATACTGGCCAGGTAGATTCAACAGTTAACATTTTGCCATATTTGTATCATTGTGTGTGTGTGTGTGTGTGTGTGTGTGTATGCGTTTGCAAAACCATTTAAAAAAAAATTACACATAGCACAATACTTTTCTCCTAAGTACTTCAGCATGTATCTTTGAAACATAAGGGCATTTTTCTATAGAACCACAATACCATTTTTTCACCTAACAAAATTAACAATACTTCCTAATAACATCTAATACCCAATCCTTACTCAAATTTTCCCAACTGACTTCTAATTGTCTTTAATAAACTCACATATTTTTGATCAAGGATACAATCAAGGATCACGCAGTGCATTTGAATATATCACATCTCTTTGGTCTCTTTTAACAGAATAATTCCCTTGCATTCCCCAGTCTGCCCCCCACATCCAAACAATTAATTTTAAAGTGCCTCGTTGTGCTAAATATAACCCATATGTCCTCAGGTTTCACCAGCCTGGTGTAATGAAAATTGGAAAGAGTGGATATTTCCCCAAAAGTGGAGCTGCAAGCTCCTAGAGTTTCACAGATCTCTCACAGAAACAGCACCCCTAGCTTTAGGTCCTAGTCCCTCTGCCTGGGCTCCAAGCCAGTCCAGAAACAGAGGCCATGACAGTAGCCCTCACTGTCCTTATCTTATTCTATGAATAAAAAATGTGTTCTCTCTTTTGGTCCTCAGAGAAATTCTGTACAGAGCAATTTATGCAAATTAGAGCCCGGTTGTTTACCAGCTCACCCAGTTCCCCAGACAAATTTTGATAAGAGGACATCATGCCCCGTAATGAAGACTTTATTTTTACTGCAACTAAAATGCATGGTGATTAATTTTTTAGTAGTTTAAAGCCTTAGAAGGAATCATTTCCCATCTTTCCTATACATCTGTTTAAACCAATTTGGAGACTTGCTGACTTTGGTTCTTCACAAATATGTAAAACACCAACATTTACAATGCTAGGATCTGTGTGTCATACATGTTATATATGGATGTTTGTTCTGAATTACCATACCCTGGTATAAAATTATTTATTTTAATGGTTATTTCTAGATAAATTACTAGTTTTGACAAATAATTTTCAAAAACTCATAAAAAAGGTTAAATCTATTTTAGCCTCAGCTAGGCTATTTCAGCCTGTCATATGCTTTAGTGGATTCAAAGAGTAAAGATCTGTTTTTATAACATTTTAAATATTTGTGAATTTCTCAGAAGGTTTTTTTGAGGGTAATCTATGAATGTTACATAAAATATTAGTTTTCTTGACATTAAGAAAATGCATTTATGTGTCAGTATATAGCTTACATTTTAAGAAAGTTGATCTATAATCAAATTTATAAAACAGAAACGAATTATTTATGTTACAAATATTCTTTAGAAAAGTCTAGTTTTTAATAATGGATTTACTCAACTTTTTCATATTATAAAGTGAAGTATATCTGTTAATTTGTATTTCTATCTGCCTTTTATGAACTTCACAGGAGGGTAAGTTTGTTTTTAACTAGGTTCCTCAGTTCTGTAATTTTTATATTACTTTGCCACTAAATTTATATAATTGGGCCCACTCTTCACCCAAGTGGAAGCTCAGCCTACTTAGAATGCAGCGGTTCTCAACCTCCCTAATGCCGCGACCCCTTAATACAGTTCCTCATGTTCTGGTGACCCCCAACCATAAAATTATTTTCCTTGCTACTCTATAACTGTAATTTTGCTACTGTTATGAATCAAATGTAAATATCCTTTTGTTTTCCAATGGTCTTAGGTGACCCCTGTGAAAGGGTCGTTCGACCCCCCAAAGGGGTTGCTACCCACAGGTTGAGAACCGCTGCAGAGGAACCTAACTAACCCTGGGCCAGTGAGCCTTGTGGATCAGCTTAAAGTTAGCTTTGATTCTGATTTTATTCCATCTTACAGCTGTGCCCAAATTCTAATTAGGGTCTTTTACATTATTCCTATAACCAACTGCATAGATTGAACCTCGCATACCATAACTAGGCCTTTACCTTGTTTTCTGATATTAGAGGTCTCCCTTATGTTTTACAATCCTTATGGAGTTAAATTCTGGCCCCTGAACCCTAAAACCAAATTTGCTCCCCTACTATTGCTTCAGAACTATCTTCAGGCAACTACTTTCTCCCAGCAACACAATCTGTTATGCCATAGTCTCTTAATTCCATACTTTTGACTGCCACCACCAATGCGCACCTGCCATTCACACCACTCACCTCATAAGAGTCTGTCATACCATTGACTCTCATTCAGACCGTAATGATAAAATTCCTCTAAATTAGATAGTAGTTGATTCATGTCACCTATTTGAGGAAATTTGAAACTTACAAAGTCAATTTATGTCATTGTTTTGTGTGGAAAATTGGTATTTAAGTTAGGCAGTACATTTCTAATATTACTGCTAGTAGGCCACCCATTAAAACAAAGCAGTGTCTAGATTTGTAGCAGGTTATAATTATCAAAAGAAGTGATGTACATATATTCTAAAATGTAAATTAAACATATAATGCATTTAACTTGTTTTGCTTAGCTTCTTGCTCCATAAATTGGTATATAACACCACCTAGTACTGAGAGGATTTCTGAGGGTTTTGTAGGTGCTGGAGATGCAAAAGCATATATATAAGACATCTGTCTCTGCCATTAAAGAAATTTCAGTATGATAGAGGGAGACAATTAAGTGCAGTAATAAAGTTTTTTAGATGCTATGGTTGAATTCTATACAGAGTAAAGGTACTGAAGAGGAAGTAGTAAGTTCTACTCTTGGAGGAGGGAAGTACAGAACTTTCTATATTACATCTATCTATCTATCTATCTATCTATCTATCTATCTATCTATTTATCAGTAGATAGAGATAGATCCATCGATCTCTATCTATCTATCTATCTATCTATCTATCTATCTAGATATCACAGTTTTTTTAAATCCATTCATCCACTGATAGACACTTAGGTTGTTTCCATATCTTGGCTATTGTAATAATGTTGCAATGAACACAGGGGTGCAGGGATCTCTTCGACATAGTATTTTTATTTCCTTTGGATAAATACCAGAAGTGGGATTGCTAGATGATATGGTAGTTTTATTTTTAATTTTTTGAGAAGCCTTTATATCATTTTCTATACTGACTGCACCAATTTGCATTCCCACTAACAGTGCACAAGGATTTCCTTTTTTCCATATCTTCACCAATATTTAGATAACAGCCATTCTGAAAGGTTTGAAGTGATGTCTCATTGTGGCTTTGATTTGCATTTCACTGATGATTAATAATGTTGAGCATCTTTTCATGTACTTGTTGGCCATCTGTATGTTTTTGTTTTTTGAAAAATGTCTATTCAGATC
This sequence comes from Hipposideros armiger, assembly GCF_001890085.2. Classification (NCBI taxonomy): domain Eukaryota; kingdom Metazoa; phylum Chordata; class Mammalia; order Chiroptera; family Hipposideridae; genus Hipposideros; species Hipposideros armiger. The sequence goes on from NW_017731403.1 coordinate 80,468, forward strand.
TTTTGCCTATTTTTTATTTTAATTTTTTTGCTATTGAGTTGTTCGAGTTCTTTACATATGTTACATATTAGCCCCTTATCCAATATATGATTTGCAAGTATTTTCTCCCAATCAGTAGGTTGCTTTTCATTTTGTTGATGGTTGCTTTGTTGTACAGAAGCTTTTTAACATAAAATGGTCTCATTTATTTATTTGTGCATTTGTTGCTTTTGCTTTTGGTTTCAGATATAAAAATCATCACCAAGACCTATGCCAAGGAGCTTACTATTAATGTTTTCTTCTAGGAGTTCTTTGGTTTCAGATATTACATTCAAGTCTTTAATTCATTTAGAGTTAATTTTTGTAAGACAGTGGTCAAGTTTCATACTTGTGCATGTGGGTGTCCAGTTTTTTCTACACCATTTATTGAAGAGATCGCCCTTTCCCCATTGTATATTCTTCACAGGCTCCTTTGTTATAAAAAAAATTATAAACCGTATATGTGTGGGTTTATTTCTGGACTCTCTATTCTGTTCCACTAATCTATGTGTCTGTTTTTTATGCCAATACCATATTATTTTAATTGCTATAGCTTTGTTAGTATAGTTCTGAATTGGAGAGTGTGGTGCTTCTGGGTTTGTTCTTCTTTTTCAAGATTGTTTTGTCTATTCAGCGTTTTTTGTGGTTCAATACAAATTTTAGGATTATTTTTTCTATTTATTTGAAAAGTGCTATTGAAATTATAATAAGTATTGCACTGAATCTGTAGATTGCTTTGGATAGTGTGGACATTTTAACAATATTGATTTTTCCAATTCATGAGCATGGAATATCTTTCCATTTGTTTTTTCTTCAATTTCTTTCATTAATGTCTTGTAGTTTTCAATATACAGGTCTTTCACCTTCTTGGTTAAATTTATTCCTAGGTATTTTATTATTTTTGATACAATTGTAAATAGGATTGTTTTATATATTTATCTTTCTGATAGTTTGTTATTAGTGCAATGGATTTTTGTATATTGGTTTTTTATCCTTCAACTTTACTGAATTTGTTTTTTAGTTTCAACAGTGTTTTGATGGGGTCTTTAGGGTTTTCTATATATAATATCATGTCACCTGCAAATAGTATCAGTTTTACCTCTTTCTTTCCAATTTGTATGTCTTTTATTTCTTTTTCTTTTTTTTAAACTTTTTTATTGGGGAACAGCCATGGTCATTGGTTACACATTGCTTTCATGCTACAGTGGCATAATTGACTCTTTTAAGGAGGGTGCAGCTCACAGTGGCCCAAGCAGGGATTGAACCAGCAACCTTGCTGTTATTGGCACAATGCTCTAACTAGCTGAGCTAATTGTTCACCCCTATTTCTTTTTCTTGATTGATTGCTTTGGCTAGGACTTCCAATACTATGTTGAATAAAAGTGGTGAGAGTGGGCATCTTTGTGTTGTTCCTGATCTTAGAGGAAAGGCTTTCAGCTTTTCACTGTTGAGTATGATATTAGTTATGGCTTGTCACATATAGCCTTTATTATGTTCAGGTACATTCCTTTGTATCCACTTTATTGAGATATTTTTTAATTTGTGAAACAAGTTTATCAAAAATGTATTGAGAATAAAAGCCAGAAACTGGTAAAGAAAAACCAAATAAATAAAACTCTTCTCCCAAATGTTAATAAGAACTTAATGTATTTTCATTGATTTCCATTTACAGAGTTTGTTTAAATGAAGCAAGAGCTCAAATATACATGTAAAGTAATTTGAGTGCATAAACCTGTATTTTCCTCTGGTCATTTCCATTTGTCTGACCACAACGAAATAGCATTTTTTTCTTAGTAACTAACCTTTATCATTTTTTTTCAAAGCATGCATTTGATTTTCACAAGAACTACAGTGATTTTCCTTGTCCCTCTTTTATTTGTTGATTTAAAAAAAAGTGCAATTTGCACAAAGAAGTGTAGAGGGGGAAGTATAGAAAAGTCCAAAAGGCTCGCCACCTGCCTGGAGCATGTAGTATGCCTTGGCATTAGTCACTTAGGAGAGCTTTGACTATGGGTGTGACAGGTTTTAGAAGTTGAGAATACAAAGGGGAATAAGATGCTTCTATGGTATTGTGAAAGAGGCCGGTTAAACATTATATATGTAGTTTTGAAAAGACATACAAAGCTCTATAAGAGAAGAAAACAATTTTGTCTGTTCAAAGAAGCTTTCCCTTATGAACACAATTCACACTAATTTTCTTTTCTTACACTATTTCAAATATGCTCCATATGAATGATGAGGAAATGAGTAGAAAAGGAAAGTAGAGCTACACTTCTATCAAATTTAGATTTATATTTAAAAAATACAGAAGATCAGTTTTGGTGTTTTTTTTTTTTTGGTTGAGGTGGGAGAGGAGATGAAGTTCATCAGCTATTGATATCAGAATGGATAAGATTGCCCAGTGAATGTGTCCAGACTGAAAAGAGGGTCCAAAATACAATCACAAGGAACATCTACATTTGAGACATAGACAGGAGAAGACAAACAAGTAAAAAGGAAATTAACAGAAGTCAAAATAAGAAGGCCTTTCAAGAAGAGAAATAAACATAACATAGATATTTTTATTTTGTTTTTCATCTGGACTATGTATAGAAGGAGAGAACATAGTTAGCAGAAGGGGACAGAGAGTTGTAAGGGACTTTTTAAAATTTTAGTAACTTGAATATCTTTATGTAAAGTGGAAAAGGATAGATTGACAAAACAGGAAAAGAGGGAAGCAGAATAACAGAGAAAAGTCACATAAGAAATGGAAGAAATAAGGGATAAAGTAGAGGGTCAGCTTTCAAGCAGTTTGATGAAGTTGTGAGTGAGTGATAGACTGGGAGGAAAGAGGCTAATTGAAGAACAGGTGTAATGGGAGTTAAATGATAGAGCAGGAAGAATCGCAGGTTTTGGTCACACTTCCAATCAATTTTAAATTGCTAATGAGGAGTAGTTCTGGATTATGGGGACAGAATGTAGCATGCAGAAGGATATCAAAGAAAAATGTGAATGATATTTGTTAGAGTAAAGAAATTCAAGGAAGTTTGAGATAAGGAATTTTGGATGTGATAATCCCATGTGAAAATAAGCCTGTGATGGTGACAAGAGTTGGGATCCATTTGTTTAAACTCAAAACTGCCAAGGATTCCCTAATGGTGTCCTCTGTGTTTGTTCGTTTTTCCTCCTATGTCCTATAAACTAGACACTGCCTCGATTAAATTGATGCTAAGTCAAATGTGGTTAGCCTTAGTTAGGCATCAAATTCCTATGGTGGCAAGCTTTATTCCCAAGCTATAATGGTGTTTGTAATAAAAATCAGAGGACTCTATAGTTCATAATTACAAAAGGTAACAATAGCAGATGATAATTGATATGTTCTCAGATGTTATTAAAAGAATATCAAAGATATATTTTTGTCATAGAGATGTTTTGCTTATTTTATTAGACTCAGTAGTTTGTTTTTTAAAGATATTTTGTGCACTGTTTCTCTTTTTAGCATACCAACATGTTTGTTGGTTAACCAGCATCTTAGTCTCCTAGCAAGAAAGTTTCCAGAAACTAAATTTGTTAAAGCCATCGTGAATAGTTGTATTCAACACTATCATGACAATTGTTTACCAACAATTTTTGTTTATAAAAATGGTCAGATAGAAGGCAAATTCATTGGAATAATAGAATGTGGAGGGATAAATCTCAAGCTAGAAGGTAATGATGTCATTTTAAAATTTTTGTTTATAAACAAAAGTGACAACTTCAGTAAATTAACAAATATCATGGAAGTTTATTTCTATAAAACATGAGGTTTTTTCCCTTCTATTCTCCTCTTATATGCCTACAGATTAATTTGTTAAAATAATACTCTTATAACACCCACTTGCTTAAATTCTTAATGTTTCCTTGTCTCAAAATAAGTTAAAAATTCAGGATCTTCTGCTTGAGAATTTCAGCCTACTCATCTAACTATATTGCTCAAAGCTTTCTAGTTTCTGCTCCAGCCAGGCTGGTCTTCAACCACTATCCCAGACACAACTTACACATTTGTACCTTTATACTTTGTTTCATACTATTTCCCTATATTCAAAATGCCTACTCTTTATTCTCACTTCCAAATCCTATTCCTTCATGGGTCTTCTAGGTTTTCATTTATCTCATTATATGGTTCTGGACCAATTCAAAATCTGTCTTCTGTTCTCAACTGAGTTTCTACATACTTTCCAATTTTGTTGGTTAATCAATTCCCTTTGAGTTTTGACTCCCTAACAAGTACAAGGACCATGCCTCCTATTATGTTCTTTTTCATGATACACAGCACAGGACTTTGTGTTTTTAGCTTCTTTAATGGTTTTTACTTCCTGACCTAGTTCTAAGGCCATATCTTTCATTTAGTCGTTTCTCAGAACTGCTTTAATTTTATATTATTAAAACCTTTTTCTTTTAGCATCATGTTAAAGTCATTGTGAATAGTTGTTTTTAACAGCTAGCTTTTCACTCTATTGTCCCCTTGAAACTATTTTTGGCCTTACTGAGACCTCCAATACTTTAATTGTTCCAGAATTACCCCCTTTTCCTTCTCTTAGTCTCTAAGGCCCCTCTTTGTACAAATTACCACCTTGTTTTTTCAGGTTGGACCTCATTGTTTTAATTTTAAAAAATTACAACATAAGAGTAAAAACAATAATATAGAAAATATTCATATACTTATTACCAAAAATGTGAACATTTGTTCATGTTTGCCTCAGCTGTTTTGTTTTAATTGCTGAAATGAACATACAGATATAGTTGAAGTTACCCATATTAATATTTCAAGTACAATTATGCTCCCTTCCTCCCTAGAGGCAAGCATTATCATGAATAATGCGTTACCTGGTCCAAGGGTTTTTTTTTTTTGGTATATTTAAATTTTTTGGTCATAAAGTACACATCATAACATGAAATTTATCATCTTAACCATTTTAAAATATAGAATTCAGTATTATTAACTACTGTTACCATGCTGTATATTACATACTCAGGACTTTATTTTATAAATAAATAAGTTATTTTATTTAACTGCTTTAAAGTATGTAGTTCAGTGGCATTATGTGCACTCAAATTGTTGTGCTACCACCACCATTATCCATCTCTAGAACATTTTTTATCGTACAGAACCACAACTTTATACCAATTAAACAATAACTCCCAATTCCCCTCTCCCTCCAGCCCCTGACCACTACCATTCTACTTTCTGACTCCATGAATTTGACTACTCTCAGTACCTCATATAAGTGAATCATATAGTATTTGTCCTTTGTGACTGGCTTATTTCACTTAACATAATGTCCTCAAGGTTTATCCATGTTGTAGCATGCATCAGAATTTCCTTTCTTTCTAAGGCTGCATAACATTTAGACCATACTTTGTTTACCCATTCGTCTGTTGATGGATGCTTGGGTTGCTTCTATCTTTTGGCTATTGTGCATAATGCTGCTGTGAACATGGATGTACAAATAATCTGTTCTAGTCCCTGCTTCCAATTCTGTTGAGTATATACTTGGAAGTAGACTTGCTGAATCATACGGTAATTCTATTTTAATTTTTTGAGCAACAGCATCCTATTTTCCACAGTGGCTTCACCATTTTACACTTCCACTAACAGTGAGAGTGCAATTTCTCCACATCCTCACCAACACTTGTTATTTTCGGCTATTTTAAAAAAATAGTAACCATCCATTTAATCTGTGTGAAGTGTTTTCCCCACTAATTTTTAATGTTTCCTATGTTATTTTTAATGGTTCAAAAAAATGTTTCAATTTGTATCTAAAGTCTTTACTATGTTCCACTGATCTATTTGGCTATTTCTGAATTAATACAGCATGGTGTTAATTACTAGAGCTGTATAACAAGTTGTCTCTTAACAGGGCAAGTCTTTTTCAAAATTTTATATAAATATTGGAATTAGTTAAGTTCTGTGAAAAATCCTGTTGATTATTTATTAGAATCATATTTAGAGATTGTTGGAGGCTTGATATCCTAATAACAGTGAATATTTCTATTCATGAATTTTTTTATTTTTTATTTTTGTCGTCCTTTTTGCCTGAGGTATGTCTATTGGTCTCTTCAAAGAACCAACTTTTGATTTTGTTGGTCACCTCTACTGACTTTGTTTTTCTACTTTTGCTAAAGTCTTTTCTTCATTATATCTCTCTTTCTAGTTTCCTTGGGTTTACTTCATTGTTCTTTCTCTAGCTTCTTGATTTGAACTTTTAAGGCACTTATTTTCAGTCTTTTTAAAATAAAAATTTTGCCCATAATTTAAAGTGTAACTTTGCTCTATCCAATGCATATTTTCATATTGTAGCACTTTTATTGTTATCCAGTTCAAAATATATCCTCTTTTTCACATTAATTTTATTAGAATCAACTTGTGTTTCATATAAATGAGAAATTTTGTTTTCATTTTTCCAAAATTTTAATCTAATTTAATAATGGGTTATTTATTGCAGAACTTGAATGGAAGCTAGCATCAGTTGGAGCAATACAGACTGACTTGGAAGAAAACCCCAAAAAAGACATTGTAGATGTGATGTTATCTTCAATTAGAAACACTTCTATTTATGATGACACCAGTAGTTCTAACAGTGATAATGATGATACCAATTAGGAATATTTAATAAATAGCTTTAAAGTATTTATGTACTGAATGTTTTATTTGCCACTACCTTTATAATCAGAGATCAGAAAATTTATAGATGTATTTTATTTTCATTTTTATGTTAGAATTATAGCTTATACATCCTTTCAAAAACTTTCAGGTATTTCAGAATATTCATTGCCCCTGACAAAACTAGAATTTATACTGAACTGTTAATATTTTTCTGTAGCTTATCCTTTTTCTGACTCCTGTTGGACAAAAAACAGATATTACAGGTCCTCTGTGTTGCCTACTTCTTTCCAAAGAGGCCTATGAATGAAAGTGATGAGAACCATGAAATTTCATTTAATTTCTGTCAGATTTTAAAGTCTATTATTTAGGGGTCTTGCATGAAAATACTTAAATTTATGACAATATGCTTTTTCTTTGAAATCTCTTACCTATTAAAAAAATTAACCACTTAGGGCAGGCTGAGTGGCTCAGTTGGTTAAGAGCTCGCTCAAGAGTGTGAGCTCTGAGCAACAGGGGTTTGAGTCCTGGCCATAGCTGAGCTGCTGCTGAGCTGCCAACAGGTGGCAGGATGGCTCAGCTAAGAAAAAAAAAAAAATTTAACCACTCAATATAAATACACAATTTAAGGAAAAGTACATATGAGACATCTCCACTGATTATTAATAGTTGTTATTAAGTTATAAAATTAATAAATACTCTAATAGACTATAGAATCATTAGAACTGTATGACATTTAAGTTTTTAAATTATGAGAAGAGAGAAAAATATATTGTGAATCTTACCTATGTCTTAATAATAATCAGAATAATTCATCATGAGGAAACATACAATATTAGGATACTGCAGAAAACCTGCAAGATGTTTTATCTTGGTTTAATAATGAACACCATTTTTTAGAGAAAAGAGTGGTAAATCTAGCAAGTCATAGTTCAATAACAGATTTTATTCTTCTATTTTGTTCATATTGATGACCCATCTTTCTGATTACAGTTGTTCACTGAGGTTTGTGAGAGAATCTAGACTCAGTTTAAATGATTAGATTACAAAAATAAATTGATAAGAATTGAGGCAGATTAACATGGAATCAAGAAAAGGCTCTTTGCTGCTTTCTGGGGTGGGTAGGGATCATAGAGTCTGCACAGTATGATGAAGTAGAAGAAAAATTAAATACAGTTTGAGTAAGGTAATGATAATTTATTCACCAGGTAGGATAAAAATCAAATGATCTAACTTTGGAAAGACCCCTTTCTTCTGAGATAGCAAAAAAGGGCTTTTGAAAATATACATCTTGAGATGAATGGAAGGAAAGTTGTACACAATGGTCTTTATTATAGCCTTATTCACACATATAAGAGAAATAATTACCTATACTGGTCCAACTCCTGGAATATTCTCTTTAACAAATGGATGGATAAATTCCTATTCAGGACAAAACATTTGTGGAAATGAAAGGGAAAATGCCATATAATCATAAAATTAAAATGTAACTTTAATGCCATTTGATGCATAAAATATGAACATTATTTTCCCCTCAAATTGAAACCAACTGCAAAACTTCCCCCTAAATGTAATTCTTGTTTTAGAGAATACATATTTTCTTTATTAAGTTAAAATTAACAGAGGAAGTACTAGTAATAGTATTTAAGATGCCCAATAAAAAGATACAGTTTCCTTTTAACTTAACTCAAATCCACTAGGTGGCAGTGTTTTTATCCACAAGCACAGTCCATGAAGACTAACATTTGTAAAAATTATAAATTATAGCATGTTAGAGGTGGCTGATTGATTCCAGCCCCAGCCTTTTTCAAATGATGTGTGCAAGCACACGCGTGTACACACACAAATGCACATTCTTCTAGCAAGTATTCGTGCCTGCCAACATAGGTCAGCACTACTTCCATATGCTACTCCATTTATACATTTTCATTTAAGTAGGGTGAAAATATTTGTCAGAATGTGGGGAAATTATTTAATATTTTATATTGTTTCCTGTTTTACGAATTTTTTTATTTGGTGGGATACCAACTTAAAAGGTTTTTTGAAATTGTCAGTTCAGTATTCAACTGTTTTTGACCTAAAAATATGGATATTTTATATGTTCCAACCTAATATTTTTCTCTGTTCCTTGCTGCCAACTGAGCTCTGTTGAAACTCCTTTCCCTACTTTATAAGGCCTTGTCAAAGTGTGGTCCTAGAATCAGCAGCAGCCCCAGGGAGCTTGTTAGAAATGCAGAATCTCTGGCCCCATCCTAGACTAGCTGAATTGGAATTTTTAATGAGCTCCTTAGGTGATTAAGCAGCAATGGGTAGCAAATCCTTTAAAGACATATTCCTGAACTCTTCCGCCACACTCTTGGTGATTCAGTCAGCCTGGTTTAAAACTCCAATCTCAGTTCCAAGGAAGCTTCTGGCTGAACTTGTGACTCAGGAACCCTTAAGATGGAAGGTGGGGTTTGTTTTTAACCAATCCTTTCCCTCTCTTTTCAAGGCCCATTCCCTCTGGTGTGGGGTGGTGTCTGGGAGGGAAATCAGGGAAGAAAGGGATAAATTTCTTTTCACTGGTTAAGTACAATCCGAATTGTTTCTAAATGTTCACTTGTGAATGGGCACATTGAGTTCTAGAAACTCTGAGGCAACCTCTCCCCTGCACAGTTCCTTGACGTGGGATATCAGTCTGAAGCTCTCTCTCTTTTAATCTGTCTCAGTTCCCACTTTCAGAAGCACCCCCAGCCTTTTGCTGCTAAAATTTCTTTCCTTCTTAGGTGTCAAGATGGTTCAAACCTGGATGGCACTTTCTACAGAATCAATGGACCCTAGAGAAACGTATACATCTTTGCCACGCAAATTGTAGGAGTGCAAATTGCTTTACTCTGCCCACTCCCAGTCCAGCTGTTTCCCTCAAAGTCTCTTATCTTCCTGTCCATGTAGGTGCAGGGCATATCAACAAATCTGCCAGTGGATGAGATGTCAGTCTCTCCTATACTCACCTCCAGTTCCTCTAGCTGATTCTATTGGAGCCTTGTTTACTTAACTTGGAATGGGGTGGGAATAAATAGGAAAGGAAAATCCACAGTACTCTCCAGGAACTTAATAAAACACGGCTCCAATGAATCTCTCATCCTCCTCTTCCCAAGTGTTCTGCTTATATGGCCTGATAGTGGGGGTTGGAGGTTTTGACGATGTAGGTCCAGTTTTGTTCAGCTTTTGTCCTGGCTAAAGAAGTAGGTAACTGACTCCAAATGTCAGCAGCTATTTAGAAGATGAATACTTCATGCTCTTTGTTCCCTATTTTGGACCTCACTCAATATCCTCTTATATAGGTGTTAGCTGTGTCTATTATAGAGTTACATATTCTTGTGGGTCCTCAAATACTTAATTACTAACATAGTACTAGTACATCATATTTTATTGATTTCAGTTTCTCTCTCCTTTGTACTTTAATACTCATTAGTAAGGCTACCTCTTGACAAGACTATAATCTGCCTATAATCATAATTTGGGATACAAGGATGATCCTAAAAATCTTTTAGCATTTTTACCTTTCATCTCATCTCATCCATTCTTTCATGTCAGGAATGAAATAGATGCTGCAGATACAGTACTGAACAAAACACATGGTTCTTGCCTCCTGGAGTTTACTATGTGGTGGTGGAGAAGATAGTTAATAGATAAGAAAACAAATATATGTGTAATTTAAACTTATATTATGGAAGAAACGTAAGCACAACAATAAACAGTGGGTACTACATGGAAGGGGGTGGGCAGGTGAGAGGTGGGAGGGAGGCCTACTTAAATAGGGTAGTTAGAGCTTTGAGACATAAAGACTGCGGAGCCAGCCATGAGAAAAGATAGGAGAGTGATCTAGGCAATGGCACAGCATATACCAGAGCTTGAGAACAGAGAGAGGTTAGCAAAGAATTGAAGGAAGTTTCTGGGAATGTTGTGGGAAAAGGAGAAATGATAGGATACGAGGTTGGCAAGGCAGCAGGAGCTAGCTCAAACAGGGTATTATATCCATGATTGAGTTTGGATGTAACAGGAAACAAAGGGTTTTAAGTAGGAGATATGGTTTCATTTATATTTTTGAAAGAATATTCTTGCTGCTTTGTGAAGAATAAATTGAAGGGGGCATCCAAGACATTTGAGAAACTCAGGAGGAGGCATCAGGTAGACAATTGGGCACGTGTAGGGAGCCCAAAGGAGAGCTGTAAGCTGGAGTTACAAATTGGTGAGTTGTCATTCTTAGGGTACCAATAAAAATTGTAAAAAACTAAAACCACCATCTTTACCACCCAACTTTTATGTAGCAGTTTATCATTTACATTTGATCATCACAACTCTCTGAGATACCGTTCAGATAAATACCCTGAAACTAAGAGAAATTATTTAACTTTCTCACTGTCTCTTAGTTTAGTATCAGTCAAGATTTAAGCCTAGGCTTTTGACTGAAGTCCATAATACCACCTCATATTATGTATTTCCTTCTATTTTAAAGGGTCTAGAAAGAATATGAGTAATTGATTAAACCATGAAGGTTTCTCTTAATAAAAAACTTACCTTATATTCCCGATTATGCATATCTTAAACTTCCTATGTTCCATTCACCTTAAACTATGGTGATAAAATTAGGAATGTCAATGAAATTATGGATGAGAGACATTATTAAAGAACAGAAAGGTTTTGTGACTGATCAGACATAGGAAACTGGGGTAAAATTTGAGCAAAAAGATGTAAGAATTACAAAGGAACATCATTAATAATAGCCAGCACTAATATGGGATTTCTTATGTACCAGGTACATACATACACCCACACCCACACACCTGTATCTATCTTCATCTCCTCTCAATTATCCTACAATATGTCATAATAATCTCATTTTACAGATGAGGGAACTGAAGAACAGAGAAATTACTTGCTCAAAGTCATTCAGATATTAAGTGGTGAGGCTGGGATTCAAATCCAGGTGGTTTAATCACTGATTCTGAACTCTTAACCACTATGCTATATTACCTCTATCAAGACATCAACTAGGGGAATCAGTTGGGGAGTTGGAAATTCTCAGTTTAAATAATAACAAGGCATACAAGAAAGAATGAATGGAATATTTGAGTTGCATAAATGTGTTTAAGGAGAGGATTTAGCCTGGGGAACAAATTTAGGATCTAAGAAAGGCAGGGTTTTTGTTTTAGAGAAAAGTGGAATCTGTAAGTTGGAAAAGATATTACAAATATCTGGTACAGTTTTAGTCTTGGAGAGACTATGGGGAGAAAGGATAAGTTGTGAACTGAACCGTGGGAAATGTTCAAGCAGTTGCAGAGGAATGAGCAGAAAAACAGAGGATTATCAACAGGTCTTGGTAAATGATTAAATAAAGAAAGTGAGAGGAAGGAGTCAAAGATGAAAATGATTTGATCCTAGTGACTAAGAGTACAATGGAACCATTAAAAAGGGCAAAGGTATTTTTGAAGATAGTGTGTTCTAGATGATGTAGTATATGAGGAAGGATCACTTTCTCTAGAATAAAATCCAAACATCCACATCCTAGCAAAAGAACTCAAACCCAGTTGTCTGGATGCAATCTACTTTACCAGTATAATTAACCTTGCCTCCTCTTTTGCTACAAGTATCAGGATTCATGATCCCAAGGGATAGAAAACTAGTTTAAGCAATAATACAAAAGCGCATGAATTTATCAACTAACTTAACTAAATTTCCAGATTTATCTAGTCCACATTGGATTCAGGTTATCAAACATGTCTCCAGGCCGATCTCCACCTTTGAATCTGCTTTTTTCTATGTTGCCTTCTTTCTCAGAATCTGAGTGGAAAGATGGCTTCAGACCTCCATTTTCCGGGCTTAAATCCATTGGAAAAGAGCAAGCCTGTCTTGGTAACTCCAGCCTAAGGCAGAGGAAGGCAAATATGCTTTCCCCTGGAGTCTTGCCTCAGCCATATGGATTGAGAGTGAAGATAGTTCTCCAAAGGAAATGATCAGAATAGGGAATGAATGCTGAGCAGGCAAAAATGTGTCCTAAAATTCCTTCTGCTATATGATGAAGTTAACAAATTATGTTTTCCCAACTGGACCAGAAAAATCCTCAGGTGAAGAATCAGGGATTTGAATAAGTCCACCAATTTTGATGTTTTTTTTTCTCTCTGAGCATACAGCAAGAATTTGAAATGTTTACTGAGGTGAATGTTACCTTGTAGGGAGGATTTTGTAACTGAAAGTTATTTTATTAAATAAGATGGCTTCTATTTCAAATCAAAAAGTCATTCATTAAAACATGAAAAGTACTAGGAATTGGGACTGTAAAGACCTCTTTTCCCATAATTTACAACTACTGAAATGTGCTCTCCCTTAGGACCAAGTGTGTTTTAAGCATCAAAGGAGTCATTTCCCAAGATAAGCAGGAAGTATTCACACGCTTTTTTAACAAGGGAAGCCGTGCAAATTAGGATCCTGGTTTATCCCCAATTCATCCCTCATCTTCCATTTATACATACTATCCTGACCACTTTTGCCGCCTTCCAGCCAAGGGAGCACGTCCTGTCTCCCAAGGCCTAGCCGCCAATAAGAAGCGACCCAAGCCGTGCTCCTCCAGGAGAGGGGGAAAGGCTGTATGTCTCTGGAGGTCCAGTCACCTTCACAACCTCTCTCTCCCAGCCCCATTAGAGGAAATGCGAGTGATGCCGCTAGAGAGGGAAAAACAATCTTTCGCCTGCGAACCCCCGAAAAATCTTCCCTGGCGTCGGCAAAGTGATTTAGTTTTTAAGGGAGAGAGGATCCCTTTTGGCCTCCGGATCGCTCATCCGGCAGGAAGCTCTTCCTCCTCCTCCCGCTCCCAGCATCCAGGGTGAAAGCCAAAGCCGCCCCCACCAAACGCTAACGCTCCCCAGACCGGCCGCACCCTCCACCCGACCAGGCCCCGCCTCTCCCCGGCTTTCCAGTAACCGGTACGGGGAAGGGGGCACCGGGGAGATCCCGGTTTCCCTCCAACCCCGGCAGCGGCCGCGGACCGCGCAATCACGCCGCCCAAGGGAGAGAGAGTCTCCTCCGCAACCCGGGATCCCCTCCGCAGCTCAGCGCTGCCTAACGGGGAAAGTCGCATGCGCACCGAGACGCGCCGGGGAATGGGAGAGTGAGGGGAGGGGCGAACGCAGAGCGCCGGCCGTCGGAGCCCGCGGGGGTCATTGACGACGCATGCGCCGGAAGGGAGCGCAATCACAGACAAGGCTTGCGGCTACCGGCTTTAAAAAAGGAAACCCCCGAGAACCAGAGCGCAAAGGAAATCTGGCTGCGGACGCGTGCGCGCTCCCGGTGAGTGGTGCTTCACCGGGTGGGCCCGGGGCCTGACGTCTGCCGGTAGGCTTGCCTCGGCGGCGCATGCGTGCTCCCAGTGCCGGTGGAGGAGGGGAAGGGAAGGGAGGGGGAGGAGGAGCGGGCGGCGGTAGCGGTGAATATTTTGGGGGTGGGTTGGGGGCGCCATTCACTGCCCTAGGTGCTCCTCGTGCTGGGAGCCGCAGTGTCTCCTGGACGCAGCCGGTTTAGTGGTTCCGAGTCACCGCAGCCGGACTCCAGGGTGGGGGAGGGAAGAAGCCGGAGCTGCCGCCAGCCGCACGGTGAGGGCGCGGGGTAGGGGCGGGAGCGGGGGGCGGTGTGTGTGTGGCCGGGGGGCGGCGGCCAAGGGAAGAGGAAGGCGGGAGCTGAAGCCCAAGTTTTGATTGTCGCTTTAGTGTCTTTTTCTGGGAGTTGGGGCGGAGGCCCGCCTTGGCTGAGGCGCCCTTCGGGGCAGCTGGGGTTACCTGCGGGGCAGGGGCGGGATTGGGGTGCATGGCGGGGCCGGGTGGCTGGTGCGCGCCCCGGGACTGGGGCTGATTCCGTGACAGAGCGGCGGGAAAAATGGGAGACCTGGTGCCGAAAGGGCTGTTGCTGGGGACCCGCTAGGCCTTGTGACCCACTTTATTCCTGTCACAACTTGGGCACGTTTGGAGCGGCGCCCAATGGGGCGCCGGGGCGGCCAGCTCCTCCGGGGAACCCCCGCCCTCCCGGCGCTGGACCCGCGCACCGCAGTCCGCGGTCCGAGCGGCGGCCGCCGCCGCCCTTGGTCTGGTTCCGTTAGTGGTCGTGGTTCCCGGGCTCGGTCTCCGGGGAGCGCGCGGCTCCGTGCGTCCGGCTCAAGCGATTGCGCGGGTTCGAGGGCTCCCCGCGCAGCGCGGGTTTTTCTTGCTTCCGTGAGCCCGCGCCTTCCCAGCTCCCTGTCACCGCCGCGGCTGGCTTTCCTAGATCCCTTTCCGCCGGCGAAGCCGGAGTCTCTGTAGCTGGTCCAGGCGCTGTGGCTCCTGGAGTGTTATTTCCAACACGTAGTGCCGCAGAGTTTTTATTCTTGAGTGTGTGTTTGTCGGGGTAGAAGTCGTCCTGCTGATCATAGTGAGCAGAATCCCGAAAGATAAAAGCCTTGGCCTCTGACCTGGCCGATGAGAATCAGGTGGTGGTTTCTTGTTATTAGAATGCCACTATGCGACTTTAAGGCTTTTTAGCTATTTTTTTTAAATCGATGTTTTTCTTTTACAGTGAAAGAAAAGCACAAGAAATAAAGAAACTTTTACAGTCATTGTTGATTTGACTATTACACTGATTCCCCAAATCAAAAAAGGTAATGAAATGAAGATTGCATTTCTAATTTGTAGCTTTATTTTAAGCGATAAGAGGAGAAAATTGCGGATTGTTTTCCCCTACCTGGTCGAAAACAAACGTCGTAAAAAGGATACAGTTTAGATAATGAGTTGCTTTCTCTGAAAGTTATACTTTGGGACACCTCAAATCTGGTTTATTTTAAAATCATGTTGGCGGAGGAAGAAACTAATTCAGGTGTTAAGTGTTGACCTAATATAATGTCATTAAAGGTTAGCCTGAAGAAGGTAGATGAAAGTTGTACAACTAGTCACGATCAGCTATGAAAAAAAGAATGAGGAAGCTTTCTGTGTACTGACGTGGAAAGATCTCCAAAGTATGTTATAAAGTGAAAAAAACAACAACAACAAGGTGTAGGACTGTGAATGATGTACTACTTTATGTGTTAAGGGGGAGGAGTGGAATATGAACTTGTGTTTACTTTTCTATGTATAAAGGCACCCTGGGAAGATACTGGAAAACAAATAACCATGGGGAAGAGGAAGAAGTAATAGCCCGAGGAGGGGAGGGTTGGAAATGAGATGTACACTGTGTTTTTAAACTATTTGTGACTATGTTATAGATTAGTAAACTGGATGAAACAAAAATCCTCCCCTCCAAAATAATTTGCTCTCTGGTTTTTGTCTGCTTGTCTCTCCCTGGTTTATGGTGATTTTGGCTATTTACAATATGTTTTGAGAAAAATGAACCAAAATTGAAAGTTTAGGATAAGTTTGGTTTTTTATACATTCGTTTTTAAGATGCTGAAGTCACAGACAAATTTAACTTTTAAAGATGTTTAGTCATATTTTGTTTTGCTAAAGAATGTAATGACATTATTTACATTGTGCATTATGGCTGGATTATACTGTCTTCAGATTATTGTCTGTGCTTCCCCTCCCACTTTTTTCAGGAGTCAGAGTTGTATAAAATTTTACTTTTTTAAACCCCAAAGTTGTCATGACAAACAGTTGGAGAATATAAGCACTACATTAAAATAATAATGGAATTTATTGTCCAGGTAGTTGGCTTTTCAGATTGGGATACTTTTTTCTTATAAGGAAATCAGACATGAACTCCACTGAAATGTATATTTGTGTGTGCGTGTGTTATAAAAAATTAAAATAAAACTGTTGATGCCAAAAAAATTTTTTTGACTTATGGATTGTTGTAAGTATTGTATTAAGATTTTTTAGCTCTGCCAATCTAACCTTTTTGATTAGGTTAAATTTGAAAAGGGGGTTATTAGAGTGGATATAATTTGGGGAGAGGGTACTCAAACTCCCTCTGGTGGCTAATATTGTATAATAAAAGTAGTGAGTGTTGAGTAGTGAGTGACAGTTGCTATGGGCATTTTCATTCTGTTACAAATATTTTTTATTTTGTGGGATAGGATAATTGTGTTATTTCTGTTTGATCTGTCGGAGCCAAACTTTTGCAAAATGGCATTCATTTTTCCTTTGAATTCCATGTGGGTCTGTTTAATCTTTTTTAAATCAATATTTCAAAAATTTACATAAAATTTTGTTTTTAAAATTGTAGAAGAAAATTGATGCTCTTGAAAAATTAAAATAATACAATGTATATATAATAAGTGAAAACCTTTGCACACTTCTACTTCTGTCTCACATTCCTCCCCAGAAATAACTGCTGTTAACGCTGTTGTATAACCTATATCGTTTACTGTACATTTACAAACAGACTTTTCAGTCTTGAAAATTGAATTGTCTTGATCAGTCGTCTGCTCTGCCCATTTGCCTCTCTACTGTAGACTATGTTGCTACCCACAGGACAGGGAAATGACCTGGAATATGTCAGAAAGTGTAACTTACAACTTACACCTTAGGACATACTCATCTTTTCACTTTTGAGGAGTCAGTTGGTTTGGGGTGCATTTACAGAGTTTGCAGTGAGGTTCCACTGGTATGAGCTTTATCTGGGGTAGATTGAATTCAGCAGACTGACTTGGATTCCATGGTTTTTATAGGATTCTAGAGTTCACATTCTAGGGTTTTCACCTAATCAGTAGTAGCTCACAGGTTAAACTTTGATTTTATTCTCCTGTACTTGCAGACCACTGGAAAGCCCTCTAGATTACATCAGTCCCTCGATTGACTTGGATGGAATCCAGCCATTGAAGGGGAAAAGGGAAAAGCTGGTCTTTTGGTCTAGTTTGTGCTTAGCTGACAGCAGACAAGTAGTATGCACATCCCCACCCCTCCTCATTCTCCCTGCAGAGAGAACAGTACCTTTCTAATAGTTTCAGAGGGTTTTGGGTTTTTTTTCTTTAAACCAAGCTGCAAAGAATTCCCAAGCCTTAATTCTTTTTAGGTGATAGAGCCTACAGAAATTTCAGAGTCTTAATCAAGATTCTACTAAGCTATGTGAGATGCATAGAAAGATGGATACAATTGACCTTGCCCTCAGTGGGTTGAAATTTAGTATGGTTAAATGAGCATGTATATAATGATTATAACATAAGATACGATAAATTCCAGAAGAAAAACATACATAATGTTTGTAAGGGTAAGAGTATTTCCAGTTTTTTGTTTTTGCGGACATGGGGTTTGGAGGGAGAGTATATCTCTCAACCTTTTAAATAGTTACTAAGAAAAAATAGGACAAATTTAGAAAGCTGAAATCTTAGCTCTTAAGGAAATAAGGAGTTAAGTTGCATCCTTAGAGCAGGCATTTACATGTATGAGACTAATTGATAGTTGTTCTCTTTGGTTTTACTCTATCTCACTGGAAAGGGCCATGTGATGTTTTGTTTAATAATTATAATACAGTCTCTTAGATTTCAGGATTGTTAGAAATGTATTAGGAAATTCTGTCATTCAACTATTGTCTGCCATCTAATGTCAGGCAGTATTAGTATTAAAAGTAAATTGTTTCTTCCTATCACAGTTCCTGTCGTCAAAGCACATTTAATGTACCTTCTCCCCACATTTTAACTTATGGTGCTCTGTCAAATAAAATATTTGTTTTATTTTAAATATTTTAAACTATGAAAACAAACATGGTGAAAAATCAAAGTTCCACATTATAGCAAACTACCTTTTATTATTTGTGTCCATTTCTTTCCACTCCTTTGCAGATGCATAAAGTAGAAAAAAAAATTACATGTAGTTTCTTGTAGGCATTGTATTTTCTCCTTTTGTGAGTCTAAAATTGTAGATGGAGTTGTATGAATCATTTATAGAATACTTTTAAGTGTCAAAGCAGTTAACACTTACTAATTGACTATAATTATAATGGCATTTATATTTATAGGTTGCATTACAACCATTTGTTTGTCATTTTTATAGTTTTGTTAGGTGTAATTTCTGTAAATTGGGCAGATAAGATATTCTTGCTTTTCTCCTTGTTTTTAGTTATGCCAATATTAAATTAACCTCAACTCATTCTCATAAGTATAGTGTCAACTCTGAGTTTTTACTTGTTGTAGGTGTGTATATTACAAAGATGTTATTTTGGTTATTAAGTCTTAGAAGTCTACAGAAAGAAATCCATTTTAAAAATAAATTTTTATGAATTGCTTTTGACTTATAGGATACTGTTTAGAATGTGATATACCTTTTCTTAAGAAATATTTTGTTTTCATTTTTACATTAATAAGGCCAAATAGTATGGCAAAAATTCCCTTCTTTTTCAAAGAAGTTCTTAATCAGATACTTAAATTTTTAACTCTCACCCAAAATAGTGGAAGATGAAAATGAAGGTTGATTCATCATCAAAGGTTTTGTATTTAAAAACAAAAAAACCAAAACACAAATGGGCTTGTACCTTTGAGGGTTAAACCATAATACCTAGCTACGAATTTATCACTTGTATTAGAATATAGTTTTAATTTAAATAGATGCCTTTATTTATTTCTTAATCTCCTCCCCTCCCCCCATTACAAAAATAGTGCAACCCTAATGTAGAAAACTTGGGAAACAGAAAAAAGCATGAATTAAAAATTTAAAGTATCACTGCATATCCCACCACGAGGAGATGCTATTGTTAACCTTCAAGAGTATTTTCTTCTTGCATTTTGTTTAGTCATTATAGAAGTATATATACACTTACAGACACATAATGTTATAAAATGGGCTCAAAGTGCATCCATTGTAGTGCAGATTATTCTATTTGCTTAACAGTGAATCTTGAACGTTTTTATGTCTGTGTTTTTGTACAGCATGATTATTTTTAATAGCTATGCAGTATTCTCATCTGTGTGTAATGATTTACAAGTATTTACTGTTTTATGTCTGTTGGACACTTAAGGTTTTAGTTATTAAAATAATAAATAACGGTGTCACTCTTAGAAAATATGGCATTAGTAATCATGTAGGGTTGATACTTGGAAAAAAATTTTAATAGGATAATATTCAGAAGAATTAGAATTCAAGAATTAGAATTCTACTGAAGTGGAATTTAAGTGGAATGATACTGAATTTGCATTAATATCTAGATTAAACAGAAGTTTTATGCATTTTGTTGAAAAAAATGCCATAATATGTAATAAATTATCTAATTATCCATAATAATGAATCCAAGATTTTTATAATGGTTTCTATTTTTTCTAAAGTATGTTTCATTTTGAATTGTTAAATTAACTTTGCATTTCATGAGCATAAATCATTTGGATAATAATGCTCTTGAACAAGACTTCTAAGTAAGGTAGGAGTCTTTGAAGCAGTCTGCACTCAAAATTTGAGCTATAACATTTTTTACAATAGTTTAAATTCAACAGAGTTCTTTTGATAGCTCCAAAGCACTTCCTTAAAAGGAAACTCTAAATACCACAAAGAATCCTTGATCACTGAAAGAGTTGACGTTCACTTTATACATGATTTCTGTGACATTTTATTCAACTCCTAGGTATCTGAATCCTCCAGTTCAAACTGGGGAGAAAAACTGTTATGTTAAACTATTTTCAAGAAAAAATAGGTATGATTTAAAATTTAATGCAATAGTTTTAATGTGTCTTCTGTTGTCTGTTTTTGGAAGTTACACATTTTCTCAGGTTTTTATGAATATTTTGATAGTGACTGCCTTTTACTTTTTTATTTTGTCATGAAAAAAGTTTTTAGATGTTTATTCTGTTTATTCTCAGTGACATGATGAGATTGTTAAAATATTGAGTTTTATTCTAAATAAAACTTATTATTTATTGTCTGAAACTTAATAACAGAAACAGCAAACTACTTTAACAAAGTCTAAATTACTTACATTTATATCATGGTATAGTGATGAAGAGTGTAGGTAGGGCTCTATAGCTAGTTGCTTGGCATTCAAATCCTTGCTTCATTGCTTGTATGACCTTGGACAAATATTACCTCAATTTCTGACTTATAAAATGAAGATAATTCTAGTTCATAATGTTATATGAGGATTAGATGAGACAATACATGCAAATTACGTAGATCAGTGAATATTTATCACATAGTTAAGTGTTCAATAAATGTTAGCACTTATTCATGTTGTTTTGTTACTTTCATAGTGTGTATCAAACATGGCTTTTATCCTTTTGTTGTGGGGGTGGGGGTGTGTGTTCCAATTTAAATGTATTTAAATAAGTTGCTTAGAGTTTTGTATTTACATAGAGAGTTTGGGAATACTTGACCTTTTTATGTGACTTAAATAATAAAAAAGTTACTAGAACATGTCTCCAGAATGCATGATACTGTATGTTTTTTTGAAATCCCTTTGCCAAGTAAAATTTTGATTCACAAAACTAGATGATTAGTTTTTCTATGTTGAAATTTAAATTTTAGTTGAAATAATATTAGAAGACGTTATTTAGGAAAAATCCCATAAATTAAAACGAAAAACCCTACAAATTAAAATAGGACTTAAACTTTATTTTACAACTTTAACTTATATTTTCAATAGAAATTTCACAAATTTTTATTAGAAGCAAGAAGACAAATGAGAGAAACATTAATTAATGGAAAAAGCTATTTCCAACTATTACCTGATTTTTTTTTGTCTCAATCAGAAATGGTGATAATATAATGTATTTATAATTATATGGCTACTAGTTTCACCAGTAGAGTTTATTGTGTGAAATAAGTTTACTTTGTTTATCTTCTTTTTAGACTTGATCACATTCTTCTGTTTTTCTGTAAGTCTTACTTTGTTGGAGCTGATTATTATTAAAATTTGTAATTGATTTTTTTCTTTGGACCATAGTTTTTTGGCTTTCAGAAAACGAGTCTTGCTCATTGAAAAAGAGTTTAAGTAAAACTACAAAGAAAATCACGTGAAATCCTAGTGATAAGCCTGTTGCTATATTTTTCATCATATTCTAAGGCATTTGTGTGTGTGTGTGTGCACATGCGTGTGTGCACATGCGTACATGTACTTGTTACAGTTTTATAGGAAGTGGGATATATATAGTTCTGTAAACTATTTTTCTCATGTTTTTTGGATCTTGTGAATAAGTACAGACTTTCATTATTTTAATTTAGCATTGGTCTTTTATTTTGAGTATTTAGTTCATTTACATTTTTGCTGTTAATAGTTGAGTTTGTAATGATCATCCACTTTGACTTTTTTTTTTTTTTAATTTTATTGGGGAACAATGTGTTTTTCTAGGAACCATCAGCTCCAAGTCAAGTAGTTGTTTTAATCTATTGGGTTGTTGGAAAAGCCATTACATATTTTTTCTATGTTTTTTGTTGCAAAAATGCGTCATGACTTTTCCGACAACCCAGTAGTTGTAGAGGGTGCAACTAAGTGGCCCATGTGGGGATTGAACTGTCAACCTTGGTGTTATGAGCACTGCGCTCTAACCAACTAAGTTAACTGGCTGCCCCTCACTTTGACTTCTCTTGAGTCATCTGTTTTGCATTCCTTTTATTTTATTATTATTTTTTTTAGCTGAGCCATCCTGCTACCTATTGACAGCTTAGCGGTAGCTCAGCTTGGGCCGGGCATCGAACCGCTGTTGCTCAGAGCTGAAACTCTTGAGCAAGCTCTTAACCAACTGAGCCACTCGGCTGGCCCTTGCATTCCTTTTTATCCCTCCTGTTTTCCTTTGTTTTGTGTTAATCAAACTATTCTGTTTTTCCCACTATTAACTTGTTATGTATTATTTCAGTATATCTTTAATCGTTATTCCAGAGATTACAACAAGCATACTTAACTTATTAGTATAATACAAATTACTACTTCTTACCATTCCCCCAATAATGCCAGTTTCTTATACTTTAACTCCTACTCCAGTCTTTCTGTATTATCATTCTGCATCTTATTTATATATATTTTAAACTCTAGAATACATTATTAGTATGGGTTTGGACAGTGAATTTTTGTTCCTATTTGCCCTTTCCAGCACTTTTTCATCTTGCATTTCTTTGTTTCTGTCTGGGATAATTTTCTCTTTCTCAATAGTGTCCTTCAGTGTGTATTTTAATACTGGCCTACCTACTGACAGTGAATTTTTCCATTTTTTTGTTTGTCTGAAAACATCTTAATTTCACCTTTTTTGAATAATACTTTTACTGGGTATAGAATTCTAAGTTGGTAGTTATTTTTCTACATTTAAAAAATGTTTTATTGGCTTTCTGTTGAAATCAGCTACCAGTCTTATTGAAAGTAATGTATCATCTTATAGTCTTACTGAGAATAATGTCTTATTTTTCTTGTGGCAATTTGTAGGACTTTCTCTTTTATCTTAAGGTTTTTTGTTTGTTTTTGAAATTTTGACTGTGATGTGTTGAGCTATAGTTTTCTTTGTAAGTATTTTGCCTTATGTTCATAGAGCTTTTGAATCTCTAGCTTGATGGCCTTTAATTTTGGAAAGTTCTCTGTCATTATCTTTCCTTTATGGATTCAAATTTAAGTATTATACCCAATGATCATATTCCACGTGACTCTTGAGTTTTTTTCTCTCTCTATACTTTGGGTATCTATCTTCTAATGATCTATTTTCCAGTATACCTCAACTGTCTTCTCTTTCTGTCCAAGCCAGTCTATTGTATTCTTAAGTTTACATTGTAACACTGAGTTCTAGAACATCCATTTGATCCTCTTTTACAGACTTTTTGTTAGACTCCATTTCTCTTTCACATATTGATTCTAGTTATTTACCAGCTTGTCTATTAATTTCAGTATCTGCATCATCTGTTGGTTTACTTATATTGTTTTTCTATTGGTTATTGGGCATGTGGTTGTATGGTTTTTATCTCTTCACATGTTTGCTAAGTTTTTCAAGAAACTTGTCCATTTCATCTAAATTGTTGAATTTATTAATAAAGTTTATAATATTCCCTTATTCTTTAAATTGCTTTAGAATCTGTAGTGAATCTAATATCTATATAATCTGTAGAGATTCGATATCATTCCTAGTTTTGGTAATTTGTGTCTTCTTTTTCTCTGATTAGTCTAACTAGAGATTAACTTTATTAAGGTTCTCAGAGAATGGGCTTTTGATTTAACATTTACTCTAGTTTTCCTGTTTTTTATTTCCATTTTTCTGCTCTAATCTGTATTTACTTTTTGTCAACCTACTTGGGTTTTGTTTGTTTTCTTTTTCTATTTTCTTAAGGCAGAAGCTGAGGTAATTAATTTGTGACCTTTTTTCCCCCCTCTAATAGAGGTGTGCTTTTAATTTTCTTGTAAGTACTGCTTACAAATTTTGTAAGTATGAGGTAGGGTCAAAACATATGGTGAATGTTTAAATAAAAGAAATGATTACAAAAGGCACGTTGTTGCATTAATCGCCCTAAAATACTTCCCCTTGCTTCAAACACACTTATCCCATCTTTCTTGCCACTTTCTGAAGCAGTTCTGGAAGTCCTCTTTCATGAGTGTCTTCAGTTGTGCTGTTGTGGTTCCTTGATGTCCTGAATTGATTAAAAACGTTTAGTTTCATGGTCATTTTGACTTTGGGGAAGAGCCAGAAGTCTCATGGTGCCAGATCCAGTGAATAAGGTGGGTGAGGACATACCGTAATGTTTTCATTTGACAGAAATTGCTATACTGGAATTGATGTGTGACACAGAGCATTATAATGATGGAGCATGATTTACGGCACACTTTAAAACACACCTTGTCTCAACTGTAGTTCACACCCGACTGACTGCATCAAACAAGTTGAAACTTGTTACTAAGGTTCGATGCGCCGCTTCCCGTATTGAAGATCCCTGCCTTTCTATTGGATGGTACTTGGCAGCGGCATTCACTGTGACATGGAAAGGCTCCATGTTACACATCACTTCTGGTATGGTAATTTCTATCAAATGAAAAAAACATTACGGTGTGTCCTCATCCATCTTATTTACTAGATCTGGCACCATGTGACTTCTGGCTCTTCCTCAGAGTCAGAATGATTCAGGACATCAAGGCAGCCACAACAGCACAACTAAAGACACTTACAAAAGAGGACTTCCAGAACTGCTTCAGAAAGTGGAAAGAGCCATGGGATAAGTGTGTTTAAAGTGAGGGGGAGTATTTTGAGGGGATTTAATGGCAATGTGTTTTTTAATGTAATAAGTTTTTAAAATTTAAACATTCACCGTATTGTTGATCGCTACACACACACACACACACACACACACACACACATACACACACACACCGGGGGTGCCAAAAAAATTTATAAAAGTGGACACTTTGGTCAACGTTGCTCAAGCAGTAGTTCACCATAATCAGAAGTGTCTGGACGCTGATGGTAACTGCTTTGAGCACCTCTTGTAATTGTGGAAGTTAAACGTGACTAGTATTCATCTTTTGTTATTGGTATACATTGAGTATTACAATTTTAATAGTTTTTTCCTTTCTTAAAATGTGTATGCATTTTTTTGGCACCCTCTGTGTATGTATATATATTATTTTCTTTTTCATCCATTTCAAAATACTTTATTTCCTTTTTGATGTCTTCTTTGGCCTATAGATTATTTAGAAGTGTGTTGTTTAGTTTACAAATATTTGAGGATTTCCCAGAGATCTTTCAGTTATTTTTTAAGTTAATCCTGTTATGATGAAAGAAGAGCATACTTTATATGACTTGGAACATTTTAAATTTGTTGTGATTTGTTTTATGTCCCAGAATATGGTCTATCTTGGTAAATGTTCTATATGCACTTGAAAAGAACGTGTATTCTGTTGTTGAGTGAGGTGTTCTATAAATGTCAATTAGGTCAAGTTGGTTGATTGTTTAGTTTATGCTTTGTAGTTTTTTTTTTTTTAATTTTTTTTATTTTATTTTTTATTTATTTATTTTTTATGCTTTGTAGTTTTTGATTGAATGCCAGGCATTGTGAATTATTAATAAAAGAAAAAAACAGAACAAAATAAAGCAAGCATTGCCATGTACATTCTGCTGGAGGGGGCTCACCTTTCCTTTTAGGGAGCTAGAGTAGGGAGCCAGTCACCTTAATTTACGTGGAGGCTGGGTGCAGTTTTCCTAGATTGGCGGTGCTCTTCCTCTTACTTTCTTTATTTGTAGGGCGTGGTTTTCCAGGACTTTCAATTCAAAGCTTGATGGTCTTTGTCTCCTTAGCAGTGCCAAAGGTGAGTAATTTCACTTTGCTTTACAAAGTTTTTCAATTAATTATTTAGCCTCTTATCCTGCACATTTTTTAAATTAAGCAAATGTCCTGTGAGAGATATTAACCTTGAGCTTGAGATCCCTGCAGTCTCCCAGTTTTGTTACTCCTGCTCTGTGTGAACAACAAAAGTTCTCCTGGCTTCTCAATTCCTAGCAGCAATGCTCTGCACAGGCTAATTCTGTTTTCAGCCTCCAGTAATCTGGAAATACGGCAGGGAAAAGACAGCTGTAGGTCATCTAAACACCTTGAAAATAGATTTCCCCTTTGGAATTTTAGATCTTCTTGTTCCCCATGCTGCTTCATCTGTCGGCTGCCTTTAAAAATATGATTTTTGTAACTTATTTAGCTTTTCTAGTTCTCAGCAAGAGTATTAGTAGTCTGCTGCTAACTATTCCATCCTATTTGGATGTGGACAATTCCCTATTATTTTTTAAAAGCTGCACAGAATACTCAGTTTTCATGAGCTGTCTTGTATTAAGTATTTTTCTCTTAGGTTTTAGGTAGTTGGATTTTAGTATACCTAATATAATACTTGTATACTTTTTAGTTTAGCCTATTGGACTTCTAATTTAAATCAGATTTATTGAGGTGTAATTTATATATGTTAAAGTTCACCCAATGTAAGTGTACAGATTGAGTTTTGACAAGTGTATACATTCTTATAAACACTATCGCAACCACTAATCTTTTCTGTTAATACAGTGTGGCCTTTTCTACAACAATATAAATGGGACCACACAGTGTGTGTTCTTCTGACTAATTTATGCTTTTGACTCATCTATGTCAGTGGTGTGTCTCTATTGCCAAATACTATTATTCCATTGTATGGAATATGGCATAGTTTGTTTATAACTATCAGTTGGTAGACACTTGGATTGCTCCTGGTTTTTGCCAATTATGAACAAAACTACTAAACATTTGTGGACATGAGTTTTCATTTCGCTGGGGCAAACACATAGGAATGGAATTTCTGGGTTGTATGGTAATTGTATGTTTAACTTTATAAGACTGACAAACTTTTCTAAAGTGGCTGTAACACTTTACATTCCCTTCAACAATGTATGCGAGTTTTCAGTTGCTCTACATTCTTGTCAACACTTGGTATTGTCATTGTTTTTGAATTCCATTATAATGGGTGTGTAATGGTGTATCTTATTGTGATTTTAATTTGCATTTCCTAATGATTAATGGTATTGAGCGTATTTTCATGTGCTTATTGGTCATTTGTATATATTTTTTTTGTGAAGTATCTGCTCAAATCTTTTGCCCATTAAAGAAATTGGGTTTTTGTGCTTATTATTGAGATATAGGAGTTTTTTGCTTTAATATATTCTGATAGGAGGCCTATATCAGATATTAGAACTGTGAAAATTGCCTCCAATCTATGGCTCCCCTTTTTATTTTTTTAATTGTGTCTTGGAAGAGAAGGTTTGAATTTTGATGAAATGCAATTGATCAGTTCTTTCATGCTTCATATTTTTTTGTATCCTGGGGAATACTTTGCTTATTTCAAAGATTTTCTCTAATGTTTTAATACAGAATTTTTATAGTTTTAGCTTTTATATTTGTGCCTGTGATTCATTTTAAATTTTTATATATGGTATGAAGAAAAGGTTGCAAGTCTTTAAAAAATTTTTTTTTCCATATAGGCATACAGTTATTTCAGCATCACTTGTTGAGAAAAGATTATCCTTTCTCTACTGAATTACCTTGTCACTTTTGTAAAAAATCAGTTAACAATATAGGTGTTCTTTTGCACTTTCTAATTTATGTAATGAACTATATGTCTGTCCTTACATCAATACTTTAATGTCTTGATCACTGTAGCTTTAAATCTGGTAATGGAAGTTCTTCAACTTTGTGCTTCTTTTTCAAAATTGTTTGGCTTTTTTTAGATTCCTTTCATATAAATGTAAAAATTGTCATTTTATGTAAAAATGGTTCCTGGGATTGTGATTCATTGTATGGAACATATAGATCATTTTAGGGAGAATTAGACATCTTAACAATACTGTCTTTTGATCTGCAAATACAATAAACCCCTGCATCAGTTAGGCCTGTAATTTCTCTAAGTTTTTGAATATACTTTTAGTAGAGGACTTTATCCTGTTCATTCAGCAAGTACTTATTGAGCCTCTACCATGTGCCAGGCACTGTTCTAGTTGCTAATGTTTTACATCATTGAACAAAGTAGGCAGAAAGCTCTGCCCTTGAGGAGTTTACATTCCAACCAGGGGAATCCAGATGAGCAACTAATGAGTTAAAAATACGTTAGTACTAGCCATTAGTATTATGGAAAAAAAAACCAGGATGTAGGGGGTTTGGATCATGATTGGGGAGAGAGGAAGGGAAGGGTTTACAATTTTAAATTGAGTGGACAGAGAAGTCTTCGTTGAGAAGTTGATATTTTGAGCAGACCTTAATCTGCTATGTACCCTAATAATGGAACAACTAACAATTTCAGAAGGAAAGGGGAGGAAAGGTGGCACTTGAATAAGTGTGCCAAGTATGCCAGTTGCCTCCTATGTAATAACTAGGAGTATTTAAAATCAACAAGTATTGTAATAGCAGTGTACCTAACAATAGAAAGGTAAGCACTTAGATCATGTTTTTGGTTGAAATCTAGTGATAAGAAAGGGAGGAGGAAAAATGAACATTTCTTAGCATAGCTTATAGTAGAGAACTGATAGGTAATATGTGAAGGAATAGAAGACGAATAAGTTCATTATATATGGATATGATTATAAGAGTGTCTACTGTTCAAAAATCAAAACCTTATTAGAATAACAACTATATGTAAAATAGAAAGTGAAGAGAAGATGGAATTAAATGAGACAAAGATAGATACTTTATGACCGTAAGGTTATAATTTACAACTGCGAAATAGCACATATTTTTTTAAGATAATGGAGCATTAATATTCAAAAGGCAAAAAGGATACTGGAGACTTATTCAGAAAAACCTTACTGGTAGAACAGTTCAGTGGTTCTCTCTTAGAGTGTAGCAAATGAACAAAAAATTAAAGCTATAGAACAGCTAAATAGCCCAATTAATAAGTAAAATTTGATGGGTAAATTGAATCGTACTTTGAAAGTAGAGACACTACCTTCTTTCCAAGCACTTATAGAACATATACAAAAATTGATTGTAATACTAGATCATAAAGAAAAACTTCAGTGCATCCCTAAAGGTAGAAATAATTCAGAGCTGCCCATCTAATATGGTAGCCACTAGCTACCAGTTTAAAATTCAGTTTCTCAGTCTTACTAGCCATGTATGAAGTTCTTAATGGGATTGATTGCCATTGGAATAATCAGAAGAGAGAGTAGAGTGAAGACAATGTAAGTGAATTAAAACCTTTTCCTAGCTAAGAGTCAGTACACAATGTGAAGCTAATCAAGAGAGACCGAGATGTTATCTACAATTATAAAGATAAATAAAAAAACTACAAATAAGTAGAAGTGATTGTTTCTAGGTAACAGGACTGTAGGTAAGGACAGTTGGGCAGACTGCCTTTCTATTACAAGCCTTTTGCACTAGATTTTTTTTTTTAAAGCTGTGTGCATTTATTACATCAATAATACTTGTATGTAAGTTTTAAGAAACAGATAGGATATATAAACATAATAAGAGCAGCCTAGAAACTATCTTTGCACAATAGTTTCTTACCTAATAAATGATATGTGTAATTTCATTCCATTGTATAAGGGGAAAAAAACCCCCAAAAAGTAGTTCACTTTATATTTATTTGATTACAATTAATTTATACTGAAAGTATTAAAATTTTTTTTTCAGGTACCAGTAGCCAAGTCTTCTCTTTGACTTCTAAATGAGGATAGCAAGCAGTTCTCTGTGATGTTGGGTATATACTACTTTAACTGACAAAAATATTTAATTTGATTTAAGTAGTCAATAAAAGAGTCACATAAAATATAGGGAACACCTTAAGACTTTAAATAAACATTTTCAAACAATGAAAAGGCCCATATGGTCTAGGAAATAAAAATCAAAACCTATACTCACAGCCTCTAAGGACTTATGATATATTTCAAAGGCAATTTCTCTTGGAATTTCTAGAGAATACAAGGACATGATAAATAATTATATGAAAATTTACTGTTTACACACTGAAGGTACTAGTTATTTAAGGTGTCACTTTATATTGCATTATTCACAACCTCTTGCTGTTGTGATCTGTTTCCAGAAATAATATTACCTCCTATTGAAGCATCACTGTGAGAGAGGAAGTGTAGATAAGGGTTAGGGCAAAAGAGAAAGAGGTTTTGCCCTGTAATCTGAGAATATTACTTGAAAGCATATATGT
Organism: Hipposideros armiger; assembly: GCF_001890085.2. Taxonomy (NCBI): domain Eukaryota; kingdom Metazoa; phylum Chordata; class Mammalia; order Chiroptera; family Hipposideridae; genus Hipposideros; species Hipposideros armiger. The sequence goes on from NW_017731403.1 coordinate 110,655, forward strand.
AGACTGGTATACAATGTTATTTGTTTAATGAATGCAATACTTGTTTTCCAATTTCCCAAATAGACTGGCCAAGGCAGTTTTTACAGCTTGACACTCTGAAATTGTCAGTGTATTGTAGTCTGATGATTCAGATAAGCTTTACACATGAATAAGAAAATTAAACATATAGGGATTAAATCTAAACACTTAGCTTAGAGGAATAGCATTACACAGCACTCCTCAAAAAGGCCGAAAATAAATCCCCAATTAAGTGGAAGATTCAGAGTATATGTTGTACTAATTTTTTTAATAATGATCTAAAATAAAAGTCTTAGCTTCCAAATACTTTTTTCAACATTTAAAATTTAAATATTTTACAAATATATCAGTACATTTTTCTGCCTTGGAATGTAATTTAAATCATTTTAATGACTAAAGATCTTTATGGTTATTCTTAAATCACTTGCAAAGTGCCTGCTAAAGGTGTAGGAGATTGGATACTTGTTTAGATATATTCTAAAATCTTGCTTTTCCATCAGTCCTTGATATTTTCTTACTTGACTATGTCCTAAAACATGCATGTTTTAAAAAAATTCATTAGTAATGAAATGTTCTTTAAATTTGCTTGCCACTTAACCTAGGTTGTGCTACATTATTACCAGCACTAAAATAATTACTTTAATAATTATGGTTTACATTATGCAGCAAGAGTGATGAAGCACCATTGGAATAATACCCAACCTGAAACAAGTACTTATTCTATGTAATCAATCCATATGCCTATATATGATTAGAGAAGGTCATCTCTTTGTTCTTAGGACTCCTTTGCTACGTTTTGTTGAAAAGCTCCGAGATTTTGGATGTCCTAATGATGTTACTATAGTGAGTACTTTTTATAGATATTATAAGACTAAAAATGAAAATATTACATTTCTAACTTAAGTTATAAGTTTCTAATGGTAGGGACTTTGCTCAGTGATAATAAGCCTACTACCCAAAATAGTGCCTCAGTATACTCAATAATTAGTTTTTGAACATGACTTAATGCAGAAACTATTGATGTATATCAGTATTTATATTTATGCAAGTACAAGTTTGGACAACTAAGTTCGCAAACTCATCTTAGAAAAAAGTGCTACATACCTCATTGATGAATATCACTATGGTCACCTTCAAAGTACTCCCCTTGGGAAGCTATGCACCCACACAGCACCTAGTCCACACTTCAAAGCAATTTTGGAACTTTTTTTTGGGAATGGCCATCAGAACTGTTGCCGTGTTGCCTTGATGTCCTGAATGTCATCAAAATGTTTTTCTTTCAATATTTTCTTTATCTTCGGGTAAAGAAAGAAGTCATTGGGGGCCCGATCAGGTGAGTAGGGACGGTGTTCCAATAGTTATTTGTTTACTGGTTAAAAGCTCCCTGACAGACAGCGCCGTGTGAGCTGGTGCATTATCGTGATGCAAGAGCCATGAATTGTTGGCAAAAAGTTCAGGTGGTCTAACTTTTTCATGCAGCCTTTTCAGCACTTCCAAATAGTAAACTTGGTTAACCGTTTGTCCAGTTGGTACAAATTCATAATGAATAATCCCTCTGATATCAAAAAAGGTTAGGAACATTGTCGGAACAAGTTTACGAACTTAATTGTCAGACCACGTATATACTCATATATTTAGCAAATATTTTAACATTATTGCATATAATAGCCTGGGAATTTATCTTCTTATGTGTACAACCAAAAGAATATTTAGTTTTATATAATCCAGTTAGATGCTAAACTCCTTAAGGAGTGTGAGAGTAACTTTCACACCACTGGGACACTGTACCATAAATGGAAGTATAATATACTCTAATTTGTGCCGATTGAGAATTCTCACTTATACTACTAATCAACCACTTACGAAAATTAATGCTCTGACAACTTTAGTTGGTCATACACATTTTATTTAAGTAATAGGATTTAAATCATATGTTCAAACTTAATTTTTAAGTCTCTAAAATTCTTAGTTATTAAAGATTAGCAGTTGATACATTTTATTAAAATATATAAGATTTCATCATTAGAGCAAAATGGCAGCATAGGAATTTCTAATGATCATCTTCTGTCAAAATATCAAATTTGCTCCTGCAAACCTAGACCCCTTCTCACCCCAGTGCCTGCCAGCTTCAGTGGTCCCATGCACTTGATGGGCTTCTGTGAACCCAGGCTACTGGCCCATCCTGGTGCTAGCCAATTCCTTTAGCACCAAGCTCCCAGCAGGCTCTGTAAACCTAGTTTCCTTGCTCACCTCAGTACCTGCTGGCTCCCATTGCTCCAGGTGGCTCCTGTTGCTCCAGGCTACTGGCACATCCCAGCACCAACTTGCTCCCATGACCCTGGACAGCTCCTGTAGTCCCCAGCTCCCAGTCAGTGCCTGTGAATCTGAACTCCCTGCTGGGCCCAGTACCAGGCTGACTACTGTGGCCCTGGTCCTCGATTCACCCCATCTTCAGGCTGGCCCCTGTGGACCTAAACTCCAGACCAGCTCCTATGGACCTAGGCTCCTGGCCCACCCCAGCACCAAGCCAGCCCCCATGGATGTAGGCTCACAGCGTATCTTAGTGCCATACCAGCCCCCAAAGCCCCAGATTATAGGCTGACTCCCATGGCCAATGATGCCAGGCTTACCCTAGCACCAGGCAGTTCCCTGTGGCCCTAGCTCCAGGCCAGCTCTGGTGAAACTAGGCTCCTGGCCCATCCCAGTACTGGACCAGCACCCATGGATCCAGATGCTGGGCCCACCCTATTGTACTCAGTGCCTGGTTGGTCTCTGGACCCAGGATCCATGTCCATCCATGCAGAACCAGGTTCAAGGCCCATCACCACAGATTCAAGCAGTAGGCCTGAATCAGTAAACCCAGTCTCTAGGATGACCCATGATTATGCAAATGCCAGGCCTGCCTAGCTGCTGACCCAGGCACCACACCTGTCTGCCCAGTGGTTCCAGCAGCAAACTTGCCTATAGACACTACCTGATGGCCTACAGAGAATCCCTGGACGGGCTGGCTGGTGAAGAACTTTGCCTGCTGAAACATGTTGTGAAGATTAGAAGAGTTGCCTCCTTCCTCAAATGTGTAGACACCGACACAAGGCCACAGAATCATGAGTAATCAGGAAAATATGACACCACCAAAGGAAACTAACAAAACTTTAATGAGTTATCCTAAAGAAATAGAGGTCTGTGAACTCTGTCAAATAACTTATAATCTTCTTAAAGGAATTCAGTGAACTACAAAGAAAAAAATGAAGTTCCAACAAAGAAATAAAAACCATTAGAAACAAAAACAAATCCTAGAGTTGAAGAATACAGTGACTGAAGAGTTCAGTAGAACTTCAACTGTGGACTCGACCAACCAGAAGAAAGAAGGAAGAAATCAGTGAATGAGAAGACAGGTAACTGGAAATCATCTAGAGATACAAAAAGAAAAGAGTGAGAAAGTGTGAAAAATCCTGTGTGAATTATGGGATACCATTGAAAGAAATAGCCTACTCATTATTGGAGTCCCAGAAGGAGAAGTGATGAAGAAAGGATCAGGATGCTAATTTAAAGATATAATGGTTGAGAACTTCGCAAATCTGGAGAGATATTTGAACATCTAAGTTCATGAAGCTAATAGGTCACTCCAATATTTCAATTGAAAATTATCTTCTTCAAGACAGTTGTAATAAAACTGTTTAAAATCAAGGACAACATTTAGAAAGCAGCAAGAGAAAAAAAAATCCTTACATGTAAGGGCACCCCCATACGGTTACCAGCAGATTTCTCAGCAGAAAGTTTGCAGGCCAGGAGAAAGTGGGATGATATCTATTCAATGTGCTGAAAGAAAAAAAGAAAAAACTGCCAACCAAGGATACTTTACCCAGAAAAGTTGTTTTTTAGGAATGAAGGAAATTTTCCCAAATAAAAGCTAAGAGTTTATCACAACTACACTTACCTTACAAAAAGTGCTGAAAAGAGTTTCTCAAACCAAAATGAAAGGATGCTAATTAGTAACACAAAAACATGAAAATATGATCATATTGTTAAAGGTAAGTACATAATCAATTTCAGAGTATTCTAATACTGTTATATGGTGGTATATTAATCACTTAACTCTAATATAAAGGTTTGAAGGACAAGTATTAAAAGCAGCTATATTTACAATAATTTATTAATGGATATGCAATCTTAAAAGAGGTAAATTATGATATAAAACAAACAAACATGGGGAGTAAAAGAGTAGAGTTTTTGTATATGATCTAAGTTGCTAGTTTAAGATAGACTGTTATATCTATAAGATGTTTTACGTAAACCTCATGGCAACCACAATCAAAATCTGCAAAAATACATAAAAGATAAAGATGGAAATCAAAGCATACCACTACAAAAAATAATCAATTTAGAAAGACAGCAAAAGAGGAAGAAAGGAGCAGGGGAGTACAAAATACCACAAAACAATTAATAAAATGGCATTAGTAAGTTCTTATCTGTCAATAATTAAGTGTATTAAAATTTCCAATCAAAAGACATGTAGTGGTTGTCTGAATTAAAAAAAAAAAAAGACCCAACTATATGCTTCCTACAAGAGACTCATGCCACCTTTAAAGGGCACATGTAGGCTGAAAGTTGAAGGGATTGAAAAAGCTATTTTATGCAAACGCAAACCAAAGAGAGCAGGGGTAGCTGTAAAATAGGCTTTAAATCAAACACTGTTATAAGGGACAAAGAAGGCCATTGTATAATAAAAAAGGGGCCAATTCATTAAGAACATATAACTGTGAATATAGACACACCCAACATTGAAATACCTGAATATATTAAGCAAAAACTAACAGATCTTAGACAACTATAGAGTAATAGTAGGGCACTTTAATACCCCACTTTCAACAATGGATAGGTCATGTAGATGGAAAATCAATTAGGAAACACTAGACATAAAATATATTTTAGACCAGATTGACCTAGCATACATATACAAAACATTCTGCCCAACAGCAGCAGAATACACATTCTTTTCAAGCACACAACACCCTCCAGCATAGATCATGTTAGGTCACAAAAGAAGTCTTAGGAAATGTAAGAAGATTGATATCATACCGAGTATCTCTTCCAGCTACAATAGTGTGATACTGCAAATCAATAACAGATGTGATACCAAAAATCAGTAACAGGAGGAAAACTGGAAAGTTCACAAATGTGTGCAAGTTAAATAATACACTCCTGAATTATCAATTGGTTAAAGAAATCAAAAGGGAAATTAGAAAATACCTTGAAACCAACAAAAATGGAAGCACAATATACTAAAACATGGGATGCAGCAAAAGCTGTTTTAGGAAGGAAGTTTATAGTGATAAATGCCTAGATTAAGAAAAAAGATCGAAGGGGTTAAGTACAAATTGGCAGTTACAAAATAGTCACTGGATTGTAAAGTACGATATAGAAAATAGTAGTATTATAATAACTGTATGGTGTGAATACTAGACTTAACTGGGATCAATTTGTAAGTTATATACATGTCTAACTATTCTGCACCCCTGAAACTAGTATAATATTGAATGTCAATTATAATTGTGAAACTTTAAAAAAAAGACAAGGGGAAAGTCATCACTTTCAAGCTTTCTTATCCAGGCAGGTTTTTGCTAAACTCTGAAGCTAACACAAAAGATGACTTTCAAAGAAGCTGAATCCGTAGAAGTAGAATAGAATGATAGTTGCTAGGGACTAGGGGCTGGGCAAAATGGGGAGATATTGGTCAAAGTGTACATACTCCCAGCTATAAGATCTGGGAGTCAAATGCACAGCATGGTGATTATAATTAACAATACTGTATACTTGAAAGCTAACAAAGTAGATCTTATCACCACATACATAAAAAATTGATTATGTGAAAGGACAGAGCTATTAACCTTATTGTAATTATTTTGCAATATGTACATGTATCTAATCACACTGTACACGTTAATTGTACATGTTATATGTTAATAACATCTCAATAAAACTAAAACTACAACCAAACAAAAAAAATAAAGACCAGAATTGAAACAAACAAAAAAAATAAAAGTCACATAACCGAACTACACCTCAAGGAATTAGAAAAAGGATATACTAAGTTGGCAGAAAGAAGGAAGGAACAAAGAGCAGAAATAAAGGAAATGGAGACCAGGGAAACATATAAAAGATCAGTGGAACTACTAGCTGGTTTTTGAGAAGATAAAATTGACAGACCTTTAAAAGCTAGACTAAGGAAAAGTCTCAAATACATAAAAGCAGAAATGAAAGAGGAGACATTACAACTGAGAACGGAACTACAAAGGACCATAAGAAACTACTGTGAACAATTATATGCCAACAAATTGCTTACCCTAGAAGAAATGGATAAATTTCTAGAGATGTATAACTTACGAAGACTGAATCATATATGGTCTTTAATCGATGTTCAGTTAATTTTTGCATATTGTGGAAGGCAAAGGTCCAGCTTCATTCTTTTACATGTGAATATCCAGTTTTCCCAGTACAATTTGTTGAAGACACTGCTTTCCCCATTGTATAGTCTTGTCATTGTTGTTGAAAATCATTTGGCCATATTCATGAGGGTTTATTTCTAGGCTCTTTATTCTGTTCCATTGGTATTCTATACCTTATGCCAACACTGCACTGTTTTGATTACTGTTGCTTTGTAGTATATTTTGAAATCAGGAAGTGTAATTCCTCCAGTTTTGTTCTTTTTAAAGATTTTTTTTTGGGCTATTCAGAGTCCCTTGAGATTCCATATGAATTTTAGGATGCTGTTTTCCATTTCTGCAAAAAATGCCAGTGGGATTTTTATAGGGATTGCATTGAATATATAGATTACTGTGGATAATACGGACATTTTAAAAGTACTAAGGCTTCCAATTCACAAATGGACTTATCTTTCCATTTATTTGTATCTTTGATTTCTTTTAGCTGTGATTTGTAGTTTTCAGTGTGCACGTTTTCCACCTCTGTTAAGTTTATTCCTGAGTACTTTATTCTTTTTGATGCTATTGTAAATGCAGTTTTCTTAATTTTGTTTTTGGATTGTTTGTTGTTAGTGTATAGAAACAAAACTGATTTTTGTGTATTGATTTTGTATTGTGCAACTTTGCTGAAATCACTTCAAGTTTTTTTGTGGATGTGATATCTTTATGGTTTTCTATATATGAGCATGTCATCTGTAAACAGATGTAATTTTTTACTACTTCCTTCCCTATATGGATTCCTTTTCTTTCTTTTTTTTTTTTTTTTGCCTAATTGCTCTAGCTAGGACTACCAGCAGTATGTTGAAAAAAAGTGATGATAGTGGGCATTCTTGCCTTATTATTCGTAGTTTTAGAGGAAAAGCTTTCAGTTTTTCATTGTTGAGTATGATGTTAGCTGTGGACGATTCATGTGGCTTCTAATATGTTGAAGTACTTTTCTTCTGTTTCTAGTTTATTGAGTGTTTTTATTGTGAAAGGGTGTTTAATTTTGTCAGTGCTTTTTCTGCATCTGTTTTTTCCTCTTTATTCTCTTAAAGTGGTGTATTACATTGATTAATTTTCATATGTTGAACTATCCTTGCATTATACTTCTTGATCATGGTACATAAAGTCTTTTTAATGTGCCATTGAATTTGGTTTGTTAGTATTTTGTTGAGGATTTTTGCATCAATATTCATCAGGGATATTGGTCTATAGCAGCGGTTCTCAACCTGTGGGTCGCGACCTTTTTGGGGGTCGAATGACCCTTTCACAGGGGTTGCCTAAGACCATCGGAAAACAAAAAGATATTTACATTATGATTCATAACAGTAGCAAAATTAAAGTTATAGAGTAGCAACGAAAATAATTTTATGTTTGGGGTCACCACAACATGAGGAACTGTATTAAGGGGTCACAGCATTAGGAAGGTTGAGAACCGCTGGTCTATAGTTTTCTCATTGTGTCTTTTTCTGGTTTTAGAGTCAGGGTAATGTTCACCTCATAGAATGGGTTTGAATTCTTTGGAAGAGTTTAAGGAGGATTGGTGTTAATTCTTTATTAAATGCTTTGGAGAATTTTCCTGTGAAGCCATCTGGTTCCAGATTTTTCTTGGTTGGGATCTGCTTATATTTATTTCTTTTTTTTAAATAGCAAATTGTTTTTGTTTGTTGTTTGTTTTTTATTGGGAACAGTGTATTTTTCCAGGACCCATCAGCTCTAAGTCAAGTAGTTGTTTCAATCTAGTTGTGGATGGCGTGGGGATCGAACCAGCAACCTTGTTGTTATGAGCACTGCGCTCTAACCAACTGAGCCAACTGGCTGCCCCTGCTTATATTTCTTGATTAATTAACTTCAAGGTATTCTCTTGACTCCTTGCTAAGGAAGATAGGAGGATTTAGCTAACTTATGCTGTCCTTAATCTCCAGTCTTCTCCTTTCATTCCAAAGTTCAAAACTTTTATTTTCTTTTATTAGTACCTTGACAACTGTAAATAAAATATTTAAACTTCTTTGAGATTATATTTTAAACCCTGCTATGTAAGATAAGGATAGGACCTGTATTCATTTCTCCATCTTGTCTCTTCTATTCCTTCACTTTGATTCCTACCTTTTCTTTTGTATTTGACCGGGTTGATAACATTTATGTTCTGTTTTGTAATGAGAATTAAGACGTTCAGGCTTGTCAGTAGGTTGATTTTAAAAGTTGAACACAATAAACTACAGTTAATTACTGAGCTAGGGTTGTTTTTCCTACTCTTTCCAAAGTCATGATGCTAATGGAACTCAAAAAATAAAATATTTGATATCAATGTAAGATTGGTTATCTTTGTAGTTCATAAGTTGTTCAAAATCATGCCACTGGTTTGGTTTATATTCTAACTTTATATTCTGATTAGTTTGCCTAATATTGTTCACTCCGAACCCCCCGCAAATCTGTAATTGCCTTTTTTCTTTGATACAGAAAAATGTGTCTTCACCATATCCTCAGATGTTTCCTGCTTGAATCATGGTAGCTGTTTGTTAAACGGACTCCCTTGTTTTCCCTCTTAGAGCCCTTCTCCTTCCTCCCTCAGCCTTGATGGGTTGGAAGCCTGCTGTATAGTTGTCATTCTGAGATACTCCTTCACTGTAATTCTGTGTTACAGTGACTGTTTCTTAGATCCAACTTCTTTCTCTCTTATTGCATTTTCCTTTTTTTGCTGGAATGTATTCTAAATTAAGTATACAGGGTACTTAAGATGAAAATGTTTTGCATATCTGAAAATGACTTTGGCCTGGTTCCTAATGGCTTGATAGCTTGCCTGGTGTAGAAATTTAGATGCAAATTAAACTTCCCTGAAAACTTGAGGGTTTTGGCTCTGTTCAGTTTGATCAAGATGGTAAGAAGTCTTATGCTACTCTTGAGTATTGGTACTTTGTAAATGACTCTTTCCCTCTCTCTTTGTAATCTTTAATCTCTTATCTTTATCCTTGGAGCTCTGGAATTTTATAGTTATATGTGTAGTTATACTTTGTTTTTGTCAATCTATCTGGACTCTGGAGTTGATAGGCTTTTTCAGTTGAAATGTGTTTTTCTTCAGGTATGGGAAATGTTCATTTATTATTTATTTGATATTCTTTCTTTTTTTTCTTTTTTAATGTTCTCCCATTTTGGAATGCTCACCAGTAGAATGTTTACTTTCTGGATTGATTCCTTATGTCTTTTATCTCTTCTTTTGTGTTTCCTGTGTTTGCCTTTTCTGTATTCTGACAGGTTCCTTTAACTGCCGTATTTTGCTGTGTATAATGTGCACTTTTTTGCCCAAATTTGTGAGGGAAAAATAAGGATGCACATTACACATGAGTAGTACTAATGCTGTATTTATATAAATGTTTTTAATTATTTTACTTATGCTTATGAGTTAAAAGTGTAACTGTAGAAATCAATAACGATATCCATATGCAAAATAATACCTTGGAATAATGTCATTCGTTTTGTTGAATTTAAGACGAATTTGCAACAATGAAGAGTTCTTGGCCTTCTATGATGTGTAAATATTGTAAATTTGTTAGCGGTACATAAAATTTCTTGTACCTTGTATCTGTGCATGTGTCTTGTAATTATTTGTTACATAAATTTTTTTGTCCCATAATATGTTAAAAACCAAATGCTAAAATTCCTTTATAATACAAAAAAACAAGTACCTAAATGTAAACAACAATTTGAATTAAAGAATTAAAATGAAAGATTTTTTTTTCCTGAAAGATTGGGCCAAAAACATGGAAGCGCATTATACACGGCCAAATACAGTGTATGTTCCCGCCTTTCTCTGAATGTCTGTAATGAGGACAATTACTTTTATGGGTAAATGAGTTCATATTTATAAAGCATTTATAACAGATCTTGGTGCAGTGAAATCTGTATTGTTTGTTAAATGTACAGCATTCCATTTTTGTTGTGTTGAATGCAATTTCTTCAGGAGTGTCTTGAGGATATTTTGTTTTTTTGAGTTTTCTTCTGTAACCTGAGTAATCTATGATTCTTCTGGGGTTAGTTGATCTACTTATTTATTTTGGGTTTTTTTCTAGCTGCTCTTTTTTCTTTGAAGGTTTGGGGAATTCTTATTTTTGGTTCATGTTTATTGCTAAAGGGTTATCTTGATTATTTTAAGTAGCTGCAGTGTGTTTCCATTCTTGTTGTATAGGTGGATTTGTTTTCTAATTGCCACATCTGATTGAAAAAGCTGGTAATTCTTCGTGCATACAACATGTGATCAAAACATACAGTGAATATTTAAATAAATAAAAATTTATTACAGTAAAACACAGCTTGCCATTAATCCTCCTTAAAATACTCCCCCTTGCTTTGAACAATCTTATCCCATATTTCTTGTCACTTTCTGAAGCAGTTCTGGAAGTCCGCTTTTGTGAGTGACTCTAGTTGCACTGTTGTGGCTGCCTCGATCTCCTGAATCATTTTGACATTGGGGAAGAGCCAGAAGTCTCATGGTGCCAGATCTGGTGAATAAGGTGAATGAGGACACACCGTAATGTTTTTATTTGACAGAAATTGCCGTACCAGAAGCGATGTGTGACACGGAGCCTTTCTGTTGTGATCACAAAATACGGTGAATGCTGCGGCCGAGTGCCATCCAATAGAAAGGCAGGGCTCTTTAATACGGGAAGCTGCACCTCGAACCTTAGTAACTGTGTGTGACAAGTTTCAACTTGTTTGGTGCAGTCAGTCCGGTGTGAGCTATGATTGAGGGAAGATGTGTTTTAAAGTGTGCCGTAAAACATCCTTCATCATGACAACACTCTGTGTGTCACACATTGCTTCTGGTGAATGGAACCTGTTGTTAGTCTGAGGAGCTTTTTAATTGTCATATTGACATGGGCTATATGGATACTAACATCCATGTTAGAAGAGATGGTTTCTTCCTGAGCAGTTCGTTAGATTTCTTTTTTTAGAAAAGAGTATTGCAGTTTGAGACCTAGGGGTGATACTGGGCCTTGTACTGGGCCTTGCTTGGCCAGGGAAAGGGTGCAGAGAAGGGCCAGGTGAAGCTTTTTTCTAAGTCGCCTGTTTTCAGCCTCTTTACGTGATAGCGCTGAGCCTAGAGCCTCACGATAACTGACTAGTCCCTCTACTGTGGTCCCTCCCTTTATATGCGTTAATATCAGACTTTGCTTTCCTTAGTTCTGTTTAACCTGTTAATACATTTGGATCTGCTTTCTGTTCTCCAGAATGTACTGTCATTTCATCTCTTTGTAACTTCCTTCTACATTTTCATTTTTTGTAGATTTATTCTTTTTGTACTCCCGTGCTGTCTTACCAGTAGGCTTTCCAAAGGGAAGAGAGGCAAACACAGGTGTTTGTCATCATCTTTCCCTTTTCAGGTTTCTTTTTTTTTTAAAGAATGAAAGAAATTGTCATTTCACCCCTAAAAACTTATGTATGTTTCTTTAAAAAGAAGGCATATTTTCTTACATAACCTCAATATCATTACCCCATCTAACCAAATTAATGGTAATTTCTTAATATCATATAATGCCTTTATATTGTTGGTTTGTTGGAATCAGCATTCAAATGAGGTGCATACATCCCAGTTGATTAGTTGAGTACTATTTTTTTTCGGAGTGCAGTTTATTAGGAATAGGAGTGACATCTGTTTGTAGTTCACCTTGATAGAAAATGTTTGAACAAACGGTGTGTTATAGTTCCACCCTAATTTCTTAAGAAAGCAAAATCATCCTGAAAATAACATATGCTTGTATTTTCGTGGAGTATTTAAAACATATAAAACAGTAATTAGAATAGAATAATGAAATTCCATCTACCCATCACCCAGCTTGAAAAACTATTCACTCAGTACGTGTCTTGTTTCATCTATACTCTTACCCACTTACACACTCCCCTAATATTATTTTGAAGCATATTCCACATATTCATCTGTAAACATGCCTTATTTTTAAAACTAAAGGCTCCTAGTCTTTTTTAAATTTAGAACAAGTGACAAGCCCCCACAGCCTTTTCCATTTTTCACCTCCATGCTGAAGAAACTGGGTCAGTTCTGTAGAATGTTTCACATCCTGGATTTCTCTGATTGCTTCCTCCTGATGTAATTTTACTTAATTTCTTTCCTGTGTTAATGTAAACTGGAAGTTTGATCTAAAGCAGTAAGTATTTTGCAACCTTTTTTTCCCCTTCCCATTATTGCTCCCTTAAAGGGCCTTTTTAGACATTTTTTTTCCTTTATTGTCTGCCCCTTGGGACCCAGGGACAGATACAGCATTATAGTTTGCAGGGCGAGAAACAGGTTTAATTTCTTATTTAAGATTTTTTTCATTCCTTGGATGTGGCGTTGCTACTGTTAAGAGTATGATCTAAAGGTTTCATAGATTCCAGTTTGACTCTTTTTAAACAAGCACATTTTATAAATATCTTTTACATATTTCATTATGTCAGGAGGTATATAATATCTACTCACTTTTGGAGATGCTGAGATTGATTAGTGCATTCAATTGATGACAGTATGACCCATTGTGAAATTCACTATCACTTTTTCTCCTAATGGTTTTAAAATCCATTGATGATTGTTGCCCATCTATTTGTGTTATTTCTTTTGTTCTTATTAGCTGAAATTCTTGAAGCACTAGCCATCACCAATTAGGTCTCTCTGGCCAACTTGAAATACAGTTTGACAGGACATGCAAGAAAAATGATTTATTCATTCCCCTTACCAGTTTTTGTTTAACCTTAGTATTCAGTCCATTGGATTTAATGTTAGACTTTAAATTTTTTTTGAGTATTTCTATTTGTGAGGACTAGTATTTCATGATTGTCCTTTCTTTGAGGTCTTCTAAAGAAGAAAGGCAAAATGTACTTTTAAAAAATTGAATAAAATTCGTTCTGAGTTAATTATATTCGTTTACCTTTCAACACTGTTCTATTTCATCATGACTCATCAATTATTTCCATCTGTCCTAAAAAGATAATATGAAAATATTAATAGAAGAATGATGGGATCATGTAGAAGCTTGATAGAATATGGAAAAAATCATCACTATTGCATCATTTTTTCAGTTTTTACGTTTTTTGTGTGTTGCCCAAGTTATTACGTTATCTTTCAAGAAGTTATAAAAGAAGCCTGGAGATACTGTCTTTGTAGGCTGCTTTTAGTTTTCATTGAACACAGTTGAGAATTCAGAAATTTTCATTTCTGCTCATAATGGCAAAGAGAAGAAAAATGACAGCGGAAGATGTTTCACATCTCTGACAAATCAGCCGATGACTGCAAAGAGAATAATAGCAGCACTGCAGGCACTAGACTAGCACTATCCAATACAAATATAATGTGAACATTATATAAACATATAGAATTTAAAATTTGCTTTAAAAAATAAGCAAAGAAAATGGTGTTATTAAGGAAAACAGAAAATGTTTAGAATTCTTTTTAGGAATTAACACCCTGGGAAACAAACTGCTGGATCTCCTCTTTCTTTGCTCCTTTCAGATAAATTCTCTCCCTCTTCTCCCTGCATTCACCCCCAGATAGGCTGTTTTCTCGACTGTGTGTAGCTTGGTAACATACTGCCTTGTGTTTGCTTTGTCTCCTTATATGCCTTATTTCACTTTCACTTCTTCACTTCTTGGAATTGAACCCTTCCTTCCCAAAGTGTCAGCTTGTCTCTTTGCCTCAGGCTGTTTTCTTTCCTTTTTTTTTGAGCTGAAACAGTGGCTTCCAAACTTCTTGGACCACACTTGTAGTAAGAAATATACTTTATGTTGTGACCCAGTGCACATGTACCCATTTATCAACACATATCTGAAACAGCAGTTTCAGGAAATACCCTTACCATCTGTGGGTGTCCTGTATTCTGACTTTTGTTTCTTATCCTGTTTTATTTTTTAAATACTCATTATATCCCACCATATTGCTGGATCAAAGGGTAAAAGCATTTGTAGTTTTGTTAGGTTATTGATATATTGTTTTCCATAAACTTGTACCAGTTTATATTCCCACCAGTACTGTAGGAGAGTAATGTCTCAGCTGATATCTTAAGTGCTTTGAAAATTCTACCCCTAGAGTATGTGACTGACTCATCAGTGTGTTCAGACTTGAGCAACACTTGTCCTGCCTGGGGATAGAGTATCTGGTGATTTAACTTCTTTTTCAGTTGTAGTAGGAGAGGGAGAAAGAAGCCTGTACGTTAATTTGGACATTTTTTTAAGATTCTATCCTGTTTTGATTATCTCTTTGAATAGCTTTTTTTGTGGTTTCTCTTGGTGTTATATTTTGTATATATAACTTAATGCAGTCTGTTGGTTAAGTCCGTTTACCCCTCCTCCATTTCTAATATAATTGCCTTTTATATTTCCTCTGCGTTCATTGAGAACCATATCACAGTGTCATAATTTGTGCTTAAACCATCAAAAAATAATATAAAACACTTAAAAGGAGAAGGAAAGACTGTTGTATTTACCCACATTCTTATTCTTTCCATTCTTCCTTATGTTCCAGTATCCCTTTTTTCATCATTTCCTTTTTGTTTGAAGAACTTCCCATAGCCGTTCTTTTAGTATAGGTCTCCTGGTGACAGATTCTTTTAGTTTTCCTTCCTTTGTGGAAATTTTAATTTTCCTGTTTCCTAAAGAATGTTTTATCTGGATGTGAGATTCTGGGCAGTTCTTTTCTTTCAGCAATTAAATGCTTCTGGACATCCAAAATACGAATATGAGTTGAAATTAAAAATTTTTATTAATCATGAATAATGGCCTAAGTGTTAAAGAAAAAAATTTCTTCTAAATTATAATTACTATTACAACATAAATATATTATTAATTTTGTTTATTATAAACAATTACTAAACATAAATGAATCTCTTCAGAGGGAACTGCTTCTTTCATGGAATTTATATATTCATGGTTGAATATTATGTTAGAATAAGACTGGTCTCAGTGGAAATAAATAATAAAAAGAAAAATATTGGGCTGCTAGTATGAAGATTACAAAAGATTTAGTGATAATTTTGTTAAATATATCATTTACAGTAGAATTTGCGATATATTTCTACAAAATTAATCTATAACTAATAAATCCATTTAGGAATGAAAAACTGAGCAGAGAAATACTTGTCTAGGTAGAAAAAATATGGATTTACTGTGTCCAGTATGCTTTTGGCAAAAGTTTATAAAAATCTTTCTTAATAAATGCCCAAGAAAATATAAAAACTAAATTAACTTAGATGTATGTTACTTTTACTTGAAAATATGACATGGATTTGAAAGAAGTAAGGGCTCTATTCCCAGCTCCTTGAAATCATACAAAATATCTTTAAGACACAGACACAGGTGATTGATAAAATGTACTCATTTCTCTGATAATGGTAAAATTACAGATCTTGAATTGTAATTCAAGATGCTTCCCAGATCTTGAATTCTAAATAGTGCTAGGTGAATTATGTAAAGTGTCTGACCATAAGCTTTTTACCTGGGTAAATTAGGTTATAACTGTCATCAGTATTTATTATCACTGTTTTCATTGCATTTTCTCTCAGGTGAACTTCTTAATCAGAAGTTTTGTTGCTGTTGTTGTTTTATTGGGGCAGGGGAACAGCCAAGTTGTTGTCCTTCAATCTTAGTTGTGGAGGGCCCAGCAAGCTCATCTACAAGTCCAGTTGTGCTGCTGAGCCTAACGTGCTGTGTTCAGTTAGTTGCGGGTGGGTGTAGACACCATCCCATGCAGGAGTCGAACCAGCAGCCTCGTTATTCAGAGCACATGCTCTATCTCCTGAGCCACCCAGGAGACAGCTCAACTCAAGGTGCAGAGTTCAGTCTTTAGTTGCAGGTGGGCGTAGCCCACCATCTGGAACAGGCAACCTTGTTGTTAGGAGCATGTGCTCTCACCAGCTGAGCCATCCTGCCACCTGTTGGCAGCTCAGTGGCAGCTCAGCTTGGGCACAGCTCACTGGCCTATGTGGGAATTGAACTGGCTACCCTGTTGCTCAGAGCTCGCACTCTTTATTTTTTTTATTTTTTTTTTCAAGGTTTAGTGAGGTTTATTGATTGTTTTTTTAAATTTTTCAATTATAGTTGACATTTAATATTATATTTGTTTCAGGTGTACAGTATAGTGGTTAGATATTTATGTAATTTACAAAATGACCGCCCTCCCCCCATAAATCTAGTACCCATCTGGCACCATACATAGTTATTACAATACTATTGACTAGATTCCCTATACTGTACTTTACACCCTGGTAACTATTTTATAACTACCAATTTGTACTTAATCCCTTCACCTTTCTCACCCAGCCTCCCAAACCCTCTCTCCTCTAGCAACCATCAGTTTGTTCTCTGTATCTATGAGACTGTTTCTGTTTTGTTTGTTCATTTATGTTGTTGTTTAGATTCCAAGAGCTCACACTCTTGAGCAAGCTCTTAACCAACTGAGCCACTCGGCTAGCCAATTAGAAGTTTTTATTATTCTTACCTTCTATAGTTTTAACAGCCCTTAGAGGCCAAATATCTTTTTTTAAATGTCAGGTATTGTACTTAGCAGAAGTGTATGGGACAGAGAAAGACAAGACCAGCTTAGCTAGATGGTACCTACATTAAAGGATACCCCCTCCCCCCATTTCAGTATTTCAAATGATTTCTTTGGTGTTCTGGATGTTTCTGCATCTCAGAGAAATGCATTGTAGTGAGACCCCTTGTGAACTGGAAGGAGGAGGATTATAAAGTAGAGTATAGAAAAGGAGAAACCAGCAGGATGCTCTGACCTTGATATTCTAGTAACTAGTTGGCAGTTATGGAAATTAAGGATCTGGAAATTGATTCCCTTAAAACCACCTGCTCTCCAGTGTGAAAACTGCTGGATTAAGGTTTAACCGTTCATCATTAGATTATAGTTTTGAATCTTCTGCTGAGTAACATTCATCTGCTTTTTATGTTCACCTTAAGGTCCTTCATTATAGTGCATTGATTACTGCTATTTCTCTGTGCTCTCTTTTTTATTTTTCCGTTTTTCCTGAATATGTTCCTCAGTAGAGCAGTTTTTTATTCTTCCCCTTCTTCCTCTCTTAACGTGTATTTTTTAAATTTTTATTCACAGTCCATTCCCTTCAGGTTTTGTTTTTTTTCTGTTGCATTAGATTTTGTCTGTTGGTTCGTAATTCATTCATAAAACAGGATATGTTGCACAAATATAATTGCCACAGGGTATTAATCTTCATTGTATTTCAATGACTAAAACTCCATTAGGGCAGGAATGTGGTATGTTTTCATCATTGGCTATGTAGTACCTGTCATAGTGAGTGAATGAACGAGCAAGACCAGAATTTCTTCAACTCTTTTCCTTAATAGAACTGCTAGTTAAAAAAGAAATAACCAAATTAATAAGTTGTAAAGTATCTTAGCTTTGTTAATTACTGTATTTCCCCATGTATAAGAAGCACCCTTTTCTGAAAAATTTGCGGTCTAAAAACTGGGTGCATGTTATACAGTGGTTGTATGAGTGTAAAAACAAGCGTGAAAAACGGGACATGCAAGTAAAAAAAAGCTACAACCACTGTATAAGACACACCTAGTTTCTAGACCCCAAATTTTTTGAAAAAGGGTGCGTCTTATACATGGGGAAATACGGTAATAGTTAAAATAGTACTTTTCTTTAAAATGCTTTTAATATTGTGGTAAGAAATGGTAACATTCTGATAATTTTTATTTTAATTGTTAACAAAAACTAATGGCCATGATTGGACTGTTTCATAAAACCATACTGGAAATACAGGGTAATAAAAGCACCTGCCTCAGGGATGTTTTGAAATGAATTAGTTCATACGTGTAAAGCACTTAGAACATGGCTTTGCATATAGTAAAGTGCTTGATAAGTAATAATTAGTAATTGAGAATGGTGCTGTGATTGACTTCTTTTCCATCATTCTGCAGGAACTCTGATGGTCAGTTGATCATTCATTCATAGGGAGGCTGGCTCTTGGCCCAGGGCAGTCTTTCCACAGGCCCTTACAAAAATCCCTTCCTCCACAAGAACTTACCCTCAGCTTCCTTTTGAAGGGTCCCCTCTCAGATCCTTGAGGGTAGGGAGCTAGGAAGAGCTTCAGAATGGCTAGTATATTGTAGTCAAGTAGTACAGGCTTAAAATGGGCTCTTTTTCAGCCCCATATGACTTCCTCAGGGCAAATTGCTTTACCTCTAATGTTCCTCCCTCACCCATCTCATCTCAGAGATGCCGCCTTTCATCCCTTTTCTCACTCTGAGCAACCACACTGGACTTCTGTTACTTCCATACAGATGCCATATTCTCTGCTACCTTTGGCCTTTTGAACATGCTGTTCCCTTGGGATGAAACGTTTCTTTCCCCTCTCCCCTTATTTTATTTGGCCAGATCCTACTCGTGCATGTATTAAATTCCCCTCCCTATTAAATTCCTCTAAAGGGGGCCTTTTCTTACCATTTTCCACCAGACTGATTTGTGTCTCTGCCATACTTTCTCTTCACACCATCATTTGTGATTCTTAAAGCCTTTCATCCCATTTGGAGTTGCCCTACAGACTGAGCTCCCAGAGGGGTTGATGGGATCTGACATGTTCATTGCATCTCCAATTCCTGGCTCAGAGTAGGGCCCAGTTAATGTTGTATACATGAATGGGAAAACAATACTGGAGGTATTGTTACTTAGAATTTGTTTAACATTATTTCCACAGCTGTCTTTGTTTTACAGAAATTTTTTTTTTTTCTGTGAAGCTGCCGAAACTTAGAAGCTGATTTTGTCACAGTGTAAGATGCCTTTGGAAAATTCTGCATTCCTCTTAGATGAATCTTTAAAACTTGGTGAGTTTCACTAGATACCTTCAGTCTTCATTTTGAGCTCAGAGGTATGCCATCTTTTTTTCTTCTAAAAAAATAATTATTGAGTATAGTGGGTTTGAGCATAGGAAAAAGTATTATAAAATATTTAGGGCATGATCTGTTACCTTCCTTGATAGTTTTAAATTATCTTTAGAATTTCATTCTTAGGAGGAATGAAAAGTTATTCATTGGTAAGATAAATGATACCCACATGTATTTTCAGCAATTCCTGAAGTTTTTCGAAGTTACTGCTCAAAAGTAAGAAATAACTTTTGTTTTTTTTCTGAGATAAAGAAAGGTTAATTTGCAAGTGACTGAAAAGTAGAATAAGAATTATTTCCTGTGAGATTTTAGGTTTAGAGATAAAGAATCAATTGATTAAGGTGAGGAGGGGCCAGTTACCTCCTACAGCTCCAGCGTACAAGTGAGTCTATCAGGGGTCTGCATGCTACCAAATCCAGCCTGCTGCTTGTTTTTTTAAGACTTGTGAACTAAGAGTAGTGTTTACATTTTCAAATGATTGGGGGAAATATATTAGAATACTTTGTGACATGTAAAAATTATATGAAATTCAGATTTCACCATCTATGAATAAAGCTTTATTGGAACACAGCCATTCTTATTTTGGACATATTGTATATGACTGTTTTCAAGCTATAGTGGGAGAGGTAAGTAGTTGCATCAGAGACCTTAGGGCCCAGAAAGCCAAAAATATTTACTATGTTACCCTTTGTAGAATAAATTAGCTGACTTCTGCTCTCCATAGTTGAAGTATTTATACAATAGATTGGATGGTAAGGTTTAAGAGATGAGTGGGAGGAATTTAGAAGGAGGCAAGAGTTGGTACCAATTCTCTCTGACGTGTACGTTTTTCTATCCTGGAAGGTATAACCCATATTCTCTGTTTTTGCTGTTTTAAAATAGAAAATAAATCAAGAGGAATCAGTTCTATTACTTCTAAAATGAATGTGTTGGGTTGTCGGAAAAGTCATGACACATTTTTGCAACGAAAAACAGAAAAAATACGTTATGACTTTTCCAACAACCCAATATATGGAAAGAAAATTAGTACAGTATTCTCAGTTTTAACCAGGTTTTAATGTTACCATAGTACCTTAAGCACTTAAAAGATTATTTATACCTTTTGTACAGTTTCTTTTTTTTCTAATGTATGGAGACTGTTATTTATTTATTGAAAGTAGTAATACATAATTTGAAAACTTGTAGTTGGTGACTGACTTAGTGGAACAAAGTTAAGCATGCTGGGGATGAAGGTGTACAGTACCTTTTGGAATCAGTGGATATGCTTGGATGATGATCTTAAGGAGCTCTTCTGCAGGCTGACACAAGCTGGTTAAGTCCTTTATTAGGAGGTAAAAGACCATGATTAGTATCTACCTTTCTTGTCCTTCTAGAACACTTAATATTAATAGTTTTGTGACTGGACACATTTCCCACTCTGAATTCTAGTTGCTTCATAATCAAAATAGGGAAAAATAATACCTAGGTACCATGCCTGTTGCTTTAACCACTGGATCCCCCTGTAGCTATCATATGCATGGCACATAGTTGGCACACAGTCAGTGTTTTTTGAGTGAAATAACAAGATCCGTTGTAGCTCTCATAATTGTTATGTCTATGCACGATCACAATAATTCCGGTTTCTTTAAAGAGTTTTCGTACCGGGATTGGGAGTTTTTGTTAACCATAGGAGAGAATTTTGTTGAAAACAGTAATTTCCTCTGGATCCATTCTTTCCAGATAGTCATCAAATCATTGGCCAGATTTGTTTAAGTTCCAAAACAAAAATATGTATACACATGACTTGTATTCATCTTTTGTTATCTTTTGGTATATATTGAGTATTACAATTTTAATACAGTTTTTTTCCTTTTTAAAAATGTGTATACATTTTTTTGGTGTCCTCTGTATATATATATTTTTTTAATCTTAAGAGACTAACTAAACCACCAATCCAAGAATTACCAATCTCAAAGAAACCTAGAAGACTCCTCACTGTAACACTTTAAAATGTATATATACTATAAAAGCCACTTTTGGATAGGAAGACATTCTAATCTACCTGAAGCTTTTCCCACTCTTCCACTGAACACCTTTTTAAAATGAAAGTTCCCTATATAGTTTGCTCACGAAGCCAACTTTTAAAATCTTATGTAAAGATAAGATTGTTTAAAAGATACTTAGCTGAGGAAAACTATTCCAGATTAAAGGAGTTGAGAGGGATATGACAGCTAAATGCAATACATGACTTTGGACTGGGTCATGTACTGGAGGTGGAAGAAAGCCCTAAAGGACTTTATTTGCTCAGTTAAAAAAGTTGGAAAATAGACATTAAATTAACATATTGTATAATTTTTAAATATTCTGAAGTTAGTAACTAATACTATTATTATTTAAGAGAATGTCTTGTTCTTAGGAAGTACACATTGAAGTACTTAGGGATAAAAGAGCATGATATGTATAACTGGTTCTTATATGGTTCAGAAAATATGTTTATGGTAAAGGAAATGATGCAAATGTTAACAGTTAAGAGTGAATCTGAATAAAGTGTATATAGGAGTTCTTCGAACTATTCTTATACTTTTCTGGAAGTTTGACATTATTTCCAAGGAGAAAGTTTAAAGAAATTCTTTAGCAGCTATCCCAAAACCTGGAAATTATGTCCAGTGTTGCTTTTAAATTATTACTTAATTCCATTAAAAATACACTTTTATTCCTTGCATTTATGTTTTCAAAGTTCTTTAACACATGCTCTGTTTACATGGCGATGCTGTTATTGAACAGTATTTTTTGTTGGGTGGTTTATGATTAGCCATGTGGTCATCAATGGAGATGCTCTGTTCTGTGATGCTTTCTGTATTTAATAAGTTTATGATTTAGTAAGTATTTTATAAAATGGGTTTAGTTGTAATGTGGAAATGAAATGAAATAGAGCTTTGCAAATGTAAAAACCGCTCTGCAAAGATAAGATCTTTATAGTAACAGTATTCTTGATTATCTCATCAATTATTTTAATCATAAGATCATAGTTAAATAACAATTAGTGTAATTTGGAATGTTAACAAATTTTAGATATAGTCTATTAAATTTTCATCTATCCTGTACTTTTCTTTAATATTACTTTAGCTCATCTCATTAAAAATTTATTATGTGTTCCCTTAGCTTCATAAATATGTTTGTAAAAGTAGATATGGTTTTATTAAATTTCTTATATTTTGAAGGAAACTCAAGAATAGAAGAATTAATCAATTATATTTACATTAAGAAAAAAATCCGTCTTAGTATTTTCTAGTTTGTGAATACGGGATAGGTCTAACTTTAAGCTAGACTATCTGTTGCCCTTATAATGTGGGAAGGATCCACATATCAAGATAATTCTTCAGTAATTGTACTGAAAATGGTTATTTCCCAACTAAGAGGCAGACTGTTGTAGAAACCTAGTTCTATTAGACTTAAATTTCACCAAGTAAAATAATCAAAAAAATTAAAAATTAAAACAGGGGACTGGTTAAAGTATTGCTAACTTTTTAAAACTTTTTATATTGAATTAAAACATGCATATTATGAAATGCATAAACCCTGAGTCCCATTTTGATGAAATTTTATGACGTCTACACTCATTAAACCAATACCAAGATCAAGACATAGAACATTTTCGTCAACCCAGGAGCCTCCTTCATGCTCCCTGACAGTCATCACACACTCCCACAGGTAACTGTTATCTCACTTCATTCGCTATTCATTAGTATTGTCTATTTTCGAACTTCTTGTGTCTGTCTTTTTTGACCATTGTCTAGTTTATGAGAGTCACCCATGTTGATTCACATAGCAAGCAATAGTTCATCCTTTTGCATTGCTTTTTAATACTTCATTTATATGTCCACAATTTATCCATTCTACTGTTGATGAACATTTGGATCATTATCAGTTTTGGGCTGTTATGAACAATGTTGCTGTGAACATTCTTGAGCATGTCTTTTGGTGTACATATGTACGCATTTCTGTTGGGTAAATATCCAAGAGTGAAATTGCTGGGTTAGGGTAATTTGGCTACTTAGCTTTAGTAGATGCTCCCGGTTTTCTAAAGTGGTTGAGTCCACCAACGGTGTATAAGTTTTCTAATTGATCTACATCCTTACCAACATTTGAAATTATTAGTGTTTTTAATATTATCTCTTCTGTATATGTAGTGAAAATTTATTGTAGTTTTAATTCATAATTTCCTGATAACTTAAAAGGTTTAAGCACATGTTTACATGCTTGTTGACCATTTGGATCCAATCCTCTTGAGAAATGCCTGTTCATGTCATTTGCCCAATTTTTTATTGGGTTGTCTGTCTTATGGATTTTTAGGAGTTCTTTATTTCTAGGATAAGTTTTTTGTTGGATTAAGTATTAAAGCTGTCTCTCCTATTTCTTAATTGTTTTAATAGTTTGTCTTCATTAAGATAATTTCTTAATTTAAAAAAAGTCCATTTTATCAAAGTATTCTTTTGTGGTTAGTGTTTTTTGTATTTTAAGAAATCTTTGCCTGTCCCAAAGCCAAGAAAATATTCTGTATTTTTTTCTATAAACTTAATTGTTTTAACTTTTACATTTAGGTTTATGCAGGAAATGTGGTAGGATTCCTTCCTGGTTCATTTTGTTTTCCATATGGAAATCCATTTGGTCAAGCATTGTTTATTGAAAAGACTATCCTTTCCCTACTGTAATGCAGTAGTGGTGCCTTTGTTGCAATTCAGGTAACTGTAATTCAGATTTATTTGTGGGTTAATTTTTGAACTCTGTTCTGTTCCATTGTTCTATTTGTTATTCTGTTTGAGTGCCATACTCTTTTCATTATTGTAGCTTTAAGTCCTCTTACTTTATTGTTTAAAATTGCCTTGTAATTCTTCTCATTCCTTTGAATGTAAGTAAAAGTTTTATACATAGCCTATCAATTTCATAAACAAACTTCCTGCTTAATATTAAGCAAGTTTAATATTTGTTAATATTATTAACTAGCTTGATATTGGATCTGTAGGTCAATTTGGATATATTGGATGTCTTTCAATATTGAGACTTTTAATACATTAGCCATGGTATATACCTTCATGCTTGTATATTTAGGATTTTAAAAATTTATCTCAAATATTTTGTTATTTTGTGTCACAGTTCTTACACACAAAATAACTTTTGTTAACTTTTAAAGGTATAATATTGTGGTTGTTTTTTTAAAAGTTCTTGTAATTTATAGATTCATACTGGAATATTTACAGATGAAAAGATATATAGATTTTGGGGTTTGCTTCTAATAATGCAAAGAAGAATGGGAAGGAATAGGGTAGGGAAGAATAGATGAAAAAAGATTGACCATGATTTGATAATTGTTGAAAATGAGTGATGGGTATATGGGATAATTATATTATTCTTTTTTTTTTACTTTTGCATGTTTGAAATTTTCCATAAAACAATAGATTTTTTTAAATGTCATGACTGCCTCAGAGACACAGAGGAAAAACTGATGATTGCTAGATGGGGCGGGGGTGGGGATGAGGGAAAAGGGGAAGGGACAAGACAATATAAATTGCTAACCACAATATTGCCTCAGGGATAGAAAAGACAGTTTGGGAAATATAATCAATAATGTTGTAAATATTTTTTAGGGGGCCAGATGGTCTCATGTCTTGTTAGGGAGACCACTTCATGGACGGTGTAGAGGCCTGACCACTGCACTGTACATCTGAAGCTGCTGTTGAATAATATTATCTGTCAACTATAATTTAATACATATATAGTCATGGGATGTGGAGTAGAGTGTGGGAATGGAGTCAATGGAATTGTAATAGATATGTATGAAATCGGGGGTGGAGGGGCAATCGATGGGGGAGAGGGGTTGTCATTTTGTGAGGGGTGAAAAGGATAAATATTGCATTGTTCTGTACACCTGAAACTAATAATAATAATAAAAATCATGACTGCAGTAGATTGAAATACACATATATAAGAATCCAAAAGTTCATAATAATACTTAAAAAAATGCTCTCATTACACAGCACAGTTCATTACTTTGAAAATCATTGGTAGATGAAAGAATCAATCATTTATTATTATTTTTCTACCCAAATTATATTCCAGAATAACCAAATAGGAAGGAAAGTTTACCTTTATAGAAGAATCACAGCTGATAAGAAACGCTGGGAGAATGATGGGGCAACTTCTAATGAAATTATGCATCTAGAGAATCATCAGTCAATGACTACTAAAGCCATTAGGTGAAAAGTCTGTTGGCAAATGAATGTAATGTAGTGGATAAGCCACAATGGAGTATAAGCCCCTATCTCTGGTGGATTAGAACTAAAAACGTCAATAGAATACCAAAAGCAACTATCTGAAGAATCTGAAAATTAATAATAGCATGCAAATTGAGAACGGAAGTTATAACTTGAAAATTAATAATCCGTATAATGGTGAGTTACCCCCCCCCCATGACCCAGCTTTGACCTAATGGTGGGCTGAATTGTGAAACTGCACAGTGGGTATAGCAGTTAGCAGAAGCTCCAAGAGAAACCCCCATTTCTAGATAGAGGACAGGGAAAGAGAATCGTTTTTTTTTCTCCCTCACACTTGCCCTGAGATCATCTCCACCTATAAAGTTGCATTGCCATGGTGGCACAAGCGCATAAAACTCTGAGAAAAAACCATTTCTCTGGTCAGAGGAGTTGGGAAAGAGGCCCTTGGAAACAGGAGCATGCTGGGGAAATCTCAGAGAGAACAGAGCTGATGTGAGAGGAGCTTCCCTAATTGTGACTATGAGCCCACAGAGATCCTACCTCACACATGAGTTACTCATGCACAGAACAGACGCAGCAAAGACTTAGAGAAATGAACTACAATATAAACCACTACTCAAATCCCAGACTTGTCCCTGAATGATGCATGCAGAAGAGAAACCCAAATAACATAGTAAAGGCTTTGAAAACTGAACTGACATTAGAATTACCACCCACAAAAGGCAAAATAGATGGAAACGCAGTCTAAGCTTAAACAAAAAAATCAAATTCTCCAGAAGATGTTAATAGAATTTAGAGTTTCATAACAATTTTCAGAATGTCTAGGATATAATCTAAAATTACTTGATATACAAAGAAACGGGAAAATCTGACCTTTTTTTTAAGGAAAAAGACAATACACAGATGCTAACCCTGAGATAATCCATATGATGGAATTATCAGAAAAAGACTTGAAAGCAACTATTATATCTGTGTTCCATGAGATAAAAGTGAACACTCTTGAAATGATGGAAAGATAGTTCTCAGAAAAATAGAACCATATAAAAGAATTAAATGGAAATTTCAGAACTGAAAAATTAGTATATGAAATACACATTTACTGAGTGGGCTCAATTACAGGCTTGAAGATAAATCAGTAAAAATCTCAAATCCTGTGTCTTCTGTGTCAAGGGTATGTCTGTTTTATAATACTTAAATTCAGGTTGTACTCTGTGAAACCTGGGCCTTCTGGGTGTGAATTTTTGTGCCATTTACACATCCTTTCTATCCGTTATTACTACTAATACTTGTGTGCTGCAAAGATGTGTCTGTGCAATTTGAGCCCATTTCCCTTGATACTCCACAGATTTAGATAGGGTTTTGGCCTGCTGTTTTCCCAGACCTTGTCATTTCAGTTATGGATCAAGCAATCAGTCAGTGAGTTAAAAAAATGTCAGCTAAGGGATAAATACACCCACATATATTTATCTTATAGCTTTGAAAGCAAATAGGGATAGAAAAGTAGAAGTGGATAGCATATACAGAGGGTGCCAAAAAAATGTATACACATTTAAGAAAGGAAAAAACTATTAAAATTGTAGTACTCAATATATACCGATAACAAAAGATGAATACAGGTCATGTGTACATTTTTTTGGCACCCCTGGTGTATAAATTAGATATTGAAAAATCTTATACTTTAAAGGAAGTAAATTTTATCTTAAATATAAATGTAGATATAGTGATTATTTTGGAGAACTTTAAAAAATGTTTGTGTTTTTATCTTTGTGGTTTCAAATCAGGTGGACCACATGCTATCCTAGCTTGTGTGAGGTATAGAGGAATAAGGTGCTTGAAATTGAGAATATGGAGAGGTGTGTGATTATTGGAATGGTGAATTCTAGAGTAACTCCAAGGGAATAAGTGGAAGATGGAACATAGGATTGTTGGAGGAGAAGAGATCAAGGAACTGACTGGCCAAGATATTGGAAGGATCATTTGTGTAGATATTAAAATCTAAAAACAGTGACAACAGAGGTGTTGGAGACAGTAACAGCCCTCAGGGAATGAGCGGGCTTGTTCTGGGGGTTTATGAATGGTTACAACAAGGAGAGGTTAAAATCTGATATTGTCTGGAGACATGAGATTCAAAGCTGGGGATTTTAGGGAAGGGAGAGAGAATAATTTAGAAATGACAATGAGGAACAAGGAACTAGGCCCTCACCACCAAGGCCTACTCATTTGAGATGTGGGAGAGAAAAATGGCCATTACAGTAAAACCTTGGATTGCGATTAACGTGGTTTGCGAGTGTTTTGCAAAATGAGAAAACATTTCTAATACATTTTAACATGGCAAATGAGTGATGTCGTGCAATATGAGTAGTTTGTTTCCGGAACAAATTATGCCCGCAAACCAAGTACATTTTAACATGGTAAATGAGCGATGTCTTGCAGTATGAGTAGTTTGTTTCCGGAACAAATTATGCTCGCAAACTAAGGTATTACTGTATTTGAAAGGACTGGAGCTAGCGCAGAAGTCCTAGAGGAGAGGGAGATTTCCATTTGTGCAAGAAAGGTGAAGAGTATGTACAGCAACACTATTGAGGAAATAGGATGTTTTGTTAATGATATACCGTGAGTTCAGTTGACACAGTTAAAGGATTTTGAAAATTGGGAAAGGAAGGGAAAACGAGTCAGTGTAGGGTTATACAGAGTAGATAGGACCAAGAATCCAGGTGATGGGGGACGACCTTTGGAGTCTTCAGCCTCTCCTGGTGACTGATGTAAAAGAAAAATAGGGCTTAATTGGTTTAGTCTTGGTGGTTTTCTAGATAGATTATTGTAAATATTGAGGGAGAGAGGGTTTGGGAAAGGCAGGTTTATCAGATAGTTAGAGTTGGACATGTATTAAATTTCTGTTGCTGCCATACAAATTACCGTAGATTTAATGGCTTAAAACAGTACACATTTATTATAGTCCAGCTCAGAAGTTCTGCATGGATCACTAGGTTAAAATCAGGATGTCAGCAGGCTGCATTCGTTTTGGAGGTTTTGGGGGAGAATCTGTTTCCTTGTGTTTCAAGTGTCTAGAGCAGCGGTTCTCAACCTGTGGGTTGCTACCCCTTTGGGGGTTGAATGACCCTTTCACAGGGGTCGCCTAAGACCGTCGGAAAACAAAAGGATATTTACATTATGATTCATAACAGTAGCAAAATTACAGTTATAGAGTAGCAA
>NW_017731403.1:139506-148519 GCF_001890085.2 Hipposideros armiger
GAAAATAATTTTATGGTTGGGGGTCACCACAACATGAGGAACTGTATTAAGGGGTCGCGGCATTAGGAAGGTTGAGAACCACTGGTCTAGAGGCTGCCCATATTCCTTGACTGTGAACACCTTCTTCCATCTTCAAAACCAGCAACACTGCATCTTTCTAACCCTCCTTTTGTCATCCCTCTATTCCTGCCTACAGCCAGGAAAGGTCCTCTGCTTTTAAAGACTCATGTGGCTACACTGGACCACCTGGACAATCTAGGATAATCTCCCCCATCTCAAGATCTTGACCTTCATCACACCTGCAAAGTCCCTTTTCGCTATGTACAGTATAACACATTCACAGGTTTCAGGGATTTGGGCATGGTCCTTTTAGTGGATCCATTATTTTGCCTACCATAGGGCCTCCTCTTTCTTCTGCTGGTACTAGTATAGAGAGAGACATGGTGCAGGGTGGTGCAGGTGCAGGGTATGGTACTTGGTTTGGTGTGTAGTTCACTCTGAATTTGACTCTCCCTGAATCTTTAGATCTTCTGTAGGGCTCATTTGAGGCTGGTGACAGGTTCAGGCTTCAGTCTCATCTCTGAAAAAGGAATAAGGTGCTCATGTGGACCAGATCAGTCCATTACATGAATAGGAAACTCAGACATTGTTTGAGTAAATACATTAGTTGAGTCATTTGAATAGTCTTGTGTGTCACTAAAGCTGTATTAATTTTTCAGTTTTTTATTTAATGAGGTTTCAAAAATACCTCGTCTAGACATATGACAGGTTACAGTTTTGGTATCATTTGATGTTTGTCATGAGCAAGCGTCTTCCTGATTCTAAGAGGTCTGTTTCATGAGACTGTTTTGGGTGTATTTTTTGTTCTTACTGTCAATTTTTAATTTAAATTGGTCTTAAAAACTACTACAGTAGAATCAAGAATGTTTTTCATCTTCCTAATATTTTACATTTATTTGTTGTCTCACGTTCCCATTCAGTATTGAATAAATTGAGAACTACTGTTTAATTTTATCTTTATTCAAACATTAAACAATTTTAAAAGTTTTTGGGTCTTCATAAATTAAAATTGTTCTCAGAAATAATTATCTTTTTAGCTATAATACAAATTACTTGGTAATCTGCAGAAGCAAGTTAGAATTTTTCACAAATGGTGATAAACATAGTTAAGGTTTATTGCTTAGGTTTTATATTATACCAGTCAATTAAATTTCAGCACTGCTTTTAATTAATGCTAATAGATCCATCAGTCACAGAAATATCTGTGATATCAGATTTAACTAACCTAAATTCCAATGTAGGTCAGTGGGTCAATAGGTTATTAGGTTAGAGAAAGATTTATTGTGGTTTCCATTTTTTTTAAACCCAGATTTCTGAGTTAACCATTTTTAATAATAATTTAAAAATTGTTAATAGATGAAATTAAAAGTTTTTTTTTAAGTTATATGTGAACACTACATAAAAAAATCTTGGTTACTCATGTTGAGAAAAATCTTTGTTAACTCATGTTACTTTGTTACTTGTGTTTTGTTCTCTGGAATAGATATGCATGTATTTTATGTTCCTTATGTATAGTCAGGGCTCTAGTATTAAGCAATTAAAAGAAAAGGAAAAGAAAAAAGGCATCCCTTAAGTTTTTCTGGTTATAAAAATTATGCATGTTCATGGGAAAATTTTAGAAAGCACTAAAGAAAAAGTTTTTTAAAAATCCATAAGCTAAATTACTCAGGAATAACCACAGTTGGTATTTTTTGCATATTTGGATTTATGTTTGATATATTTTGATGCTACTGTTACTGTTGGATGTTAAATTGTTTCTAGGTTTATGTTCAATAATAGTGCAATGAATATAAAACTTTGGATACGTCTCTGATTATTACGTTGTTTCTCAAAGTGAAATTACTGGGTTAAAGGACATAAATATTTTCAAGCTGTTGATACATCTCCCCAAACTTCTGTCAGTGAAAAAACATTGCTTATTAAAATTGACGGCTCCTGAAGTTCTTTCCATACCCCTAACTTTAATTTAGTGAAATTTACCCTAATATTCTTTCTTGATGGTAAAAATACAAACAAAAGTAGATACATACACAACATGCATACACATACACACAAAGTGGGGAGATGGGGGGAGAAACAAAATGTGAAGCAGCCATAATCTGAATAGTTGATTTCTTAATAAATATTATGTAAATAGGGTCACCAGTCAGCATTGGGTCATGACTTTTTCTTAAAGCCATCATTTGATTAAAGTGTTATTTTTATCAGTTAAACTTTCTGAGGGCTTCATTATAAGGAATGCATGTTTGGAACAATTGAGGACTAATTCATGGTAAATAGAGTACAAATAGTAAATACTGTGGCAGCCAGCCCTGTGCAGTTGTTATTGTTGGGCCATGTCATTAGTCTGTGTCGAGTTCTGTTATAGGAAAAGGCCTAAGAAATTCTTTGTTGTTAACTAATTCCTTCAAATTATTAAGTGGCTATAATTCTACAACTCTTCTTAAATCCATGAGAGAGGGGAAGACATAGGGCAAACCACTGCCCTCAAGATTGGAGAGACAGGCAAATACAAGGAGTCATGGCTTCCTGGAACACAGAATCACAAGCTGAAACCTCCTCAGGAACAGTGCTAGATAGGAAACCTGAACTGTGCTTGACAAGTTGCTGGAGGCTCACTGTGGACAACTGTGAGAGTTAAAAACTCCAGGGGCCAACGTTGTGAAATTTAAGATTTACTTCCAGCAGCTTGACCAGGTTCCCACAGTAAATGTTAGAGAAAATCCTCTCTTGCTTTTCAACATGGGGAGGGAAAAAGGAACACTTTTGAAATACACCAGAAGACTCTTCTTATAAAGGCGTGCCTTTAGGGGGAGCTAGTTAATCGGAGCCTAACCTGCTGGGGTATTATCAGAGCCTAAATGACCTGGAAGAAGAGAAATACCCAGCACTATTTCCCTTTAGCCTTCCGTATGGGAGACGGGAAATATCCAACTCTAGCCCACTCTAACCATTCTATCCCAGCGAGGGAGGAAAGAAACAAAACAAAGCAAAAACTGAGTTTATATTTATAGTCCAGAGGCGTAGGCTCACTGAAAGACTGAAACGTACTGGTAGGACTATAGAGTGCTTTCTTCGCTCCACGCATCACTGCCATATTACTAAAGGCCTATTTACAACAATTCCTTTTACCCAGTGTGTCATGTCCAGCAATCAAGAAAAAATTACAAGGCATACAAAAAGGCAAAAAGCACAGTTTGAAGAGATAGAGCAAGCATAGGAACCAGACATGGCAAAGAGGTTGGAATTATCAGACCAGGAAGTTAAAAAAGTATGGTTAATATCCTGAGGCATCTAATGGATAAAATAGACAGCATGCAAGGACAGATGGGCAATGTAAGCAGAGAGATGGAAATCCTAAGAAAGAACCAAAAAGAAATATTAAAGGTAAACACTGTGACAGAAATGAAGAATGACTTCAACGGGCTTACTTAGTAGACTAGACATGGCTGAGGAAAGAATCTCTGAGCTAGAGGATATCTCAGTAGAATCCTAGAAAACTAAAAAGATAAAAAAAACAGACAAAAAATAAAACCACCCTAGAATATCCAAGGATGATGGGACAACTATAATAGGTATAACATGAATGTAATGAGAATACCAGAAGGAGAAGAAAGAAAGGAACAGAAGAAATACTTGAAACAGTAATGGTTGAGAGTTTTCCCCTGCATTAATGTCCTAAACCACAGATCCAGGAAGTGCAGAGTCCATCAGGCAGTATAAATGCCCCCCCCCCCCAATGACACTGCGGCATATCATTTTCAAACTACAGAACATCAGAGCTAAAGAAAAAATCCTAAAAGAAGCCAGAGGAAAGAAATACACCTTACTATGGAGGAAGCTCCGTATCTACTGAAGCAACTACCTATATCCCCCCTCTTCCAAGCACTGGCATCCACCATTCTACTTCCTGCTTCTATGAATTTGACCCCTTTAGGTATCTTATTTAAGTGGAATCATGCATTATTAGTTCTTCTGTAACTGGTTTATTTCACTTTGCATAGTGTCCTCAAGGTTCATCCATGTTGTGACATATAACAGGACTTCTTCCTTTTTCAAGGTTGAATAGTATTCCATCGTGTGTATATACCACATTTTCTTTAGCCATTCAATCGATCAATGGACATTTAGGTCATTTTGTTCTTGGCTACTCTGAATATGCTGCAGTGAATATGGAAGTACAATTATCTCTTCAAGATCCTGTTAGTCTTTTTGGATAAATAACCAGAAGTGGGATTGCTGGATAATATGCTATTCCTATTTTTAATTTTTTGAGAACTTTTATATTGTTTTCCATAATGGCTATACCAGTTTACAGTCCCACCAGCAGTGGACAGGTTCCAATTTTTTCACATCCTTGCCAATACCTGTTAATCTCTGATTTTTTTGTTTTGTTTTTATAATGACCATCCTAATAGATATGTGATAATATCGCATGGTTTTGATTTGCGTTTCTCTGATGATTAGTGACGTTGAGCAACTTTTCAAATACCTGTCAGCCATTGTATGTCTTCTTAGGAGAAATGTCTATTTAAGTCGTTTGCCTATTTTTTAATCAAGTTATTTATTTGTTCTTTTGCTGAGTTGTAGGAGTTCCTAATATATTTTGGATATTAACCCCTTATTAGATAAATGATTTGCACATATTTTCTCCCATTCAGTAAGTTGCCTTTTCATTTTGTTGATGATTTCCTTTGTTGTGCAGAAGACTTTAGTTTGATATAGTCCCTTTTATGTTTATGTAGTCCCATTTTAGTTTGCTTTTGTTTCCTGTGCTTTTGGTGTCATAGCCAAGAAATTATTGCCAAATCTAGTATCCTGAAACTTTTCTGTATTTTCTTCTGAGAATTTTATAGTTTTAGATCTAACATATAAGTCTTTAATCCATTTTGATGTGATTTTTTTGGTATGTTGTAATATAAGGGTCCAGCTTTATTCTTTTGTGTGTGAATAGCCTGTTTTCCCAGCACCATTTGTTCAAGAGACTATCCTTTCCCTTTATGTAGTCTTGGCACCCTTGTTGAAGACTATTTGACCATATAAGCATGAGTTAATTCCTGGGCTCTTGTTTCTGTTCCATTGGTCTATATGTCTGGCTTTATGCCTCTTCCATACTGTTCTGATTACTGTAGCTTTGTAATGTTTTCACGTCAGGAAGTGTGAGGCCTCCAGCTCTGTTCTCCTTTCTTAAGATTGTTTTGACTATTTGAGATCCTTTGTGATTCTGTATGAATTTTAGGTTTTTTTTCTATTTCTGCCAAAAATACCATGAGATTTTGATAGAGATTTTGTTGGATCTGTAGACCACATTGGGTAGTATGGACATTTTATCAATATTAATTCTTACGATCCATGAACATGGGTGTCTTTCTATTTATTTGTGTCTAATTTATTTTCTTCAGTGTTTTTTAATTTTTAGTGTACAATTCTTTCACCTTTTTGGTTAAGTTAATTTCCTAAGTACGTTATTCTTTTTGATGCTGTTGTAAATGGCATTGCTTTCTTAATTTTCTTTACAGATTATTCGTTGTTATAGTGTATAGAAATGCAACTGGTTTTAGTATGTTGATTTTGTGTCCTGCAACTTTGATATTAGTTCTAACAGTTGTTACGTGTGTGTGTGTGTGTGTGTGTGTGTGTGTGTGTGTGTGTGTGTGTGTGTGTGTGTGGTCTTTTGGGTTTTCTCCATATACGGTCATGTCATCTGTGAACAGATTATTTTACTTATAACTTTCTGCTATGCCGTTTATTTCTTGCCTAATTGCTGTAGCTAGGACTTCAAAACTATATTGAATAGAAGTGGTGAGAGTGGACATCTATCATGTTCCTCATCATCTTGGAGAATGTTTCATGTGCACTTAAGAAGAATGTGTATTCTGCCGCTGTGGGGTGGAACACTCTGTATATGTCTGTTAAGTCCATTTGATCTGTATTGTTCTTCAAGCCATCTGTTTCCTTATTGATCATCTGTTTTGATATTCTGTCCGTTATTGAAACTGGGATGTTGAAATCTCCTATTATATTGCTGTATATGTCTCTGTTTATTTCTGTCAGTGTTTGCTTTAAATATTTGGGTGCTCTGATGTTGGATGTATATATATTTATAATTACATATTCCTGATGAATTGACCTTTTTGTCATTATATAATGCTCTTTTTTGTTTCTTGTGACAGTTTTTGACTTAAAGTCTATTTTGTCTTACAAAAGTATGGATATAAATATGGCCACTCCTCTTTTTTAGTTACCATTTGCATGGAATATGTTTTTTCCAGTCTTTCTCTTTCAGACTCTATGTGTCCTTAAATCTAAAAGCTGAGTCTCTTGTAGGTAGCACATAGCTGGATCTTTGTTTTTTTAAATTTATGTAGCCATGCTATGTCTTTTGATTGCTAACTTTAATCCATTTTCATTTAATTACTGAGAGGGAAGGACTTAATATGGCCATTTTGTTCATTTGCCTGTCTTGTAGTTTTTTGTCACTTTATTCCTCTCTTGTTGTCTTCCTTTCTGGTTCATTGATTTTTTTTTGTTATTGTGACATGCTTTGAAATCTTTCTCATTTCCTTTTATGTATCTTCATCCTCTATAGGTGTTTTCTTTGTGCATACTATGGGTCTTACCTAAAACATCTTATAGTTTTAATATATTTTAAGTTGATAACAGCTTTACTTCAATAACTCTACTCTTCTCTCCCCCTCATCACACTTTGTTATTGATGTCACAGATTACACCTTTTTATATTGTGTATCCATCCACTAACATATTTTTATAGTTATTCCATGGGTTCCAAAAAAATGTATACAAATGGACACTTTGGTCAGTGTTGCTCAAGTGTAGTAGTTCACCGTAATCAGAAGTGTCTGGGCGCTGATGGTAACCCCTTTGAGCACCTCCTGTACTTGCAGAAGTCAAACGTGACTTGTATTCATTTTTTGTTATTGGTATATATTATTACAATTTTAATAGTTTTTTTCCTTTCTTAAAATGTGTATACATGTTTTTGGCACCCTGTGTAGTTATTTTTATACTTCTGTTTTGACTTCTGTACTAGAATTAAAAGTGATTGTTTTAGTTTATTTTTAAGTGATTTCTTTTTAGAAGTGATTTGTAGAGTTTAGTATGTTGCACATTTTTATGATCAAGTTCTAAATGTTTCAGAATTAAAACTTCATGATAAACTTGAACATATGTTTATATACTAATTGAATAAATCTAACAAATAAATGTTTTTCTGTTTAAACAGAATTTTGAGACTGATGGTCAGCCATATAGAAGAATACATTAAGCCTATAGTTTTCTGAAGAATCAGTTCAAAAGATCCAAAAAATACAAAAGGTAATGATGGGGTTGTGTATTGGAATGCATTTTGAAATGACATTTTTCCAGAAAAAAATATTTTTAAAAATCAGTAAGTTATTTTGATACACTAATTTGAGGAAAGTTTTATTTAAAAATTTTTTGTGTTGTATTAATTTATCCCAAAATATTGTGCCAGCTGTCTTCAGATACTATTTTGGCTACTGAGAATACAATGATGAACAAGACGGAAGCTGTCCTTGCTCTCATGAGGATTGCATTCTAAAGAGAGGGAGGGCAAATAATAAACAAATGAAAAATATCTTGTGTCCTATGCAGAGAATTAAAATAAGGTAATGTGATAAAGACTGGTGACTACTTTAATTAGGTAGTTAGAGAAGCACTCATTGAAGAATAATATTTCAGTTGAGATCTGAATGGCACAAATGTGCCAACCATGTGAAGATCTGAGAGGTTGCCTTTGTTGGGTAGTTATTATAGGAGGCAGTGAAAAATGACCATGGAATGCTTGAGGAATAGAAAGCGCAAACGTGGCTGGAGTATAAGTGGGGAAAGAGTATATGGAGTTTAGGTTGGAGAAGAAAAGTGGAGAGGAGCAAATTTACTGAAGAAAATCAAGTGTTTTGCTATATGATATTTTAGACGCCTGTAAAATCTGTTGAAACATCAAAAAGGTAGTTGGATGCATAACTCTGAAGTTGAGAATCTGGTCTAGGGGTATGGAATTGGGAGTTATTGCCATAAAGAGATACTTAGAGTCATGTCTGGATGAAATTATCTAGGGAGTGCACCTAAATTGAGAAAGATTTAACCCTGGACATGCCAGTGTTAATCAGAGCAGAAGGAGCAGCCAGCGAGATGGATGGAAAAGCAGGAAAGTGTTCTGCCACAGAAGCCATGAAGAAGTATTTAATAGATGTAGAAGTGGTCAGTTAGATCACATGCTACTAAGATGTGAAATAGAGAGTAAAGCAGCCATTAGATTGGGTAACATGAATGTCACTGATAACTCTAATATGAGTGAACAGTCTCAGTGAAGTGTGTGAGGATTGAAGCCCTGATTAAAGTTAATGAAGAGAGAATGAGAAACTTCCAGTTAAAGATGGCAGACAATGCAGTTAAATTCCATTTCCTCCTAAAACTTCATTAAAGCTGAAGTAAAAGGATTTTTACAGAAGACAGAACTTCACAAGAATAAAGAGAATGGGAGAGGAAACAGTTGCAACACAGTTTTAGAACCTGAAAAGCAAAAGGAAGAGTGGTAACTGTCTTGTAGATCCTAGAATCGCAAGCCAACTGTGGGAATGCTGAGAAACAGTTAGTGGTACTGTAGAAGTTGTAAAATGTTCAGGAATTGAAAGCACTATTCTGCAAACAGGAGTGAGGGTGGAACTAAAAGCAGGATGATTTGTTGCAAAACTGTTTAAGAGATGTTTCTACTCCATACATCCTTCTCCTGACTTTGGAAACCTAGGCAACTACCCATTCTTTTTTAAAGATTTTTATTGGGGAATTGGGGGGATGGGTACAGCGCTGGGGAATTGGGGGAAGGAGAACAGATAAGTTGCTGTCCTTTTTGTTCTTCAGTCTACTTGTGGAGGACGTTGCTTCACTGGCCCAAGTTGGCACCATCATT
>NW_017731403.1:148559-172605 GCF_001890085.2 Hipposideros armiger
ACGCTGGCTGCTGGCTACACACGGTAGCCCATGGCAACCCACTGCCACAGGGGCTGCAGCCTACGCCGTCACCGGTGACTCACGGCAGCCCAGCTCCAGGTTGAGCTGTTGTTTAGCATCTTAGCTGTGGAGGGCTGAGTCACTGGCCCTCATATGTGGGAACCGAACCGGGGCCCTCTGGCGTCCCAAGCCAGCTCTTAACCATCGCGCCACTCGGCTGGCCCGGCAACTACCCATTCTTGATCACAGCAGAAGATGAAATTTATTCTCTAGCAAGAATAAAATAGAGGGATATAAAACATAGTTGAGAATGAGGATACCATATTAAAAAAAAGGGGGATTAAGAACCTAGGCTACCAAATTTTTATAATTTTCAGTCAGTAGTTTAGAAGATTAGTCTCTGGGAATTATAAACAGCCTAAGAGAAGATCTGAAGATAACTGATACTAAGAATTTCCCCCAAAGAAATATTCCAAAGTGATATTTCTGCAGTTAAGTTCACAGTGAGCAAACCCTATCACATAGATCTTCAGTGATCTTTATGAGCCTGTGGCCAGAGATCACTAGACAATTTAGGAAACCCTTTTGTGTGAGAATTCAAGACAATAACAAATGAGAAAAATACCAAGTTAGAGGAAATGGAGACCAGTTTGGCAGGTGAAAAATTGAAACAAACGCAAAACTATCACTTAATAGTTTCAGAAAGGTAATAGGAGATTATAAATCCATGAAACATGAAAGAGAGACAACAAAAAATTAAGAGGTATAAAACCCAATGGAAGAGCTGAAAAATAATATTGATATATTGAATGTAAAGCAAAGAGAAAATGGGAGGGAAGAATAAAAAAAAATGGAGCTACTGTCCAGGACCTTTAATGTTCAAAGAATAGGAGTTTCAGAAAGAGAGAATATAGTAAATAAAAGGGAGAAATAGAGAATAGAGAATGATAGAACAAAACTCTCCAGAATTAGAGGACACAAGTTTCTAGGTACAAAGAGCCTATAGAGTGATCAATACAGATAGGAAAATTAGTCATAACTGTATATATTGTAGGGCATATCACTGTTAAATTTTAAAACACGGGAAAACTCCTAGAATAAGAGAAATAGTAAGTCATATATAAAGGCTCAGTTATCAGAATGGCTTTGGACTTCTTAATACCACATTGGAAAGTAGAAGATAGTGAACCTTCATAATTGTGAGGGAAAAATGATTTCAAACTCAGTATTCAGTATCCAGCTATACAATTGCTGAAGGATAGACTAATGACAATTTAGGACTTGTGATGCCTCAAAAAATTTTACCTGCATGTCTCCTTTCTTGGGCAGTCATTGTAGAAGGTACTCAACAAAAGTAAAAGAGGAAACTAATAAAAAAGATGAAACCGTACCAGAAACAGGGAATGAAACTTAAATAGAGACTGAGGAAAATCACCAGGATGATAGTGAAGAGCGATCCCAAGATTACAGCTGATCACTAGTTACAGAGAGCATCCAGTTCCAATAGAAATAGGTCGGAGGGTGCCAAGAGAAATGGCTGCGAGAAGATTAAATTGGTAGAATGTGTAATGTTTGGAAAATATTAAGAATAGATTTAGGGAAGAGTTTGGGGCTAAACTGGTGATAAGTATATAGAAAACTAGGTAAATAATAAAACAAGACATTTTTTAACTCTACAAAAAACTACTCAGAAGGAGAAAGTAATTGTAGTATACTATGTGGCTCAGCTGTGATTTGCATTTACAGAGTCATAATCATGTTAACTGAATATAACCGCCTAGCTAAAATTATGATATTGGGAATTTGGGCAAGTGTGCATGTGTATGAGGTAAGGATGGGGAGAGCTAAATTCTTATTTTTCTTGTGGAATTCAATAGATGATGCCTAAAAAAAATACAGCACAATTGAGAGCAAAAGCAAACACTTTTAATATTTACATTGGACAACAGAGATAAATTGATGAAAGTGGGAAATGGGAATCAGAGGATTTCTGATTTTTTAGTGTCTTGTAAAACTGTTCAAATGCTTTAAACTATGAACATGTATACATTGGTGAAAGTAAACACCACATTTTAAAATAAAGAGAATGGAATTAAAGATGTTGAAACAGCAATAATATACAACTCTGACAACCAGTTTTCTTGTGAAACGGAAGGCAGCACCTTGGTGGGTCAAGGGAGTTTTTTTTTTTAAGTTTGTTTTCTTAAGATAAAATACTAAGATGTTGATCAGAATAATCCAATCATAGAGGAGGAAATAGTGGTGTAGGAATGGAAAGCCTTGAGAGGTGACAGCAGATGAATTTCATAGGACAAGTAGTATGGTGTCATTAGATACCGCAGTTTATATATAATACAGAATAAGTTATTTTATACATAAAGGCTCTTTTCCAAAGATGGACTGCCAAGCCCTGAGATTTTGTTACTTATATGTAATATTGCATACTGAATTAAAAACATACCTGCTTCTGTATTTGGTCAAGTTTGCATTGTTTATAAAGTTTCTCAGTTACTAGTATGTCCCCATTTGTTATACTTTTAAAGCTTGTTTTTAAACTGTTTAAAAGACTTTAGTTGCCCTTGCCCTCCATTGTTATAAAATAGTAATATGGTGCTTACTCAGCTGGGAAATCATATCACTGAATGACTTTGAGCTCAAATTGCGTATGCAAAGGAGCATTTGTGTCCTAGCTGTAACTTGATCTTGTATAATTTAATTTGTGAACTTTGAATTCTAATGGCTGTAATTCATCCTTTCAAGACATATTATTGTATACCATATTGGCCTATTAATGTCAGTATTTAAGAGATAGACTTAATAAAATTTAATCTATATTAGAGTATATACTTGAAATTCCTTGAAGGACATCACATGTCTTCTAAAACTGAATTAGAATCTATAGTATGTGCAAGTGTGACTGGCTAGTATTTTTGTACTGAAAATGTGCTTCTTAAGGTATTCCCCACACAGAACCTTTGATTGTTTCCCCATTACCACTTTGCTTTGTTAAAATTAATTTTACACCGTTTAAAAAAGTCAAGAGGAATCTTCCAACAATTGCTCTAGTTATTTTACTTCTTTCCTTACCTTTTCCTTAAATATAACATGTCTATCAATTGGCTGGAATTGTAAAGATCTTGGACTAGGCTGTTAAAGATATAGTCATATGTTGTTCAGTTAGCTGGACAACAAATAATGTTTGGAAGAATATTGTTACCGATAGTAAAATAGCCTAATAAAGCATCAGTCTGTATCTTCTGAATCATTTTGTATTCACTCTTATAGTCTGTATGGCCCTTGCTATAGTCCAAGACCTAATTGTTGGGGTCCTTTTTTATTTTCTAGTTTGCTCTATTTTTCCTTTTGATAATTAAAAAGCATATATTCGGTGCCGTTTAAGGCTCTTAACTGGCCTTTTAACTTTAAACTCAAACTGTTCTTTTTTAATTCACCCATATTGGCTCTGGTACCTTTGCACTGTTCTTTCTGTTCTAGTGACAGAGCTGACCTCTATTATTACCATGATAACTGTCTTTTGTGCCAAGGGGCTGTACTTAGGTGATCTTTAACTCCAAAATCCTGTAATTCTGAGTTCCATCTGCTGATGTTGATCCAGACACTTAAAATCAGTATTTTATCCTGACTCCCTACTTTTACCTCTGACTCCCCACTTCTTTTAAGAACTCTTAGCCTTTTACGTTTTCCCTCTGCAGCCATAAAACCACGTAGACAACGGATCATCATTTATCTAGAGTTACCCCCTTTCCTCTCATGCATCTACATTTGATAACGATAGAATATTTTAGAATTTCATGTTCTTAGAACACCTTTAATCTTCTCTGGTTTAATTAAAGTTACACAGTAATTTACAGTGTTTTCTAAATATTAAATAAAAATGTAGTTAAAGTAGAATTTTTTGTGCCTCAGTACTGTTAGGATATTTATTAGAATTAAGGTGGTTCTTCAATATTCAACTCATGATTATAGGGCAAAGTATCTTGTATGGATAAAACTTTTCTTACATTTTAGAAAAAAACGATATAGATGTAGAGAGACAAATTTTAGGCTTATGATTCGGTTTTAAAGTAGTAAAATTTAATTCCTTTAATTTGGGTATACGACTTTTTATAATAAGACTTTTTTCTCTACTTGACTTGCCTTCACCCCTCTACCAGTCCTATTCTCATTTTATGCTCTAGTGATTAAAAGTTTAAGTTGTAATATACCTAGATGTTTCTCAAAAAAAAAAATACTAAACCTCTTAAGTTTCTCAAATATAGTGCTGCCTCATCTCACAAAGGCCTGTGCCTTTGCCAATTGCTATTCCTGTGGCTTAGAATCATTTTCATCTGTTAACCTCTTCTGTCTTCTAGTCTGTTACTTCTTAAACTTTAAATGGTCATAGAAATCACATGGGGTGGGAGACCTTGTTAAGGTGTATATTCTGATTCAGAAGGACTGGGTTGGGGCCAAGATTCTGTCTTTTAACAAGCTCACAGATGTTGTTGGTGCTGATAGTCTCTGGACCATATTTTCAGTAACAACAGTTGAGACTACCTGGTAAACTCATTGTTATCAATAATATTTCCTCTGGTTGCCCCTTATATTATCATCATTATGCCTTTTATAGTTATTTAAGTATGTGTCCCCCTATTCAATTCCAAATTTTTGCCTATAGGGATTGTCTTTTATCCTTATATTCCCAAGTTTAACATATTACTTAACAGAAAATAGGCTTGCAACAAATGTTTATTGCTGATTAGATGGTGTTATTACAGCCTATTTATAGTTGCATAGTCTAATATACTGAATGTTAAGCATAACTTTTAAATTATTATAGTAGAAAGAAAATGAATTATGAACCTCTGGTTTTTTTCCTGTAGCCCTTTTTTAGAAAGAAGAAAAATCTCAGATATGCCCCAGCCAAAACTATTTGCTTGAAAATAATGTTCTGACCTTTAGTACAAACAAAAATATTTTGAAGTCTCTATAACAACATATAGTGTTTCTCAAGATTACTATGTTTGTAGAGTAAGTTTTTTAGAAAACTAATGACCGTTTATTTTTCTTTCCATTCAAGGAGAAGTACAAATGTCTACCACAAGACGAAAACGTAATATGTTATGTTGTTTACCGTAAGCTGTAGTAAAATGAGCTCGATTGTTGACAGGTATGTTTTTAGAGACTCTTATTTTGAAATACATAAAGCTCTTTTAAAATTCACTATTAATGGTCTGTATCAAATTGATAAAAGTAGTTTTATGTTTAAACATAAAATTACTATTACATGTAATTTCAGTATTGAGCAAACATAGTGTAAATAAAGTATGTTAATATTGTCTAGAGCCAAAGTTAAGAGCGTATGGCTTGTGTTCTAAGTGGGCCTTTAAACTGTAATTTTGAGTGATTTGGTAAGAGCTGCTCTGAAAGAAATTGTGACAATTGCAGATGTTTCCTCGGTACCTTCTGGAATCTTTTATCTCCTTATCTCTTGTTTTTTTTCCCCCCTTATTTATGGATACTAACTCCATCCCATTAAGCATTTTAGCATTTGTGACTGTTAAGAGGTAACTATAATTAGGATTTAATTAGTTGAAATTATAATCTTTAAATCTTACTCGTGGGAAAAGGATAAATCTCCTTGTTTCTTTGATTTTAAGACTCTTTTTTTGCATTTTAAGATCTCTGACAATGGGATTCATCTTACAGTTAGTTGGTTTATCATAGTTTAATTGGTAGCATTTTTTTTCTTTCAGAGTGGCACATAAAATACTGATAAGTCTTATAGTCAGTAGTATCTGAAATTTGGTGAAATAGAATAACATTTTTTTTTATGCACCTACTGTTTGACAGCTAGCTAATGTGCAGAGTACTTTTTGTATGTATGTTATTTTATTTAACCTCACAATTATTCTGTGAGATTTTACAGGTATGGGAGGTACTGTACTTTTACAGGTACTGTACTAGGTCAGAGAGGTTAAATAATGTGTTTAAGGTCACATAGTAAGTGATAAGCTGGAATTATGACCTGTGTTGGTCTGCCTGTCACACCAAGGTTCGTGTGCTTGTATTATAGTGTACTGTGTGATTCTTTCATAGGGGATTCTTTAAGAGTTTTTAGCTAGAGTTCGGCACAGAAATGACTTTTGACATCTGGGGGCAGCCCATCTCCCATTCCAGAGATAAACAGTGAAATTATATACTACACCAGTACTTAAGCTCTAAGGGGCAAGGAGTTTCCTTAGGCCTGCCTGTACCAGTGCCATAGATTTGGGCTATGCCATAGTTTCAGGTGGAACCTATGTGTAGTCTTCTTCTCAGAAAGGATGTTTCTTCACTGCTCCTGAGAGAGTAAATATGATTTGGGCATTATACTTCTGAGTGATTGCCAATTCCTATTTTAAACAATATGACACCTAGAATGACATCTTTGTGTTTGGACTTAAAGCAGTGGTTCTTTTTTTTTTAATCAAATTTATTAGAGTGACATTGGTTAGTAAAATCATATAGGTTTCAAGTCTACAATTCTGTAATACATCATCTATTATATATTGCATTGTGTGTTCACCACCCAGAGTGAGTTCATTATCTCTCTGAGTATGATGAAAGTTATGAACTTTCTCCTCAATAAAATGCATATACATACCAAACTTTTCACAAATTTCAGTGCATACATGGACCTCCCAAAAGTCCATACATGGACCTCTATGATGCAAAATTTATAGATGATGTTAGTAGTGGGTCCAGCAGGCACTTTATAGGCCACAAAAAAGGTGTAAATAGGACTGAATAGTGAATTTATGTAAAAGCTTGTAAATCACCTGAGACTATTAACTATTGCTCCTTAGGTTACACACCAGTGCTCTTGATTTCATTTAATAGAATGCTCTTTCCCCACGTCTTCCCATAACTAACCTTTTCTTGTTACTTAGATCTCAGCTCAAATGTCCCCACCTCAACAAGTCCTTCCCTAACCACTCAGGGTA
The DNA here is from genome assembly GCF_001890085.2 of Hipposideros armiger. Lineage (NCBI taxonomy): Eukaryota > Metazoa > Chordata > Mammalia > Chiroptera > Hipposideridae > Hipposideros > Hipposideros armiger. The sequence continues at coordinate 155,546 of NW_017731403.1, forward strand.
AAGTAACCCACCCTGTAACCAAAACATCACCCCCCATTTAAAAAACAAACATACTGTCATATTTTTGTGTTGATTTGTTTCTACTAGAAAATAAGATATAGGAGAGTGGTCTATATGTCTGCTTAACTGCTCGTAACCACGTCCAGAACAAAGCCTGGCATATAAATGCTAATAAATATTTACTAAATGAATCAATAATGAATGAAAATGTATTAATATAAGTTAATATGCTAGGTACTGTGATGTTTATGAGTGGTTTATGGTTTTATGAAGTGAATGTCTCAAATACATTTTTAAACTATGCTATTATAATTAAAAATAGTTTCGCTGAATCATTTCATATAATGGCAAATAGACCGACTTTCTGTAGGTTTCCACTGGTTTAATGTGTTGTGTACACATAGTACAGCTAAAGTAAGTAGTTTTAAAATTCACATTTGTAATAAATTTAAAAATGGAACAAAAATGACAACTTTAATTTTCTAACATTTATTAGAAACAGGTTAGTGTTATTGAGTTTGAATTTAAGCAGTCCATTAACCACAGAAATTCGAGTATATAACTGTTTTATTCACATATCATTTTAGTATTGCTGTTGCTTATTAAGTTTGATCTTATTTTCTCTATCCACTTTCTGTTTTCTTCTAGAGATGATGGTAGTATTTTTGATGGGTTGGTGGAAGAAGATGACAAGGACAAAGCAAAAAGGTAGTTCAACTTAAGATGTAAAATAGTAAATAGATGACTAATAAGTAATTGTAATAGTAAATAAAGAGTAAATCATTGATTTCCAAACGCTATCTGCCTTAAGAACTTAGATATAATAGCTAGGGGGAAGAGCTTAGAATATCATTATACAGTTAATAAATTAAATAAAATTATCCTTTAAACATGCCCATCTCATCAAATTATATTATGGGTGCATAGTATCTATATGACATCACCAAGGATGCTAACCTACACTTAGGGTTTGCCTGGATTCACCATTGTGGTTACTGTTGTAGTTACTATTTTTCCATTGTGGTTATTGTTTTTCCCTTAACCTATCCTATTCTTTGGAAGTGAGTTGTAAGTGTAGCCCACCTTCAAAGCAAGGATCCAGGGAATTAAGCTCCACCTCTACACATACTTGGAATTCTTCTGTTAAAAAATGGTCTCTTTCCTATTTATTTATATCTGTATGGACTCATATATATTTATTTTGTACTTTATGTTATGCTTCAGTGTGATTTGTGGCTCAGATTGTTCCAACTTTAGCTATTGGGAGGTCTTTCAGAGTTGTTGCCTGTGTTCTTTCACATGCCTTCATTCACCTATACAAAGGAAAGTAGATAATAAGGAGAGGGAGGGGAGAATTGTTGGAGAGGGATTATCAAGTAGGTGAGGGAATGGGAGTTAGAACCATGGTGGTGAGGGTGGGGGCTTCGACCTTAAATAGGAACTTTGAAAGTTAATTATAGTATCAAGAAGGAGGGTTCAGGTAGCACTATAGCCATGTGTGTAGTCATTCAGAGTGGGCAGTAAACACTTTGGGGGCTTGTCTCTCCCCAGTATCCTGAGCCCTTGTTAGCATAGTCTTTGCCATTATAGCAAGCATTCACTGTTTAATGAGGCAATCAGTTAATATCTTTTTTCTTAAAAGATTTGTGCAATTGTATTTTTTCCCAGTACTATTACGGAGTAGATGCTTGTTCTTTACAGAAAAACAAACCAAAAATTAAATAAAATTATCCTCTGACCTTTTGGGAAAGTAGTCTAGTTTGCTTAAACAAAAACTGAATTCTAAAATTCGACTTCATAAAGCAGATAATTAGAGGTATTAAAGAATTGTTAATTGCTCTATAAATAATTGTACTGTAATTACTTGTCTCAAGAGGTCTCAGTGCAATTAAGTATTTACTGGTTACTGCTTCACATAGAATAATAGTAATTATTCATTTAGCACATATGTTTTGAAGGGTTACTGTATGTTAAGTGTTATGCCTAAGTACTTAGATGAAAAAATTTGGGCTCTGTTATCAAGGAGATCACTGCCTAATGGAGAGACAGATATGCAAACAAATGATTACAGCTCTGTGTTGGAGGTTGGAATATAGGAATAAAGAGGAAGAATGTGTGGGTAAGCCTGAGGGTAGGAAAATTCTCATTTTTAGATTTCTGTTTATAATTTAAAACTTACAAGAGATGGATAACTTTCTCCTATTCAATAATTTTTAGTAATTTGTATTTACACATTATATATACTTTCACAAAATGTATCTCGGTAATATAATATAGCCTTAGGATGAAATTAGAAATTCTTGGTAAATAGTAGGTTAAATGAAACCTGAGATTTGAATGCAGTTTGTCTTTTTGGCATTTTCATAAAAACATGTATGCCAGATGCCTAATATGTAAAAGTTTCTATAACAATAAATTGAAAAGAAAAATTATTGCCCAAATTAACTGTATAATGTTGGCAAACTAGGAGATAAATGTATATTACCATCTACATTGATAGAAGTACATCTATATGGTTGTGTGCAAATCGAGCATTATATTAAACTATTTGTGTAATTAAATGGATTGTTTGAAAACTACTTATTTAATTTTTTATTTCTTTAGAGTATCTAGAAACAAATCTGAAAAGAAACGTAGAGATCAATTTAATGTTCTCATTAAGGAGCTGGGATCCATGCTTCCTGGTAATGCTAGAAAGATGGACAAATCTACCGTTCTACAGAAGAGCATTGATTTTTTACGAAAACATAAAGGTAAATTTTTAACTTTGTGAAATGGATATACATATATATTTTATGACAGACTCTCCCTTAAAGCATAATGATAGAATCTTGTCAGTGATGGTTAAGGTTAGATACTTCCTAACCTTTTTTAAGAGAAAGAAATCAGTTGCTTTTTAAAAGACTTCCTGGTGTGTTCTTTCTTTCATTCAACAAACATTTATTTAGTGCCTACTATATTCAAGATTCTCATGGTGCAGGGTAACAGTCCTGGACCTCGAGTAACTCAGGCCAAGGGAGACAGACATGTAAGCAGCTAATCAGATTGCAAATAATAAGAGGTAGAGTGCTTGTAAACTTTAAACTTGCTGTGAAAACACAGGAAAGAATGTAGGGAAGGCTTAATAATAGTTGATTTTTCACCTGAGCCCGCTTTTTAGATTAAGTAAGGAAAACAGCATTTCACACGGAGGGAAATAGTATGTGCAAAAGCAGAGAAACGGAAAATTCAGTTTAACGAGAGCATCGTTTGAGTTGGAAAGTTTCAGGCATATTTGAGAGAAAGGAAAGAGACAGATTGTGAGGGCCTTGTATGTCATTTTAAAAGATTGTTTCAGCATATACCTAGGAAATAAACAGTATGTTTAAAATAAAGGGATCATTTATTTATCGAAGAAAATCACTTTGCCTAAATAAGTCATGAAAAGAAAATTTAAAGGATATTAAGTATTTTGGTAATTGACAATAGATGAAAAACTTGTAAAAGGACGTGTCCTTTTTCAGTTGCAAGTGAAACTGCAAAACTAGGCATTAATGCATTACTAGCCTGATTTATGCTCCACCACTCTTTGAAATTATTTTTGTCCATTTCACTAATGCCATTACCCCCATCTTCTCTGCTGCCAATAAAGCAATAGCTTTTCTTACACCTCATCCTCTTCCATGTGTCTGAAGAACTGGAAATTTTAATCCATCCTCCACTGACTTGCTTTTCCCTTGCCCTGTGTTATACTGCCCTTTTTCATTGCTCCCTTCCTAACTGAAACTAACTCCGTTTTCTTTTTCTGCCTTCTATATGTGACAGCTCTCAAGGTCTTATCTTTTGCATTTTTGCTTTCTCTACGCATTTTTCCTTGGTTATCTCACTCCATAGCTTCAACTATTGTCTCTGTTAAACTACTAACTCTGTATTTTTAGATGCAAACTCTTCATCTTTTATTTCCAGATAGCTTATGGATCTTTTTTATGTCCTCAAACTCAGCGCATCCAAAACTGAATTTATTTTCCTTTTGTCCAGTCACCACTTTCTCTCAACTTTCCTTTTTTTATTTTTACACCATCACCCTTTCAGTCCCTTAGAGCTCAAACCTGAGAAGACTTGGATTTTTTTCATTTTCCTTAGTACTATATATCACAGTTGCCAATCTCTCTTGATCCTTTTGTAAATGTGTCAAAATTAATTGTCTTCATTTTTATTGCCACCGTTGTCATTACATTTTACCTCTACAAATAGTATTCTCACTATCTCAGTATCCTGTATTAGTTAACGCACTCAGATCCTCAGACATTATGAGTTCAATAAATGATTGTTGAATGAAATGAAATAGTATGCATGCATTTCTCCTTGATAAAAGAGGATTAATTTTAGCATTAAGTAGATCAGGTTTATTTTTCTTTCAAAATTGGGTATGTAATTCTCACAAAAAATAAAATTTACCTGAAATGAAAAGGAAATTCTTATATAATAATTACTCTAAAATAAGTCTGTGCTTAACTAAACTTGATGGGATTTTCTTGTGGAAATTTTACTTTCTGAATTTGTATCATTGAGGTAAATTTGAAAAGTGTGACTACATTCCACAGAGTTGTTAGTAGCTATTTAGTTCCTGTTCATATTCTAGTATAGGCATTTTTAATTGGCAAATTTGGGTAACAATACATTATATTTATATATCTGGTAGTAGAAAAATCAAAACAACTTAGTCTATAGTTTTCACTACAAAGTAGCGTATATTTTGTGGAGTAAAATTTATGACATCGATTTTTATTTTGCTTGCAGTTAAATATGGAAAAAACATTTGTCACCTAATGGTTCATGTTTCATCATTTATGAATAGCTTTCTCATAACTAAATCTATCAGCAAGTAGTACATTGCAAAATAAACTTATAATAATTTGTTAAAATGTGTGTCCCAACCCCCAAATTTTTGACCAGGCCCCTGCCAGTAAGAAAACATGTAACAGGACACTAAGCAAAATCATTCTGGGGTTATTACTATAAAGTTTTTGCCCCAAATCTTAATTCAATCTCCTTGATTAATTAAGAATAGAGCAACTCAGACTGGGAGGAATCTTTCTGCCTGCCAGTAGGCAGGCCTAAAGTCCTCTTTGTTAAAAGCAGACTTCATGACCTCCGTGGCTTATGTCCTTATGTCTGCTCTAGATTCTACCACTTGAATGGCAAGGAAAGGGAGAAGAAAAAGAATATTTTCCTAATGCTTAATCTAATCTGATTGTTCTGATTCTTGTTTAGTCATTGTGTCAAGCAGGAAGCAAATCTTAGGCTTGCAGGAACATAGGCTATCACAAATCCCCAGAGAAAAACCCAGGAGACTAGATTTCCAAGAGACCAAATCCAAGGAGATAACTTGCCACGTTAACTCAGATATTTCATCATACCAAAACCTGGATTTATTGATACCTACCTAGACCAGGGGTCGGCAAACTTTTGAGACAGAAGAGCCAATTCTGTCCCTCGAAGTTTTGCGAGACCTATAAAACAAGTGAAATCACCATTATGTGAATAATGTCCTTTAAAAATTTTATAAATGAAACTATGATAGTTTTATTTTCATTTTCAATTTTACTTCAGAGCCCCATGTACACATCCAAAGAGCCGCATGTGGCTCGCGAGTCAGTTTCCCGACCCCTGACCTAGACCAACACATGTAACTCCTATGGTTCTCATCTTTAGTTAAAGTGGGAAGAGAGAAGGCAACTTGTAGGACTTTTGTACTGCCCTAGTCGCCCACCCCACAGTTAAAGTATGCCACTAATGTGTCAAATAATCTGTTTACAGAAATCACTGCACAGTCAGATGCTAGTGAAATTCGACAGGACTGGAAACCTACATTCCTTAGTAATGAAGAGTTTACACAATTAATGTTAGAGGTATGTCCAGATTTAATTTTTGAAAAGTTTTGTTTTCCTCAAAAAATAAATCATAGGGGTGACTAATTTTAGTATAGTTTTAACAGTATTTAATGTTGAAAAGTTTTAAGTCAACATAAATCAGTAAACTATTATCTTCAGTTAAAATTAATCAATGTAAGTATTGTAAGCAAACAGTACTATGTGGTAAATGAATGCCAAATATTTATATTTTCAGTATTACCTGAACTGTTGAAAGGCTTAATAAAAGTCAGAAAACTATAGCTATCAAGTTCTCTACCTGAGACCACACTAGCAACATTCAAATGAATAATATGTATTATTCATCACATATTAAATATTTTTATGAAATATATCCTACTGGACAGTAGGATTTCTTAACAAATTAAAATCTACCTATAAACAACATAAAATGGTATTAAATGAAGTACTTTGAAAATATAAAACAAATGAAATATACATTGAAAGACAACTCTTCTTAATTCAAGTGGAAACTTAAAAGGAAATAACTAAATATTCTTTTGTGACAAATTTAATTTTGAAAACAATTCAGAGCATATTTGCTTGTAATTTCAAAACTTCATACATCATACAATAATGATAAAATTGACAAAAATCTTGAGTCGCTCATACCTATCACACAAAGTACACAGAGTTCAGTATCAGAATAACATGAAAACTTAAATAGCAAACAAGTGGTATACTTTGGCAGTAATAATTAAGGACAAGAAAAATATATACATAGCAGAAAGTAGACATAGAGTAAAGCAATTGATGTGGGGATGAAGATGTTGTTAAATAATTTACTCCTCTTATCCTGTTTGGCTCTATTCTTTTAGACTTGAAGCATTTATCTGTGTCATGTATGTCTATGTAATGGCCATGTCTCCAAGTGTCTTTGTATATTAACTAAAGTCTGAAGTAACAAAGTATTTTGCAAATGAATGAGTTATTTTTTTCCATTTATACTTTGGATGAAATAGTTAATTGCTAGATTAATGAAGTCTTTATTCAGCAGAAATTTTGCCATATGAAATGTTACTATATGAAAGTGTGTTGGAATATAAATATTTTGTATATATTTAAACCTGTACTTAAAATCTGAAAAATAACATTTTTCACTTATTAACTCAGTAAATCCTCAATAATCTTATGACATAGACAATATAAGTATCCCTTTTTTACATCCACATGAAGAAATCAAGGAAAAAAGGGATTATGAAAAAAACGCAGTTAGCAAATAGCTCAGCTGGGATTCACTGCAGGTAGACTAGCCTCTGATCCATGGCCTCAGCCCCTTTGCATACTCCTGCCACCCAGAAAACTTCTTTTCAGTGAAAGCTAGCCATAGCATAGAACTAGCTTAGTAACCAGCAGTTAACACTTTAAATTAGTGGACACTTAAGTTATAAATCAATAGTTTCTGATTTTGTTAAATGTTTCTTTTTAGAGAGTAGTTTGACATTGTCCAAAATTATCTCTTTAGATGCTTGAAATATGTTTATGAAAGGGTGCACACAGCTAATGTCTACAACAGAGAAAGGAAATAACTAATTACCTTAATTTTAATTTTATGATTATATCCTCAGTGTAATTTTTTTTTTTTAAAGATTTTTATTGGTGAATTGGGGGGATGGGGACAGACAAGTTGCTGTTGTTTTGTTCTTCAGTCTAGTTGTGGAGGACGTTGCTTCACTGGCCCAAGTTGGCACCATCATTGCGCCTTTCCTGGGCAAGGCAGATCAGTCGCCGGCTTCTGGATGGCTGCTCACTGCGGCTGCTGGCCGCTCACGCTAGCTGCTGGCCACACACGGTAGCCCATGGCAACCCACTGCCACAGGGGCTGCAGCCTACGCGGTCGCCGGCGACTCATGGCAGCCCACCCAGCTCCAGGTTGAGCTGTTGTTCAGCATCTTAGCTGTGGAGGGCAGTGTCACTGGCCCTCATATGTGGGATCCGAACCAGGGTCCTCTGGCATCCCAGGCCAGTTCTTAACCATCGCGCCACTCGGCCGGCCCGAATGTAATTGTTTAATAAGATATATGTTAATCATTAACTACTTACCCTGCTTTATTGGTGTAAAAAAATTTCTTATGAATTTATAAATTGGTACAGTATCTACACTCATGTATTAATAAACTTAATGAAGGTAAATTACCTATTTACTTATAAGCTAAACAGAAAAACATTGTCTTCAGGTTTTTCTTCATAAGGGGCAGATCTTTATTAATCGCCAAGACACATGTAGTACATACATAGATAAATAATTTTTAAAAATCAAAGATTCTAGAGATTATTACATTATTTATAATATACAACAGAGAAAAGTTTAATATATTTAAAATATTTTAAGTTTAAATTAGTTGTCTCATGATTATCCTCACAGCTTTTAGGATTACATTCCTGAAAAAAATGTTACTTTTACTTATTTTTAATATGTCAAGTATATTTTTTATTTTTAGTATTTATAACTATTAAGTAAAGATTGAAAACTATATATAAAAGTGTGTATATATTACAACCTGGGTCCAACTAACTTAGTTAGTTACTGTTGACTAGTAGTGTTGATCAGATTACACATAGAAAGTCCAAATACCATTTTCAGCAGAATTTCAGATGTAGGCTATATCTTGGAATGTTTGAGCTGCTGGTAGGAGAGATTACATTGTTCACCTCAGCCTCTTCATTTTATGGATGAGGCCTGGAGAAGTTGCAACTTGACCAAGTCAGATGACTAATGAATGGAAGAACTGGGACTGAGATCTTAAAATTCACTTGTAACTTTTGGTTGGCTGTCTCTCCATTCCTCCATTGCCATCCATACCTTCCTCTCTTGTCTCTGTTGCCTGAAGAATATTCCTTGCTACCCTTGGGGAGGTAGAGTAGTCAAGGAAATCGGGGCAGTTTAGCCTGACCATCAGATCTCTATGCAAAGTCATCTTTATGTGAAGTCATCTCTAGCATATAGTTTTTTCCCTTGGCAGCTGGCAGCACTCTCCAGTAATCTACAGGGGATGGGCTAGTACCCTGTCAGCCTCATCTTAGATATAGATCCACAAGGAAGTTCTTCCCCCTTCCATTCTTGTCTTCCCCAGATTAAACACTCACTAACAGTGAAGGTTTACACAGTCCTTTTATCGTCGGTCAAGTAGATATCAACTAGGAAGTCCAGGAGTTTTAACTAATGAACCTTTCCTCTGTATCATGCAGTGTGGAAAAGGGATGTGTCTTCAGTCCTGAGATGAGGATGTCTTCTGTATTGCTCGCTCTTCCACATCTCTCTCTTCCTCCTCAGGGCCCTTCTCAAGGCCCCTTTAGTTTTTTGGTTACCCACTTACCTACTTGGGAAGTTACATCCGTCCACTCGGAACAAGTCTGGGCCCTGGGTCCTTCTTTGTGTTAAGACTGGTGAAATGCTGGTGGAGGCTTTTCTCTGCTGAATTTTTGCCTGCTTTGAAATAGGAAAGAGCAGGCTCTGCTCCTAGGAGTGAGTAAGTCATTAAGAGCTCTTGATTTCAGTTCATTCTCTTCACGGAAGAGAGCTGCTGTACTCCAATTCCTAGCAAATGCCTTAAGAAGCAAATGTAGTTCATCACAGTAAATATAATATTAATATTCTTTCAAAGATGACACAGTCTAGCTTCACATGAGAAAAGCTAGTTCTTAACATCACCTTGACCCTATTCTTTATGAAATAATAACACTGGCATTACTGTACTAAGGAGTTTTTGTAAAAATAATTTCATGAACTTGCTTAAATTAGGTTTTCACGCGTTATTTCTGTATTAGCCAAGAATGGATTTGTCTAAGCCATTGTGGAATATAAGCATCTACTCAAAATAAGTTCTTTCTCATATTCAAATCTCTCTCCAGTATACTTCAACCATTACTTAGAAGTAGAGGGAGGTTGCTCTAATTCCCAGGTCTGTAAATTATATACAAGTATTTTTTTTATCTGCTGTATGCTATACTTATAGTAGGTACTGCAGATACAGTGTTGAAGAAGATACATACTAGAGATTGCTATCCTTTGAGAGAGCCCTACAATTAAATCCAAATTTAGTGTGAAAACTATTCTAATAGGAGACGAGGAACTCCTCTTGGTATATTTTTCCTATACATCTTCAACATCTTTTCCACTGGATCTTCTTTTCCCTCAGCCTGCAAATATAGTTCAGTTAATTTTTTTAATGCCTTTCCTTGATACGTGGTCCCCTTAAAACTTTGATTTCTCCTTTCTTTCATTCTAAAGTTTTTGGAAGAGTGATTTATAATCTCCTTCTGATCATGCACTCATCTCTAAACTCACTGGTGTCTAACTAACCTTCCTATTGACATAACTCTTTTGAAAATCACCAAATTCATGTCTTAATTTCTCATTTCTTGTGCTATTTGATCTCATTTTACATGGAACCGTCCCTCTTCCTCTTCACTCACCTTGTTCTCTCTTCTGTTGACGTCCTCATTGACAGTGTATTCTATCTTCTCTGTCATTGTCTCTGTTACTTTTCCTTCTCTTCATCCCTACGTGTATGTAGATAATTCCCCCAAGGATTTTGCCTGGCATGCAGATCTTTTGCAAATCTCATTTCTTCAGCTGTCACTTCTGTGCCTAAGATTGTCAAATGAAAATAACTTTGTAATGTATAAAGTACAGGATTGCTTTATTATTAAGTATTGTATCCCCTGTGCTGGCTTCTCTTTTAAACTCTCACATTTCTCAATGCTTGTCTTGAGTTCTTTCTTCTCAATGCTTATTGCTGCTAGTTTCATTCAGATTCTCATTAACTTCCCTGACTATTCCAAAAGCCACTGAGGTTTTCCTAACTTAATTGTCTTTTTCCTCTAAATCCATATTACATGCTGCTTCCAGACTATGCTTGAACAAAGTCCTTCTGTCTTTATCTGGTATTCAAGATTCCATGATCTGACCTTGGCCTATGTTTTCAGCTTTATTTCCCTTTCACTATTTCCCATGTATCTCCCTACACTTCAGTCATACACCTCTCTGTTAATATATCCAAAAGGTGATAATGTGTTCTTTTGTGTGCCAGACATATCACTGATGATGTGCATTCTTTGGAAACAGTAGCATCTTCAAATAAGGCCATCTTCATCTAATACACATAGGATAAAAGTAGAACATTAAGTCTATTTTTTAGAAACCAGCTGTTCAATAGATGGCCATAGAGGGATTTTTTTCCAGAAGCATTTAAAAATGCACAAAGATATATACTATAGTATTGTAAAGGGGAAAAGCTAGCATTTTGACAGTACTCTGGAAATTTCCACGTTAAGTGCTTTGTCATTTGGTAAGTTAGATTTTTATTTCTGTCTTGTGAAATACGTTTTTCTTTTCATTTAACTGACCACTATGTTTAATTTCAGGCTCTTGATGGGTTTTTTTTAGCAATCATGACTGATGGAAGTATAATATATGTGTCTGAGAGTGTAACTTCATTACTTGAACATTTACCAGTAAGTATAAAAATCCTGTGATCTCTTTCTTTTTTAAAGCCTATGTTAAACGTTCTAAAACACTGGGAAGTGTGCGTCCAGAGCAGTGGTGAACAGTGAGTAGAGTTGGGGAGAAGAGCTCTAAATATGCCTATGTTTTAGCATGGCAGTGCTTTCTCAGGTCAGTCCTGACTTTCTCACCTGTAGTAATTGAATATTCAACGACCACTGTATCCAACCTCTGTTCTTCCTGCCCTCTTTTTTCTAATACGAAATTTTCAGTGTTCCCTTTTTAATCAGCCTAGTGAAGATGATGGTAAATCACTGAGAATGTCTTGAGAATAAATTTCTACTACATACTTGTTGCAGCTAGAGTAACTCATAAATCATTTTCTCAAAAGAATGACATATAAGGACACACTAAAAATAATAGATACAGAACTTTTGTGCTCTGTGGCTTGAATTGATAATGTTATAATGGCCATATTCAATTTGTTATGTGACAGAAAGGGTACAGAATTAGAAAATAATTATATTGTATCATTTTTATTAGGATGGTGAATACCTGAATTACATGTTTGTTGTTTTACTTAACATGTATTTATTGAAAATTTATTCTGTACCAGACATTATGCTTGGTGCCCTGCTACAGTTTACAATTTTTATTAATTTGAAATTTTTATAATATTTAATATAGGATGTTCTTTCTAAGACAAGGCTTGTGGTATAAATATTCTAAAGTTACTTATAAATTACTCTTAAAAGACCTGTTCTCTTGAAAATTTATAACAATACAAAGTAATGTTTTGTAAAGATCTCTTTCAAGAGATATTGAAAAGCAGTATCTTCCTCCCTCTGATTTCTCTGCCACTTCATACTTTCTATAGACAATGGACTGTATACTTAAAAGGCCACATTCTAAAAAGGTAATTTCTTACTGAAAGCCAGGCAGTAAGTAATTTGGCGATTTCTTTGGCTCACACAGAAAATGACTTGGCTTTACTGCTTTTCTAGAGGCTTTCCTTAACACTAAGCTCAAATAGTAGGTGATTAGTCGGACATCTAGAAATTGTTTGAGAGTAAACAATGAGATTATAACAACATGTAAGTAAACTAGTGTGGACAGAGAAAAGGATAGACCGATTAACTGAATTTTCTGGCCAACTCTTTTTTTTAAAAAATATTTACATATTGAAAAAAACTAGGGAAAGAAACCCATTATATGATTAAGATACAATTAAGATAAGATTAACTAATTTAAATACCGTATTTGCCGGCGTATAAGACGACTCGGCGTATAAGACGACCCCCTAACATTTCCACTCAAAATACAGAGTTTGTTATATGGTCGGCTGTGAGCGATTTTGCGAGTGTGGTAAAATCGCATAACAGCCGAGCATACACCCAGCAGCGCTGCTGATGCCTGAACGGTATGTGGAATGAAGTGGGCGGGCATCGGGAGGCCACTATGGCACGGGGCAAGCACTATGGGCAGTCTATCTGAAGTGTACCTGGCGTATAAGACGACCCCCCACTTGGAGGCATATTTTTCAGCGCCAAAAAATCGTCTTATACGCTGGCAAATACGGTAAATGCAGAGCATCATTTGCAATGTGGTCACACTTTTTGAAAGCCTGCTTCTTGGGTACTTTCCTTGAACTCCATTCAAAAGAACTTCCTCTCTGTTCTCATGTTATCTTATATGTATTGCCATCATGACACTTATAGTGAATTGTAATTTTTCTGTTTACTTGGATGATTGTAGTAGGTATAAACGTCTTAGGTGCAGGGACTTTTTCTCTGTATCCACATGGTTTAGCTAGTTTCTCAGAGACATTCAGTAATTATGTATTGAATGCATTAAAATGAGTAGTCTATTTGATGTGGCTGTTTTTAAAATTCTTCCTACTGGCATACTGTTGTTGGATATTTAGTGCAGTAAAGTTTAATTGCTTTTTGAAATAGACAACATGTGACAGGTGTAGTTGGGATCCAAGCATTTGATCATTAACATTCCCCCCCCCAATGAAAAGCCTCTTTGCCTTCCCATTCCTCCTGTATTTTTTTAAAACTGATTTTAGAACTGTTTTTAGATTTATAGAAAAATTGAGACGATTGTACTGAGTTCCCATATGCTGCATACCCGGTTTCCTCTGTTACTAACATCTTCTGGGTCTTTTTTATTGTTTGTGTGTCAGCCAAAGCATGTAGACTGGCAGGCAGGTGAATTTTTGGGCAGAGGAGATTCTGCTGATCCAATAGACCCATTTCATTCCTTACTGAGTTAATAGTATCCTTTATTAATACAATGTTTTGCTGCTTACCAGATACTACAGACACTTCTTCGTATCACTGACATTGCTGAATTGTATGTTATCTGACGGTTTGAGAATGTAAACGCAAGCATTTTCTGAGAAAATGAAATAATACTTAAACACATAAGGAAAAAATGTGTGATTATCTGTTTTGGGTTGCCATTATAATTAAGCTGTAACAGATACTAAACAAAAGGTTTAAAACAGTGGTGTCCCTTTCTTTGTGTTTTAATATATATACACCAATTTTGTCTAAAATAGAATTTTGGTTGTTGCTCAGAAGGCAAGAAACATTTACAAATCCCTAAGATAGACTTTAGTGTTTGTAATTCAGTTCTGTTGAGAAATTAAAACTTGCCATCTTAATCAGTGGTCAATATGACTTAAAAATTTTAAATCTGACTGTAAAACTACAAAACTGATTCTACAGGTCCTGCAAAAACAAAATATTATCTTAACTTTGTCACTTCATACTTATGAAATCAATTTAAAGCACATTTTAGCCTATTTATGTCTAATAATTGGGCATAAATGCTTTATTGATTTTGAGATTGCAAAGGAAACAATGGAATTTTTTTTTTTCCTCCTGGTCTGGCCTTCTGTGACAAAGTTATATATAGGTTCATGCCACCTCAGTGCCAAAGACTTCCTTAGCCCAGCTTCTTCATGTTATCAGCAAGAAACATGAAACCCAGAGAAATTAGACTTAATTGTGTAACACTTTTGTGGAACTGCCAAAACACAAAGTCGGTCTCTTACTCTATTGCAAACTTCAACATTTGTAAAATTTTACAACTTAATACATTGTGGACCGGTGACACAGATTTGCGTCTATACATTTAAATGCCCTGTCCTCGGTGTGTTAAGATTGATTTCCTCACATGTGCTCAGATGTGTTCCTCAGAGAGACTAGTATATTGAATTTGTAACCAAGTCATATAGGGGAAGATGATTAACCACATTACAGTGTAACAGAGTCCAAGACTGAAAGTGCCACTATTAAGATACTAGATGAGCCTTTTCTTCTCTAATCACCTTAATGTGAAAGTTTGGAAATAGAAACAAAAATGTGTTTAAAGAAAGTCAGTACAGTCTTTGTTTGCTATAAATGCAGTATGCAGAAATATGATTTAGAATTTTTTTGAATAGTTACATGATTATGAAAGCTTATTTGATAGGGCCATACTTTGTGTTCCTTATGCCTGTACATGAGGAACACAGTTATTTAAAAATATGTGTTGAATATGTTATATTCAACATATATTTGACATTTTTCTGTGGAACAAGTACTGTCTACAGCAGTTATTTGTTTAACTGTTGGTTATCTACCTGGGGCAAAAGATAATTGGTAACAGTTAATAATTTTCACAAATGGTCCCATTGACTTAATGTAGAAAAATAGAAAAGCTATTGATTTATGTCATATAACTAAGTCAGCAGGATTTATATTTCTTCTTCATGAAAATGATTGAGGGAGATGAAAGGGTCCATAGCTGCTATTTTCTTTTCTTTTGAATTGTGTGGAGGAACTGAGTGGATGGTATGGCAATATCAAGTATGATTAGCTTAATTTAGAGATTTTAAATTTAGTAGTTAATGGCAAGTTTGACACATTAGTTAATTAGTTGCCTGCTAACTCTGATATTTCAGATTACAGTGTCAGGGAAAGAAGAATGGTGGGGAAGCAATGCTGGTGATCAAGCCACTCTATAATAGCCATTCATATTTTTTTCTCTATGACTATGAAACACTATAAATTTATAGCTAGAAAAGAAAGGGTGACATAGGTCAAATTATAATTTACTGAAATTGTAGAAGAAATTATCAGTAAGAATAAATAATAATAGAAAATTAGAATCATTTCCAGAATGAAAGTTTTAGTTCTTCAAATTGGTGTCTTATTTCTCTAAGACTATTTTTGCATTAATACCAATGCCTATGTTTTGTTACTTTATTTTGTCAGTAAAAGGCAGTTTTCTAGCATTTTTGTTACTCATGCCTGAATTTTCAGTGCATTAGTTCTGTTCTGGAGGCTTCTCAGACTTTCAGAAAAATTCCTTGTTAAAATACAGATATATTTTTAATGTAGTTACCTCTTATCAAATAACTCCATAATCCAAAATCATTTACTATTCTAATAACTGTTATATATGCAAGGCACAGTGTTACTGTGTCTTGATTTGAAGGGTGGGAGATAAAGATATGAGATAGGGCACTTCTATTTACTTATGGACAGTAGTACATAGACATTAAAATATGATTAACAAATATTTTTATGGGAAATGAATGAGTAATAAGTACTAAAAGAATTTTATTATTTTTACTGTGGATTATGTTAAGAGAATAGTTTTTTGAAAGAAATAATATGAACTGGTCTTTGAAAGATGGAGGATACAGATATGTGGAGAAAAAGGGGACAGATATTCCACTTCATGGGTGGACTTTGAGGACTAGAGAAAAGACAAGAATGTGAATGTGTGGCTTGTTCCTAGAGTATAGTAAAATGCCCTTTTCCACCTCCCACCTCCCAAGTGGCTCTCTTGTTGTTGTTGTTTGATTGTTTTTTGTTTTATTTTAGTTTTTAAGACATGGAGCTCTTTTTTCAAATAAAACCTTTACAGAGTTTAAAATAGGAACAAAACCAAAGTGGAGCTGCTTTTGTGAATACAGCAGCAAAGACCCTTAACCATGCCTTCACAGCTCCTTTTCGTCTCCCTTATCCCCCACTCTCACTTCCACAGTCTTTGAGATACCACTTCAGTATCCCCAGAATTCCACAGGGAAGTTTAAAAATTTAGAGAAACCAAGAAGAATAGACTGGATTTTGTAGAAAATGTGAAGCTACTGAAGTTTTCTTGTCAGCGGCTCTTAAGGATAGGAATTATCTTATTCATCTTTGATAACACAGCTGTGGTACATTGTAGGCAACCTGATGTTTGTTAAGTTACTGTTGATTAATGAACCTTAATTGAAGCCATATTTGAGCAAGGATTATAATGTGTGGCATATTACTTGCCCCTTCTTTTAGGGGCTGGGGTTAAGTAACAGCAAGGCTTTTTGACAATGGGATACAGGATAGATGGCTGGAAAAGATGAAATAAAGAAAGGACAGGACACATTGGACAATTGAAAGGACACCAAAGTCAAACCTCTTCTTCACGTGAGGCTAATCATTTGGTCCTTTTGTTGTAGTGTATATCACCATAAGTTATCAGAGGTTTGAATATATGGTAGGGCTACATCTTGTAGCCACAGATTTTTCTAATCAGCTTTGTTAGTCCTATTATATATATATATATTTTTTGAGTTAATTGTTCTTTTTTTTTTTTTTTAAAGATTTTTATTGGGGAATTGGGGGGATGGGAACAACGCTGGGGAATTGGGGGAAGGGGAACAG
>NW_017731403.1:172816-183103 GCF_001890085.2 Hipposideros armiger
GATCAGTCGCCGGCAGTGTCACTGGCCCTCATATATGGGATCCAAACCGGAGCCCTCTGGCGTCCCAAGCCAGTTCTTAACCATCGCGCCACTCGGCCGGCCTCCCCTATTATATTTTAAATGTTCAAATTTGGTGAAAATCACCTTTGCAAATAATTTATCAGACTTTCAAGGTCATATTGCTCATGGATCTGAAGAGACTAGTATCAGAGGCATGGAGATCATGTTAACCATTTTCTACCTTCTCGCTCTTGTTATTTGAGTTGACCTTTATATCTTGACATTAGTCAGTTCTTACAGGTAATCAAAAGTTGATCATATGCTTATGTTTTAAGTATGATTATATACTTTTAAAATAACATGTCTGTTGAAGCTCTAAAATTATTTTATTTTCTTAAATTTCTTTTTCAGTCTGATCTTGTGGATCAAAGTATATTTAATTTTATCCCAGAGGGGGAACATTCAGAGGTTTATAAAATACTCTCTACCCATCTGCTGGAAAGTGACTCATTAACCCCCGAATATTTAAAATGTAAGTAGTAGCTGTTAAGCAAAAAGTCAAATATCTTTGGTCATATTATAGTTTACTTTTGTAAGTTCGTGACAGACACAGACATATTTAACTAAATTAACACATAGCATCATTCCATATACCTTATTAGATTCTCTTGAAGTATAAAAAATATATGTAAAATGATGTTATGACTGTATTTAAAGTCTGAACTCTGTTCCAGGGTATATTGAAATCCCATCTTTTTTTGTTGTAATAGTTATGCCATAAAACTGTTTTCCACAAAAATGGAGCTTTACAACATATTTTTATTAATTTTTAAAGAAAATTTTATTTAATGAGAAAATTAGACATTCTGATTTTCACTGTAATTCAACTGGACACTGAAACTGTGGGAAAAAGTAACTTCTATATTTTTATGAATTATTAAATAAAGGAAATTGTTGCTTTATTAATTAAACAGAATTAGTTGTTTATTGGATGCAGCTAATGTGCCAGGCACTTGTGCTATATCATAGAAGTGCTAAGAATAATGAAAAATAGTTCCTGCCTTCAAGAAGTATGAAATATTATGTTATAGTCAGACATATCCCCTAGATTCATTGGAAAAATTAATTTGACCAGAATGCCTAATTTTCTTCACTAAAGTACCCTGTATAAAATCTGAAATTATTACAACACTATATGGGCCATTAGCTATTACATATTTTCTCTAATCACTTTTCTTTATGATATTTAAATTTGGCTTTTCTGATAATACTGACATCAATCATTTGAAAAGTTCTTTGTATTTTGAACCCTCAAATGTAGAACACTAACTGTCCAAGAATTGAGATATACATACACACACACACCCATATATACATATATAACTATGTATGACTGTATCTCTGATAAGAATGGATAGCCTGTCCGAAGGAGTTGAAAAGAACCACAGACCAGGAGAACCCATATGAAGCCTGTTTATAATTGTTTAAAAATTAATGCCATTTCCTATAGACTAGTCTTCCATGTAGGAGAAACATTTGGGCTGTATATAATGATGTAGAGGTGTCAGTTATATGCCTGTGAATAGTATTTAAAGTCATGGATTAAATGACATTCCTTGAGGTGATATGTAGAGCAAGGATAGCAGAATTAGAACGGTGGAACCCTGGGACATAGCAAGAAGTAGACAACTGGGAAGGAATCCACTTTAGAGACCTTTATAACGGCAGAATTGGCCAGGCAGCTGAGTGAAAGCTTCTGGCAGAAAGACAGACTTTAGGCTTCTGTTTCCAAGATCAAAGGTAAGGATGGTGGCAATACTTTTTGATGGAGAAAAGCCTTAATTAAATGACTTGCTGACCACCTAGTTAAAAATTGATATACAAAAAGTTATTTCCCCAGAAAAAAAGTGTTTCATGTCACAGGAGTAAACATGATTTAAAACAGAGGGGAAAATTGCTTAGATAATTCAGGATTCTAAAGGTAGGTCATGTGGGCCGTAATGAAGGTGAGGTGGTGCAGGTGTGATTTGTGTCTAGAGAAGGAAATAGGGCCCATATTTCATCCTAAGGAGTTTGACTTTTATTGTTTACATAGTGAGGAGCCAGTGAAAGGGTGGTTTTGTGGTCTGAAAAATAAATCTCTCAGGTGGATAATTTTGAAAAAGACCAGACTGGAGATAAACATGAAAACTATATACTCTTAGCAATAGATGTAAGTATGGAGAGGAAAACATGCATATGAGTATTGAATAGATAAACTCAATAGGACTTGGTATTAGGCACAGGTGACCAAGTGGTTAAGGATCATCACTGGGGAAGGTTTTAGGAAAAAGGCTGTTAGATTTTTTTATCCTGTTGACTTAGATGGTAAAGTCATTCCTGATAATGACAGAAGAGTATGAGTTCAGTGCTGTGAGTGAAGAGAGGCTTTTCTCATCCTTGAGTGTTGAAATAATAATGAAAGTGTAACATGCATCCAAGAGTAGTAGGGAAAGTTGAATCCTAGTGGCAGAAGTGTGGAAGAATGTACAGTACATTTTTGCAGTTGCCTAGATGCAAGGTAATTTGCATCTGTACTAAATTGGTGGTATCAGATGCTCAGTTGGGAAAAAAAAATGGCTTACGAGAGAACTTCTTTGGTGAAAAACAATAGCAGGTCCTGTTGATGAATTAGTTTGGAGGCTTGTGATAGGAAGAGAAAAGACCCAATTGATACAGTTGGGAGATAGGCACACATGGGACAAAGAGGAAGGACAGCTGGTTTAGGAAGAAAGGGATAAATTCACTTTGAAATATTTTGAGTTACTGATGGGACAATCAAGTAGAAGTGACCTGAAAGCAAATAGTAACCTGAGACTTTCTCTTATATAAAATGTTAGCGTTGGGGGGAGAGATTTAGGAGTAAATACGTTTACCAAATGCCAATAAATGTATAAAGGATAGTAGAAAATCAAAATCAAAACAACTTTTGTGAATGTCTGTACTTTGAAGACTGATTAGCAGAAGAGATAAAAATATTCAATAACATAGGAAGGTACGTTTCATGCTATAGGAATAGAGAAGTATGAATTTTAAGAAGAGGTAGTAACAATGAGGAATGCCCATTTAAGTTAATGATACAGTAGTACCCCCTTATCTACGGTTTTACTTCCTACAGTTTCGGTTACCTGCGGTCAGCCTCAGTCTGAAAATACTAAATGGAAAATTACATAAATAAACAATTCACAAGTTTTAAATTGCTCACCATTCCAATTAGCGTAGTAAAATCTCACACCATCCTACTCTGTCACACCGGGATATGAATCATCTATTTGTTTAGTATATCCACTCTGTACATGCAGTACAATAAGATATTTTGAGAGAGAGACCACATTCATGTAACTTTTATTGCAGTATATTGTTATACAGGCATACCTCGGAGATATTGTGGGTTTGGTTTAAGACCACCGCAATAAAGTGATTCTTGCAATGATCTTTTTGCTTGTGGTGAGTCTTGCCTTCAATTTGTACAAAACTCAGTATCTGTGAAATGCAATAAAGCAAAGTGCAGTAAAATGAGGTATGCCTGTAATTGTTCTTTTATTAGTTATTATTAATCTCTTACTGTGTCTAATTTGTAAATTAAAATTTATCATAGATATGATAGGTATGTATGTATAGGAAAACACAGTATATATGGGATTGGTACTATCCATGGATTCAGACAACCACTTGGGGGTTTGGAACGTATCTCCTGTGGATAAAGGGAACTACTGTACAAATATTGGTGGTCTTTAGAAGAACAATTTCTATAGAGGTATGAGAAAAAAAGCCACAGTGCATGAAGTTAAGGAAAATGAATATATGGAAGCTAGAGCACATAGTGCAAAGGAAGGCGATCTATGATGCTAAAAAGAGTAGCATGAAAAATCCTTTATCTGTTTGAGGGGAAGACCTGAGCAAATGTAAAAGTAGAAGAAAGTTAAGGACCCAAAGAAGAGAAGGTGTGGACACTAAAGGAATGAATAGCAATGCCGTGGCCGTGATCCTAGAAAAGTAGGAAAGACTGTTCAAGGCAAACATAAAAACATTACCTTCAGAAGGGGAAGCAAAACCTTTCTTTGAAATTAGAGTGGAGAATGAGAAGGAAGGACAGATAAAAATGGGGAGACGTGGAGTTGCTTATATTAGATCTGTTTTCTTTATTCAGGGAAAAATCAGGTCGTCTTCTTAGAGGTACTCTATTTTTATGAACTAAACAAAATGTCATTGAGGACTTTCATTGGAGACAATAATGATTGTAAACTTACACAACTTTTGTATTTCATGTGATATATTACTTGTGATAAATCATAAGTATATTACATTTTTTCTCTTATTTCAGCAAAAAATCAGTTAGAATTCTCTTGTCATATGCTTCGAGGAACAATAGACCCAAAGGAGCCATCTACCTATGAATATGTGAAATTTATAGGGAATTTCAAATCCTTAAACAGTGGTGAGTTAAAATGCTTTTCTTACAATGTATTTTAATCTGCATTCTTTTAAGCTGTTAAAGACACAGATTTTGAACATCAATAAAAACTAGATTTTACAGGAGTAGCTGATAATATGTATTTCCTTATTGTTTTAGTATCCACTTCAGCACACAATGGTTTTGAAGGAACTATACAACGCACACACAGGCCTTCTTATGAAGATAGAGTTTGTTTTGTAGCTACTGTCAGATTAGCTACACCTCAGTTCATCAAGGTATGTTTCTAATTTTATTTCCTAAAGGGGATTTAATTTCATGTTATGAGAATGAACTACATGTAATTTTTTTTTGTTTTTTCCTGAATAACAAACTTCCTGCAGACATTAAAGGTAGTGATGACCATGAGTCTTTAAATATACATGATCATTATATTTTTGAAGCAAATAATGAATTACCAAGGTGCTCATTAAATTATATAATTAATTTTTAAATGTATATCCTTTGCAGTTCATCATTGTCCTGCAGTTGTGCAAAATTTGAGGATGCTTTTTTTGTATACTTAACAATCTGCATTATAGGGAATGGCCAAAAATCTAGTTAATTTTAAAGACTGTATTGAATCAGCAGTTAGAAAATCTTAACCCAATCTTGCTCTGCTTGTTTTGATCTTAGGAAATAATAGCAGCAGCTAAGGGGAAGTTATAATCATATTTGAGTACTAGTAAGGTGATTGTGGCCATAGTAGAAGATGGGTTGAAGGACACGGAGACTTGTTTGGGGAGACAATCTGGCGGTAATGTGAGCCAGTGATGGCCAGGGTCTAGAGTCTAAACTAAGACACTGAAGATGGATGGGATTGAATAGATTTTCTTTAAACTTAGAAGGTAAAATTAAAAGGATGTATAGTGGCCATTTAGATGGTGAAAGGTGAAAACGAAAGTGTGTTGGGACTGTTAAATTTCTAGACTAATCGCACAATCCAGGTATGCCTCCTAATGAGATGGAAAATTATTTTAACTGGGTCTGATGAATAGGCAGTTAGTTCATTTTAGGACATACTGAGTTTGTGATGTGTGGGGACATCTGGACAGAAATACAGAATTATAATTCAGAAGAGAGACCTGAATTCAGAATTAGGGTTTATAGCCATGTGATTGAATGGAGTAATGTGTAAAGTAAGAAGTACTCCCCTAGAAGCCTGCATTTGTTTATTTCCACATCCTTTAGTACTAGAAAATTAAAATACTTTAAAAACTGCTTAGGGAAAAGTTATCTAATAATTACTTTTATGGCTAACAACAATTACGATTTTTCTAAGGACAGAGAAAAGTATTTCTAAATTTTAATTTTTAATTTATTTGTAGGAAATGTGCACTGTTGAAGAACCCAATGAAGAGTTTACATCTAGACATAGTTTAGAATGGAAATTTCTATTTCTAGATCACAGGTAACTCCATTTTTAAATTTTACAAAAAGGTAGTAGTCATATTATATGATTGTTTAAATTAATGGATTTCAAGGACAGACTTTTTCTAATCAGGAAGATCCAGTCCATTAATCATTTTTTCAAAAATTAAAGGTTCCCCCTGAAAATTGATTTCTAGTTGGGAGTGTTTCTTATTATGGAAAAAGTTATAATATTGATTATTTTGTATGTAATTTAGGGCGCCACCCATAATAGGATATTTGCCATTTGAAGTTCTGGGAACATCAGGCTATGATTATTATCATGTGGATGACCTAGAAAATTTGGCAAAATGTCATGAGCACTGTAAGTAAACTTTAATCTCTCTGGTGATAATAACTTTTAAAAAATCATATAAACAACTATTAATAGAAGGTGGTAAAGTGCAGACTTACAACTGTTTTTGTATTTTGAAATATAACCGGAGATTTTAGTTGATCTGTATAACCAACCCAGCAGGAGATCAAGTTTGAATTAAACATGTTCCTATTTTATATATTTGTAACAGTAAGTACAGTTTTATAATATGGTGTGTAACAGAAGTAGGTGCCTTTGAAAATTGTAATAGTATGTCAAAATGTTAGAACACTATTCATAAATTTTGACTTACAGGCATGCAAGTCTGCTCAGGAGACAGGTACACATGTAGACCATCTGTTAGAAAGCTCATAGTGAGTGCTTAGTGTTACCTGTTGTTATTGTTATTAGCAGCAGAAGCATTGTCATCTTATCGTGCCCTGCATTATTCTAAACAATTTATGTATTTTATCTCCATTATTAATCACCACAGTTCTAGAAAGTAGATACTGTTATCTCCACGAGTAAACTCAGACATAGATAGGCTAAATAATTTACCCACAATCCCGTAACTCATTGGTGGCAGCAACAGGTTTAGAGTGTAGAACTACCCCTTTACCGTGCACATGCTGTTTATTCTTTGTTTCAGAGGTTTGTTTTAATGATAGGTTTTATTTGCTTTCCAGCTTCCTCCCCAGATTCTACTCTCTTGGGTGTCCTCTAAAGCTTAATTAGCTATTTAAGATACTTTCATGATATCTTAGGTTGGTCTATATATGAAACCTTTCTATATGAAAATTAAGAATATTATATAATAGCATCAACTATAGGGAAGATTTTTAGAGTAAAGTCATTTCAACACAGAAGAAAACATTATTCACTCCAAGTGATAATCAGAGCACTATGATGGCAGAGAGAGAGAGAGAGAGAGATAATATTGATTTCTGACCAGCGTTTCCTAAGGTTTGGTCCATTGAATTGCTAGTCCATTAAAATGGATTTTATGGTCAAAGAAGATTAGGAAACACTTCATAATCAGTCCTACCCCACCAGCCCCAATCTTAACATAGATTAGTATACTTAAGGCTTTGAGAAGACAAAATAAACCTACATAACAAAGTTTCCCAAATTAATTAAACCATGAGACCCTTATTTTAACTTAATATCCACTAAAAGGCTTCAAACTTAACAGTCTACAAAGAGTGTTTTGGTAAGTACTGCACTTATCGGTTACTTCAAACAACTAAGTTACTCTGATTTTGGTTAGTTATGGTTTAGAGTTAAATGCTTCAGAGATGGTGTACCTGCCAGGGTACGCACAGGTTGGGAAAGAAGTCAGGTTTTATTATTTATTGCTGTTACCCTCATTATATCTTGCCAGGAGAAAGCCAATATGTGAATACCATATTCTTTAGTATTTGGAAATTTATTGTATATGAAAAGTATCTAAGATCAGCAATAATTGGCTATAAGTTGGGCTCTGTGGAAGATAATTGTTTGGGACCTTAAGCTGTCTCTACAAAATAGCATTTTTATATAATATAAAATTTTATATAATGAAATAAAATGACAGATTTGTAACTAATAATAAGAATCAAAAAATATTTTTCTCTTTTCTTCTTAGTAATGCAATATGGAAAAGGCAAATCATGTTATTACAGGTTCCTGACCAAAGGACAACAGTGGATTTGGCTTCAAACTCATTATTATATCACTTATCATCAGTGGAATTCAAGGCCAGAGTTTATTGTTTGCACTCACACTGTAGTAAGGTAAATCCTTTTACAGAATTCCTGAACTATAGAAACATCCATAATGATTTTGATAATGAAATTTTTATGTATGACTTGTTAATAAACTGCAAAGTGATTCCCTCCATTTTTTATATATAGTTTCAATATTATTAAATTTACTTACATTATCAGAAAGAGAATACAGCTATATATACCAGGGGTGCCAAAAAAATGTATACACGTTTTAAGAGATGTTGTCTATGCTCAAGCAGTAGTTCGCTGTAATCAGAAGTGCCTGGGTGCTGATGGTAACCACTTTGAGCATCTCTTGTAATTGCAGAAGTCAAACGTGGCTTGTGTTCATCTTTTGTTATCGGTATATATTATTAAAATTAATACAGTTTTTTCCTTTCTTAAAATGTGTATACATGTTTTTGGTACCCTCTGTAGATATGTAGTTCTCAATGTGAATTTTGTGGTTTTGAGCAGAAGTTGTAACTCTCCTTTATGTACCAAAGTCAGTCATTTAAAAGGAAAATTAGAGTACATAGCGTACTCTTTCTTTAATTACTCTTAATTTAAGAACTATGTAGTTATAGATTACTTATGTTAGATACCTAGAAAAATACAATTTGAATTAAAATGGTACACTATAGATATGTTGTAGGTTTGTGTGACACATGGAAAATAGCCTGAAATTAGTGATTAATGAGTAAGACACATAATGAACACTGAATGGTTGTCCCTCTGCAATATTTTAAATAAACAACCAAACACTAAAATTCTATTTTTTTCATTTGTAGTTATGCAGAAGTTAGGGCTGAAAGACGACGAGAACTTGGCATTGAAGAGTCTCTTCCTGAGATAGCTGCTGACAAAGTATGTATCTTACAGTTTTAAAAAATTATTTCATTTCTTCCCAATGGAAAGACAAGACTTAATAATTTATAGGAAAATTATTTTTGAAACATTTTATTTTCTCAATTGACAGGATTATACATTTACTATTTATTTTTATTTTAAATTTAACATTTTAAAACCTCATCTGCTGGAGGAGTTCGCTATTTAGTGATAATTGGGTGAGAGACATGTATGCTCAGATTTAAGCTGTCGTTTCTTAATTGCCTACAATGTGCTAGGTTCTGGCTAGGTTCTTTATATGAATTACAAAATGTCATTTATTTCTCAGACATTCTTATTTGATAGGTAATATCCTGACTTTGAAAATATGAAACTGAGGCTTTAAGGGGGGTGAAAGCCTCCCCTAAGGACACAGCTGGGAAATTACAGTCAGAATTTGAACTGGTTTTTCTTTTCATTATGTCAGAAGTGTAGTGTACTAGTAACCTATGGTGTGTAACAAAACTTGATAATGTAAAAGAACACATTTATTGTCTCATAGTTTCTGTGATTAAGAATTCAGGTACAGTTTAGTTGGGACCTCTGGTTCAGAATTGGTCATGAAGCTGCAATCAAGGTGTCAGCCCAAGTTCTCTTACAAGGCTGTAAATCAGGGTGTCAGTGGGGGCTCCAGTCATCTCAAGGTTCAACTGGTACAGAATCTGTTTCCAAGCTTACTTTGGTTGTTGTAGGGTCTGGTTCCTCATTGGTAGTTGGATGGAGGGCCTTAATTCCTTACTGGCTGATAGCCAAGGTCATTCTCAGTTCCTTCCAGGTTGCCCTTTTCATCACAGCAAGTATGCAGAAGATCCAAGGAGAGAAAACCCAGCAAGATGAAAATCAGTCTTTTGTAACCTAATCACAGAAGTGACACCACGTCACTTTTGTCTATTCTGTACATTACAAACAAATCACTAGGTTCAACCTACGCTCCAGGGGAAGGATTATACAAGGGAGTGAACACTGGGAGGCGGGAATCATCGTAAGGCATGTCAGAAGTTGCCTGCCACAGGTATTTTTGACCTGCAGAAAACAATGAAATGGAAAGAGTCAAGAATCTATATAAAAAGTGAGTTAAGGGCCAGCCGAGTGGCTCAGTTGGTTAAGAGCTTGCTCAAGACGCAAGCTCTGAGTACCAGCGGTTTGATGCCCGGCCCGAGCTGAGCTGCCGCTGAGCTGCCAACAGGTGGCGGGATGGCTCAGCTAAAAAAAAAAAAAAGTGAGTTAAATAGACAGCATGCCAGGGAACAATATGGGGGCGGGGCGGGGGGGGGAAGATATTGTGCAGTCATTCAGAAAACCTTAATAAGTGCCTACCATGTGCCAGGAAGTACTGGACATGGCTCTATCAGCGGTTCTCAACCTGTGGATCGTGACCCCTTTGGGGGTTGAACGACCCTTTCACCGGGGTCGCCTAAGACCATCGGAAAACAAAA
>NW_017731403.1:183123-194347 GCF_001890085.2 Hipposideros armiger
AAAATAATTTTATGGTTGGGGGGGTCACCACAACATGAGGAACTGTATTAAGGGGTCGCGGCATTAGGAAGGTTGAGAACCGCTGCTCTAGATGCTGAGAGTACAGATAGGTTCTCTGCTCTCATGGATGGCACGTAAAAGAATTTTTCCAGAGAGACTTTGTATTCATAGAGGAAGAAGGTCTGATATGTTTTATTTAAAATAAAAGAAGTTTTCTGAGAAAAGGGCATAAATCTAGGGTTCCTTGAAATGAGGACTATAATAGACACTAAAGTAATGTAGACATTGTTCCCCCTTGCTTCTTTGTTTCCTCATGCTAGTTTCCAATCTTAATAAATTCAACTAGCCCTGCTTTCAAAATCTACTCCCAACTATGCCTTGCTTTCTCACAATGTTTACTGTTACCACCATGATTCACCTGGAGTTTAGGGAAGGAGGTCCATTTGAGACATGTTTTTGAGAAACTTCAATGTGTGGATGGTTTTAAACTCATGAATCTGAATAAATGTGATCATCAAAGGAATGGATGTAGAGCGAGTAGATGGACCAAAGACTAAGCACTGGGGTGCTCCAGCATTAAGAGGCGAGGGAAACAAGGTCACAGAGGAGACCAAGGGGAAATAGCCAGTGAGGTAGGAATAAAAACAGGAAACTAAGTTGTCTTAGAAGCCACAAAAAGAAAGGGTGTCAGTGAGAAGTGACCAGTCAGCTCTATCAGATTCAGCTGAAATAGGTTAAATTAGATGAGCACTGAGAATTGAGCATTGAGTTTACAATATGTTTTCATTGATCAGTAAGAACAATGGTTGGACTAAGTGGACTAGTAATATGGGTGAAATCCTAATGAGAATGGGTTTAAAAGAGAATTTTCTGGGATAAGGGGAGGGGTTTTACTACAAAGAGGAGAGAAATGGGGCAGTAGTAGGAAGAATAAGTGGGTCTAAAGAAGTTTTTGCTATTTAAGGTGGGATAAATAATAGCTTGTTTGTATACTGATGCGAATGGTCTGAGAGAGAATTGGTGATAGAAAACAAGGTAGAAATGCTACAGCGATGTTCTTGAGCATGTGAGAGAAGATGGGATCTAGTCCACAAGTGGATGGTTTGGGCTTAGCTAAGGGGACAGATTATTCAACTGTAGATGGGTTCGGTAAACTATGGCCTAAGGGCCAAATCTGCCCTTCTGCCTGATTTATAACACCCACAGCTACAATATGTTTTTTTACATTTTTAAAAATTTATTGGCAGTGACATTGGTTAATAAAATGATATGTTTCAATTGTACAGCTCTGTAATATATCACCTCTATATTGCATTGTGTTCACAACCCATTCAGTTTTCCTTTCATCACCATATATTGGGTTGTTGGAAAAGTCATGATGCATTTTTGCAACGAAAAACAAAGAATACGTCATGACTTTTCTGACAACCCAGTATTTGACCCCCTTTACTACCTCTGCTTTCCCCCCTTTCCCTCTGGTAACTGCTAAATCTTGTCTGTGTCTATGAGTTTTTGTCTTGTTCATGTATTGCTTTCAGTTTTATATCCCACATATGAGAGAAATCATATGGTTCTCGACTTTTTCTGTCCGATTTACTGTGCTTAGCATGATAATCTCAAGATCCATCTATGTTGTTGTAAATGGCAGTATTTCATCTTTTCTTATGGCCGAGTAATATTTCGTTGTACATATGTACCATATCTTCTTTATCCAGTCATCTATCAAAGGACACTTGGGTTGTTCTCATGTTTTGGCCACCATGAATAAAGCTGCAGTGAACATTGGGGTACACATCTTTACGGATAAATGTTTTCAGATTGTTTGGGTAGATACCGAGAGGAGGGAATGCTGGGTCATATGGTAATTCTATTCTTAATTTTTTGAGGAATCCCCACACTGTTTTCCAAAGTTGGCTGTACCAATTTACATTCCCACCAGCATTGTATGAGGGTTCTTTTTTCTCGGCAACCTCTTCAACACTTACTGTCTTGGTGGTGATAGCCATTCTAACAGGTGTGAGGTGGTATCTCATTGTGGTTTTGAATTGCATTTCTTTAATAGCTAGTGAAGTTGAGCATTTTTTCATAAATCTGTTGGCCGTTTGTATGTCCTCTTGGGAGAAGTGTCTATTCATGTCTTCTGACCATTTTTTAATTGGATTGTTTGTTTTTTTTGTTGTTGAGTTGTATGAGTTCTTTATATATTTTTGATATTAGCCTTTTACCGGAGGTGGTGTTTATAAATATCTTCCCCCATTTGGTTGGTTGCCTCTTTGTTTTGTTGATGGTTTCTATTGCTGTGCAGAATGTGTTTAGTTTGATATAGTCCCATTCATTCATTTTAGCTTTTACGTCCCTTGACTTTGAGGTCAAATTCATAAAATCCTCTCTGAACCCAAGGTCCATAAGTTTAGTACCTGTGCTTTCTTTTATGCTATGTATTGTTTCAGGTTTTATGTTTAGGTTCTTGATCCATTTTGAGTTAATTTTTGTGTGTGGTGACAGCAGTCTAGTTTTATTCTTTTAAACATGTGGCTTTCCAATTTTTCCAGCACCATTTATTGAAGAGGCTTTCTTTTCTCCACTGTATGTTTTTGGCTCCTTTGTCGAAAATTATCTGCCCATATGTATGTGGGTTTATTTCGGGGTTTTCAATTCTTTTTATCTGTCTGTGTGTCTCTTTTTCTGAAAATACCATGCTGTTATGATTATTGTCACTTTGTAGTTTAATTTGAAGTCAGGGAGTGTGATACCGCCGGCCTTAATCTTTTTTCTCTGGATTGCTTTGACTATTCCAGATCTTTTGTTATTCCATAAAACATGATTTTTTTCTATTCCTTTAAAAAATTTAATTGGGATTTTGATGGGGATTGCATTAAATCTATTGCTTTGGGGTCATATGGCCATTTTAACTATGTTGGTTCTCCTGATTAATGAACACGGGATAGCTTTCCATTTTTTTTGTGTCATCTTCAATTTTTTTAAATAATGTCATTTAGTTTTCATGTATAGGTTCTTCACATCCTTTGGTAAGTTTTATTCCTAGGTATTTTAATCTTTTTGTTGCAATTGCAAATGGAATTCTTTTTTTCATTTCTTTTTCTGAAATTTCATTATTAGTATATAGGAATGCAGTAGATTTTGTACAATGATTTCGTATCCTGCAACTTTACTGTGTTTATTGTTTCTAATATTTTTTTGGTGGAGCATTTAGGGGTTTCTATGTAAAGAATCATGTCATCTGCAAAAGGTCACAGTTTGACTTCTTCATTCCTAATTTGGATGCCTTTGATTTCTTTCTCTTGCCTGAGTACTCTAGCTAGGACTTCCAGTACTATGTTAAATAACAGGGGTAACAGAGGGCAATCCTTGTCTTTTACCTGATCTTAGAGGAAAAACTTCAGTGTTTTACCATTAAGTGTGATATTAGCTGAGGGTTTGTCTTATATGGCCTTTATTATGTTGAGGTACTTTCTTTCTATACCCATTTTATTAAGTGTTTTAATGATGACTGGATACTATATCTTTTCAAATGCTTTTTCTGCATCAATTGATATGATCCTATGATTTTTATCCCTTGTTTTGTTTATTTGATGTATCACATTGATAGATTTGTGTATGTTGAACCACCCTTGTGCCCCTGGGGATGAACTCCACTTGATTGTGATGTATAATCTCTTTAATTTATTGTTGTATTTGATTTGCTACTATTTTGTTTAGGATTTTTGTATGTGTATTCATCAGAGATATTGGTTTGTAGTTTTCTTTTATTGTGTGTGATTCTTACCAGGTTTTGGTATCAGGGTAATGTTAGCTTCATAAAATTAGTTAGGAAGTATTGTGTCTTCAGTTTTTTGGACGAGTTTTAGAAGGACTGGTATTAAATCATCTTTGAATGTTTAGTAGAATTCACTAGTGAAGCCAGCCAGCTGGTCTTGAACTTTTGTTTTTGGGGAGGTTTTGGATGATTGTTTCAATTTCCTTACTGTTGATTGGTGTATTTAGATTTTTCACTCCTTCGTGATGCAGACTAGGAAGAGGTTGTACAACTATGTTTCTAAGAACTTGTCTGTTTCTTCTAGGTTATTGAATTTGGTGGCATATAGTCTTTCATATTATTCTTGTATGATCCTTATTTTGCAGTTGATCTTCAATTTCGAAGATCAACTGTAGTTGGAGAATACACTTGGTATGATTTCAACTTCTTAAATTTGTTGAGGCTAGTTTTGTGTCCCAGCACATGGTCTATCCTTGAGAATGTTGTATGTGCACTAGAGAATGTATAACCTGGTGTTCTGAGATGAAATGCTCTGTAAATGTCAATTATATCTGTTTGGTCTAGTGTGTCATTTAAGGCTGATATCTCATTGATTTTCTGTTTGGATGATCTGTTCATAGCTGTCAATGGCATATTTAGGTTTCCGACTATAACTGTGTTTTTGTCAGTTTCTCCCTTTAGTTCTGTTAGTAGTTACTTTTGTATATTTTGGTGCTTCCTGATTGGTAGCATATATATATATATATATATATATATATATATATATATATATATATAGAGAGAGAGAGAGAGAGAGAGAGAGAGAGAGAGAGAGAGAGAGAGCCAAAAAAATGTATACACATTTTAAGAAAGGAAATAAGTGTTAAAATTGTAATACTTAATATATACTAATAACAAAAGATGAATACAAATCACGTTTGACCTCTGCAATTACAAGAGATGCTCAAAGTGGTTACCATCAGCGTCCGGACATTTACTATGGCGAACTGCTTGAGCAACGTTGACCAAAATGTCCACTTGTATACATATTTTTGGCACCCCTGGTATTGATTAGTGTTATATCTTCTATTTTATTTTATAATTTTTTTTATTGGGGAATTGGGGGAGGGGAACAGCATTGGGGAATCAGGAAGGGGAACAGGCAAGTTGCTGTCCTTTTGCTCTTCAGTCTAGTTGTGGAAGACTTCTCTTCACTGGTCCATGTTGGTATTATTATTGCGCTCTTCCCGGGTGAGGCAGTCGCTCGCAGCCATTGGACGGCCGCTCACGAAAGCTCACGCCCGCTGCCAGCCAGCCCCACTGCAGCCTATGCCATTGCCGGTGACATAGCATCCCAGCTCCAAGTCGAGCTGTTGTTCACCATC
This sequence comes from Hipposideros armiger, assembly GCF_001890085.2. NCBI lineage: Eukaryota > Metazoa > Chordata > Mammalia > Chiroptera > Hipposideridae > Hipposideros > Hipposideros armiger. The sequence continues at coordinate 188,266 of NW_017731403.1, forward strand.
TTAGTTGTAGAGGGCAGTGTCACTGGCCCTAATGTGGGATCCGAACCGGGGCCCTACGCTCAGAGCTGGCGTCCCAAGCCAACTCATAACCAACACGCACTTGGCCGTTCTAAGTGTTATATCTTCTTGATGTATTGTGCCCTTTATCATTATGAAATGTCCATCTTTGTCTCTTGTTACCTTTTTATTTGAAGTCTACTTCATCATATGTAAGTATAGCTACACCCACTTTTCTCTGGATGCCATTCACTTGGATTATCATTTTCTACCCTTTCACTTTGAGTCTGCATTTGTCCTTGCAGCTGAGATGTGTGTCTTGAATACAGCATATGTTTGGGTTTTGTTTTTTGATACAATCTGCTACTCTGTGCCTTGTTATTGGTAAGTTCAGTCCACTTATATTTAGGGTGTTATTGATATATGAGGATTACCTATGGCCATTTTGTCTTTTGTTTTCTGGTTGTTCAGTGTCTTTATTGTTTCTTTGCCCTTGTGTTTCTGTCATTTTAGTTCAGTTGTATTTTATGATATCTTTTCCTGTGTTTCCTCTTTTGTTATGTGTCTCAGTTCTGTATTGTTTTTTTGCATTGTTACCATTAAGTTTATGCAAAAGAAAGTTCATATATATATAGTAGTCTTTTTTCTTTTGCATGCATCTTATTTCTAGTCTACTTTACAAATTCAGACTTTTACCCCCTTGCCCTTTTATGTTTTTGTTGTCACAAATGATCTGTTAATGCTGAGAATTCATTTTCAAGTTAACAGTAACTATTGTCTTCTCATTTTTTATGTTTTATCTTCTCCTTTAACCTTGTTAAATGTTATGTTTAAGGGTATAGTACCCTATTCTGAATAAGGGTTGCAATTTCCTCCTTCTGTCTGTCGGTTAGTTATCTTATAGTTTTGCATCCTTTTGTTGTTTTGTTTCAGGTAGAATAATCCCCTTCAGTTTTTACTGTAATACAGGCCTCATGGAGAATTTCCTCAGCTTCTGTATGTCTGGAAAGGTCCTTATTTCTCCTTTATATCTAAAGGATAACTTTGCTGGATATATTATTCTTGGGTGGTAATTTCTCTCTTTCCATAGTTTGAATATCTGATTCCACTCCCTCCTATCTTGTAGAGTTTCTACTGAGAAATCGGATTATAATCTAATGGGATTTGCTTTATAGGTTACCATCTTCTTTTCCCTGGCTGCCTTGAGATTTCTTTCTTGGTCATTAATTTTTGACAGTTTCAATATAATGTATGTTGGAGAAGCTTTTTTGGATTGCGATAATTTGGTGTTCTGTTTGCTTCTTCAATTCAAGGATCCAGTTCTTTTCATAGGTTTGGGAAGTTCTCATCGACTATTTGTTTGAATAGTCTCTTGTTCCCTTCTTTTTCTGGTATATCCATTATTCTTATGGTTTTTGTTTGTTTGTTTTTATCACAAGTCTCTTTCTTCTTCCACCTGTGTCATTTCCACATTTTTATCTTTGATATCACTAATTCTTTCCTTCATTTGGTTAACTATTTCCTAAGCTCACTATTTCATTCTTCATCTCTTTTATTGAGTTTTTCAGCTCCAGAATGTCTTTTTGTTTCCTTATTAAAGTTTCAATCTCTTTGGTAAAGTATTCCTTTTGTTTATTAATTTTATTTCAGTTTATTAAACTGCCTATCTAAGTTTTATTGCATCTCATTGAGTTTTTTCACAACTGCAATCTTGAATTCTCTGTCATTTTAAGTCACATATTTCCATGTCTTTAAGTTTATTTTCTGGAGATTTTTCAGTTTATTACTGAGCTGCCATGTTACCTTGATGGTTCATAGTATTTGATGGATTATTTCTTTGCCTAGGCATTTATGGGAATGAACTCTACTTTTTCTTTTCTTTTTTTTTTTTTTTTTTTTTTAAGAGTGATACCTCTTTAAACAGGTTGGTAAGAAGCGGTTTTTCTTGTTTACCAGTAGGTGGCGCTGAAGCACAACTATTTTATTTTCTCTTGCATTGCTAGGTCTTTTCGAACCTGTGCCTTGTATTCCCTGGGGGAGATCACTCTGTGACCAGGTGACCTTGGGTGATGGGTTTAGAGCCCCTGAAATCCCGATGCTGCCCCTGGAGTCAGATGCAGTGCTGCACTACCTGAGCTGGCCCAGGTGCCCCTGCTGGGATCAGCTGTGAAGGGTGGGGGTGAGGTGGGCTGGGAGAGGCCACTGGTGTGTGTGTGTGTGTGTGTGTGTGTGTGTGTGGCTTTGTTCTTTTCCCAGTAATGGCCGCTGACAGACCTCAGCGCCATGCCTCTGTATTTCTACCCGTCTCTGTGATTAGCCACAGTGTGGGTCTGCCGTTTAGGAATTCTCTCCAGTTCTCAGGGCTGTAGATATTCTGCTCTTTAACCCGACAACCCGACACTCACTGCTACAGTTTCTTCTGGGGTTTGCTGCTTGTTTGTGGGAGGGTGCTGGGAGGTGAGCTCTGGTAGGATTGGGGGACAGGGCCAGGCTCTGTGGCTTTGTTTTCTGCCTGACAATTGCAGCTGCTAGACCACAGCTGCCACCCTCCTGTATTCAGTCTCTGCCCCATCACTGGATTTAGCCATTATACATGCTGATCACTCAGGCAAGAATGCTCAAAGCTACAGAGAGTACACCTGCGACCTGAACCCTCCCCTCTCCCAGTCCCATCGTGAGCTCTGGGCTGTGTCCACGGCACCTGTCTCTGCTCTTCTCCTTTCCCTCCTCCCCTGTTCACCCCGATTTGCCCACTTTCAGATATCTGGATGGGTGGATCTCTCAGACATGTTTGTGTGTTGCACAGGGAGTCCTTTGTTGAATTATAGCTGTTCAACTTGTTGTAACTTCAAGGGGAGAGATCAGGGGGACCTCTCACACTGCCATGCTTCTGACATCATTCTCCTACATGTTTTTAAGTGATTGAAAAAAATCAAAAGAAGAATAATGTTTTGTAACACATGACAATTATATCATCAAATTCCACAGCCACAACTCAATTCTTTATATATTTCCTATGGCTGCTTCTGTGCTACAGCAGCAGAGTTGAATAGTGACAAAGACTACATCTCACAAAGCCTAAAATATTGACCAGGATTAGAGCCCACTGAGGTTCCTGGTCATTAATTTAAAGATAATAGTTACCAAGTTGTGTTTTTATAGCTATGTTCAGCTGTGCATGAAAAGATGTGAATAGGTTAAAATTTCAGTTTAACCAGTATTGGGATTTTTCCAAGGGTGTGTGGTAAAAGGAGATAGGAACAAGGGAGTTGATGATATACACAAGGGTTTGGTTATGATGAAAAGAGGGGAGAGAAGACATAAACAGATAGTGATTATGAAAATGTACAGTGTATTTTGGTTCTACCAAAGGATCATTGGTGTTGAGATACTAAAGGGAATGTGTAGGAAATATGGAAAGTGGTGGTCAAAGAGTAGGATGTTTGAAATTGAAATTATGGAAGGTTTATTCTTATTGGTAATGACTGGGCCTGGGGTATAACTATAAGAATGAGTGACCACATACACTTAGAAGTCAAGGTCTTTGGAGGCGAGGACATTAGGGAAGAGAGAAGTCATGGTGTTGAATATGTGAATATTGCTAACTTTGGAATTAAGAATTTGGGGAATACTGAGCCAGGAGCTGAATTTTAATTCAGGTACTTAGGGAGGAGGGGTGACTACAAGGTCAGCAGATGATTGCAACAGTGAGAGATAGTGAGTTATGTAGTGTGATAATGCGAGATCTAATGCTGTGAGTTTTGGGAAAGGAGGAAGGAAAAATTCTCTGGAAAGAGCAGTAATAGGACTTCTGTTCTACCTCCAGAGCTGTTGTTTGACGGTGTGAGAGAGAAAACAGCCACCAGTTAGGAGACCTACAAGGAAAGTGGCATCCTTTGGGGAGATGTGAGTTTTAGTTAGAGCAAGCCAGTGAAGGAATGTTCAGAGATGAGGTTAAGAACACAGGAAATTTGGGCCGGCCAAGTGGCACGTTGGTTAAGAGCTGGCTTGGGACGCCAGCTCTGAGCAGCAGGGCTCCAGTTTGGATCCCACATGAGGGCCAGTGACACTGCCCTCTACAGCTAAGATAGTGAACAACAGCTCCACCTGGAGCTGGGCTGCCGTGAGTTGCTGGCAACAACGTAGGCTGCAGCGGGGCTGCAGTGGGGTGCTGTAAGCTACCGTGAGTGGTCGGCAGCCAGCGTGAGCGACCGTGAGCCACCATGAGTGGCCGTCCAATGGCTGGCGAGCAACTGCCTCAGCCGGAAAGAGTGCAGTGATCACAATATCAACATGGGCCAGTGAAGCGACTTCCTCCACAACTAGACTGAAGAACAAAAGGACAACTTGTCTGTTCCCTGATTACCCAGCGCTGCTCCCCTCTCCCAATTCCCCAATAAAACCTTAAAAAAAAATACAGGAAATGTTTCTGATTATGGTTACTGAAGGCAGGCAGAAGGGTTTCTGGAGCTGGGGAGCAGTGGGAGATGGAGACAAAATAGAGGATGTGAAGAACAAGTAGAGTGCAAGAGATAAGGCATTGTGTCCCATCACCCTTTTTTTCACCTTTATGGTATGAGTAACTTTGAAATCATGTTGTTCATGTGTGTATATTTATGTATCCACATACGTTTCCCCTTCTATGTATGCCTGAAATAAGAACAGGGACTTGTGTCTTATTCACCTCTACATGTGGAGGGCCTTTGATAGGCTCTGTATTTGGTACTTTATTATAATGAGAAAAGAGAAGATTGGGTATATTAGTATACCTGATATATTAGCAGGTAGAATTATATATTTTGTGGTGGCAAGGGTTCTCATCTGTATAAGGCAAGGCTATCAGTTGAGAGAGAGGGAGACAGAGGTTTAAGAACAATGGAAAACATATGGAATAATTGTGAAGAGTAGGATTGTGAAACCACCAGAAAAACTTAATGCTTCTTCCTAGCATCAAGTGTCTGTTTTAGGTTGGTGATCATTTTAGGTTGACTATAATTGTTTCCAAAGGAACATTTGAACATGTGAGCTTGAGGATAGAATAGGAAAGTATAGTTTAAAGCAGGCTTTTAATTTGTGTTTTTAGAGGTACTACAATAACTGGTAATGACAAGGCGTAGACATTGAATGACCGAGGTAGAGTAGAAGAAAAAGTTATTGGAGATGAGGAGTTCCTAGAAAGCAGAGAGACCAGGACAGGCTATTGGGTATGTTATCCATATGGATATTGAAATTCCGTAGAAAGGTCAGAGTTGGAGTGAAGAGGAAGATTTTGAGCAGTCAGATGCTGAGTTCTGAAGATGCTTACAATACTTCGTCTATAAACTAAAGTGTTGTCTTTATTCTGTTTCTTTTTTTTACATTTTTTTATTTAAATATGGTAACATATACTTAACAAAATTTGCCATTTTAAGTATACACTTCAGTGGCATTAAGTACATTTACGCTTGTACAGCCATTACTACCGTCTATCAGCAAAACTTTTTCATCTTCCCAAACTGAAACTCCATACTCATACCCATTAAACAGTGACTCCCCATTTCCTCCTCCTCCAGCCACTAATCTACTTTCTGACTCTATTAATTTGACTCTTATAGGTACCTCATATTAAGTGAAATCATGCAGTGTTTGTCCTCTTGTGACTGGCTTTTTTTACACTTGGCATAATGTCATCAGGGTTCATCCATCTTATAGCGTGTTCATCCATGTTATAGCGTGTGTCAGAATTTCCTTCCTTTTTAAGGCTGAGTAACATTCCATTGTGTGTATATGCCACATTTTGTTTATCCATTTATCCATTGATGTACACTTGGGTTGCATCCATCTTTCAGCTATTGTAAATAATGCTGCTATGAACATGGATGTACAAATATATCTTTTGAGTCTCTGCTTCCAGTTTTTTTGAGCATATACCCAGAAATGGAATTGCTGGATCATATCATAATTCTATTTTTAATTTTTTAAGGAACCATCATATATATTGTTTGCCATAGTAGCTGCATTCGTTTATTCATACATTCCCACCAGCAATGCACAAGGGTTCCAGTTTCTCAACCAACATTGCTTATTTTCTCTCTCTCTCTCTCTC
>NW_017731403.1:194519-317627 GCF_001890085.2 Hipposideros armiger
ATATCCTCTGTGGAGAAATGTCTGTAAGACCTTTGCTGGTTTTGTAATTGGATTGTTTGGTTTTTTAATTTTTTGCTGTTGAATTGTAGAAGTTTTTTATATATTCTGGGTATTAATTTCTTATCAGATACTGCAAATGTTTTGTCCCATCCATGGGTTGCCTTTCCCCGCTGGTATACTGTCCTCTGAAGAACTTTTTGTTGCTTGTTCTTTTAATGTCATATTCAAGAAATCACTCCCCAATCCAATGTCATGAAGCTTTTCCTCTTCTAAAAGTTTTATAGTTTTAATTCTTATGTTTAGGTCTTTGATCCATTTTGAGTTAATTTTTGTATATAGTAATAGTCCAACTTCATTCTTTTGCATCTGTGGGATTTTTAAATTGAGAATGAACCCAAAACTTTTTGGCTATAAAAAATACGTTTTCGTTTATTTGTTATATACCCAGATATCACTGCTTTGTTAGGGGAGAAAACTAATTTGGGTGAGGAGAGTTTAGCAGGCAATATTGATAATTTGGGATCTCTGAATTGAACCACAAGAAAACATTTATTTTATTTTCTCCTTAGAGCCAAGATTCTGGGTCTGATAATCGTATAAACACAGTCAGTCTCAAGGAAGCATTGGAAAGGTTCGATCACAGCCCAACCCCCTCTGCTTCCTCCCGGAGTTCAAGAAAATCATCTCACACAGCAGTCTCAGACCCTTCCTGTGAGTACTCTAGCTTGAATGCAGGCTTCCTTTAAAGAGAATGTTTCTAAATTGTCTGTGTTACTGGTATCAGCATTTTTCCTCAAATGTTACTTTAAAATAAATTTTTACATTTCTGAAATATATTAATCTTTCCAGTAAGAGGCACATTGCTCACATTTAGCAAAAAACGAAGTTTATGAGTAGTCTCTAAAATACGTAGATAGTAATGTTGTTATTGCTAAGTTGTTTTTAATCATCCCTCAAAAAGGAAGCAAAAATGTTTGTTTTTTTTACTGGTAGAGCCAGTAAGTAGTTTTAAGTTTGCTTTTTGAATGTTTTGGGGTTTTTTTTTAGTGTCTTATATTTATGAAGACTGGCATAATTGTCAGTAAATTAGTAACTTTTTTTAAGAGTAACTTTTATTTCTCGGTTTTAAAAGTATATATAATAAGAAGAAACTATTCAACATTGTGGGTAGAACATCAAAGAGGTTTAATATAGGATTTCTGACATTGTTTCTCCCTATTATATCTCTTTGTTTAAAAAAAATTATTGTGGTGGGCCTGCCGAGTGGCGCGTTGGTTAAGAGCTGGCTTGGAATGCCACAAGGCCCCGGTTCGGATCCCACATATGAGGGCCAGTGACACTGCCCTCTACAGCTAAGATGCTGAACAACAGCTCAACCTGGAGCTGGGCTGCCGTGAGTCGCCGGCGACGGCGTAGGCTGCAGCCCCTGTGGCAGTGGGTTGCCATGGGCTACCGTGTGTAGCCAGCAGCCAGCGTGAGCGGCCAGCAGCCGCAGTGAGCGGCCGTCCAGAAGCCGGCGACTGATCTGCCTCGCCCAGGAAGAGCGCAATGATGGTGCCAACTTGGGCCAGTGAAGCAACGTCCTCCACAACTAGACTGAAGAACAAAACGACAGCAACTTGTTTGTTCCCCTTCCCCCAATTCCCAGCGCTGTTCCCATCCCCCCAATTCCCCAATAAAAATCTTAAAGAAAAGAAAAATTATTGTGGTAACAGCACTTAAAATGAAATCTACCCTCTTAAATTTTTAAGTGTACAATAGTTTATTGTTGATGATAGGTACAGTGTTGTCCTGCAGATCTCTCGAGTTCATTCATTGTGCTTAACTGTAACTTTATGCCCATTGATTAGTCACCACTTACCCCTTTCCATCCTTTGGCAATCATACTTCTCTTTGATTCAATGAATTTGACTATTTTAGATACCTCATATAATGCAGTGATCCACTACTTGTCTTTCTGCCATTGGCTTATTTCACTTAGCTTGATGTCCTCAGGGTTCATCCATGTTGCCACATATTGCAGAATTTTATTCTTTTTTGAAGCTTGGATAGTATTCCATTGTATGTATATACAACATTTTGTTTATTCATTTATCTGTCAATGGACATTTAGGTTGTTTCAACATCTTGGCTATTTGTAAATAGTGCTACAATGAACGTAGTGCTAATCTCTGAGAATCTGATTTCAGTTCTTTTGGGTAAATACTCAGAAGTGGGATTTCTGGATCATGTGGTAGTTCTATTTTTAATTTTTTGTGAAATCTCCACACTGTTTTCCTTAGTGACTGCACTGTTTCAGATCCCCACTAAGATTTTGCAAGAGTTCCAGTTTCTCCTCATTTTGCCAACACTTGTTGTTTTGTCTTTTTGATTATCGTTATTTTGACAGGTGTGAGGTGGTATTTCATTGTGGTTTTGATTTGCATTTCCCTGATGATTTGTGACGTTGAGCATTTATTCATATACCAGTTGGCCTTCTGTATATTTTCTATAGAGAAATGTCTGTTCAAGTCCTTAAGCCATTTTTTAATTGAATTAGCTTTTTTACTACAGAGTTTTAGGAGTCGTAACCATTTCTATATTTAAAGTTTTCCTATTTCAAATATTTCTTTGTCCTTAAAAAAGAAGTAATTACGGTGGCTGGTTAGCTCAGTTGGTTAGTGTACAGTGTTCATAACACCAAGGTTGCTGGTTCAATCCCCACATGGATCACTGAGTTGTGCCCTCCACAACCATTGGGTTGTTGGAAAAGTCATGACGCATTTTTGCAATGAAAAACAGAAAAAATATGTCATGACTTTTCCGACAACCCAATAGATTGAAATAACTACTTGACTTGGAGCTATTGGATCCTGGAAAAACACACTGTTCCCCAATTAAAAAAAAAAGGGGGATTAAAACGAATTAGCTTATCATTGTAAACTTGACTTTTGAATAATTTAGAAAAACAACCCAAAGACCTTATTTTTATTCACTGAAATGCATTTTGAGATTCATCGTTGAAAACTGTATTTTATACAGTGACTAATGCTGTTCTGTTTTTGTTTGATCTCAGCTACACCAACAAAGATCCCAACGGATACTAGCACTCCTCCTAGACAGCATTTAGCAGCTCATGAAAAGATGGCACAAAGGAGGTCATCATTCAGTAGTCAGGTAAACTCTTTAGTTAGTGTACTTCTGAATGAAGATTGATTAAAAGGGAAACAAAGTCATGTAAATCTTCAGAAATTAATTGATTCATTATCTTTCAATAAATATCAAAATAGTTGTTGATATATATAACACTTGAGATCTTTATTTTTTTGTGAAGTAGTTGTCAAATATATCAGTCCTTTTAATTCTTTTTCAAGTAACATGTTAGGTATTTCTTTCAGTTATTAAAAGCTGATAATTTAGAGCCATTCTCTGTATAAGTTTAAATACCTATCACTTTCAGCTAAATCCAGTCAACTTTTATTGAGAGCCCATGCAGGGTAATGTGGCAGGTGCTTTGGAAGATAAAAACACCAATAGGGAACAGGCATTTTCATTGTAGAGGGGGAGACATGCCTGTACTCAACTGAAAATGTATGAGGCAAAAGTTATTCAGTTATAAAGATAACATGGTGATATTTCTGGTGGAAGTACTCATGCATGGGAATGATCATCACTCCAGTGTTTTTGTTTTGTTTTGTTTTGTTTTTGCTTCTAGTCAATAAATTCCCAGTCTATTGGTCAATCATTAACACAGCCAGTGATGTCTCAAGCCACAAATTTACCAGTTCCACAAGGCCTGTCCCAGGTATTTTTATTTGTTTGTTTGTTTTGAGTATTTTGAAATGATAAATTACTTTTAAGCTAATAAACAGACTTTTAAAAAAAATTCTTACAGATATAGTGAATCTCAACTGTGGGCATGTAGAATATCTGGGGATATTTTTATTATTTTTGTTTTGGGGTACCACTGGCCCTTAGTTTGGTAGGCAAGGGCCAGAGATGCTAATTATCTTTTAGGATGCATGACAGTTTTGCACAATAAAGAATGACCCTGCTTAATATGTTACAGCACCATCTTTGAGAAACACCACAGACAGTAATATATTAAAGATGAAATGCAGCTTTTCATTCTGTTCTTCCTATGGATTTTGGAAGGATCAAGTAATTTTATTCATTTATTCATTTGTTCATATATAGGACATTTATTGAGTTCCTTGTATGTGTCAGATATTGCAGGTCCTGGCAGTACAAATATATAATATCTATATTACAAGGCTTTATTACAATGACAGACAACTACAATACATTATATAGCCTATGCTCAAGGTATATAGGCTGAGAGGTGCGCATATTGGGTGACAACCAATGCAACCTGAGGAGGTGAAGGAACTGTTTTTGCTTGAAGGCCGACTGAGTGGCTCAATTGGTCAAGAGCTCGCTCAAGAGAGCGACCTATGAGCAACAGGGTCACAGGTTCGATTACCGGCCCAAGCTGAGCTGCCGCTGAGCTGCCAACAGGTGGCAGGATGGCTCAGCTTAAAAAACAAACAAAAACAAAAAACCAAAGGCCGTAAGTGATTTCAGAGCACACAAGAATTTTTGCTTGGGCTGAGCCTGAAAAAGGCCTAACGTAGAAATAAGCAAGACAAAGTAGCAGTATTACAAAAGTGACATGAAATTACTTTTGATTATAACTTCCCAACTTGTAATTTATGACTCTGCACTCATTCAGTGCCTCAAACAGTAAAAATAGTAGTAGTAGTAGTAGTAGTAGTAGTAGTAGTAGTAGTAGTAAAAGTAATCCAAAATTTTCTATGTTGTTTGTTATTAAATATACCTTCACTTAAAAGTATCTTAATTTCAAATAATGATAGTTAACAATAGTTAAAAACAATGTTTTACTAAAAATACCTTTGTCTTACATGGTTATTATTTAAATTATACAGAGGGCACTTATACAAATATATTGAGAATTTGGTAATAAATTTCCTAAACATTGTAATTTTGACTTCTAGCAACATATGATCATGTAAAATGTTCATAATAGCACTGTTATTAAATATTATATGTACCTTTTACAGTTATTGAGTCCTCAAATCCTTTTTATTCTGAACATTGATAGAATTTTTATGTGAATATTTTAAAATATTACACTTTTTCCATACATGGTGCTTCAGTTTCAGTTCTCAGCTCAATTAGGAGCCATGCAGCATCTGAAAGACCAACTGGAGCAACGAACACGGATGATAGAGGCAAATATTCATCGGCAACAAGAAGAATTAAGAAAAATTCAAGAACAACTTCAAATGGTTCATGGTCAAGGCCTGCAGGTAAGTTATTACTATATTTGGTTCAAAGTATGCCATTCACCTTTTGGTTTCTTAGGAAAATTGATTATTCTTAATTTAAAATGAGATGCAGGAGATACATTTCAATAAATACTCATTGGTTACCTACTCAGTATGATTGCATTTACAATATCTAAAAGATAATTGATTCTTAAAAGTATTTCCATCAGCATCCTTGTTTCTCCAGATAAGAGTCATCTTTTAGCAGTTCAAGTTTTAGTAAACTTAAACCCATAATATAAAAATTATATTTTACATAGACTTTTAGGTATGTGTAGGTACAGAATTTATAAATCATTCATCATTGTTTTAGTAAAATAACGAGTAGGTATAATTTGATAGTTTTATTTGGTCAACCAGCAAGGTCAATCTAAAGTTCTGTCTGTCAAAGGAGACTAGGACTTTGGTAAGGAAAACTTTAACTGAAAACTACTTCCATCTAGTGGCGTAAATTGTAAATGATAAGCAATGCAGAGGTGCCTTGTAGAAAGCAGTGAGTAGCATTGAGTTAGGGTAATGCTAACTGATACAACAAATAATCTCCAAAATGTAAAATACTCAAAGATTTTGAAATTTCTGACACTTTTTCTAACAATTGGAAACATGATATATTTAGGATGACTGGAAGAATGATTCTGAGGTATGTTTTATTCAGTAATTATTTATTGCTAATTGTTCATTCAGAATGACATAGTCTTGTTATTTGCTTTTTGCTTTTTTTTTTTAATGCTCTCATTCTTCTTTGTTTTGAATCTACAAACCTCATTTTAATGTAATCTTTATTTTTAAAGATGTTTTTACAACAATCAACCCCTGGGTTGAATTTTGGGTCCGTTCAACTTTCTTCTGGAAATTCATCTAACATCCAGCAACTTGCACCTATAAATATGCAAGGCCAAGTTGTTCAAACTAACCAAATTCAAAGTGGAATGAATACTGGACACATTGGCACAACTCAGCATATGATACAACAGCACACTTTGCAAAGTACATCAAGTCAGGTAATGTTGTTGAGTACAGTGGGCTATGGAGTGTTCAGTGATTGAAATGTATACTATTGCTAAAACAAAAATAAAGCTCTATCTTGAACAATACCCTATTTAAAAATTTAATAGTAATAATTAGAAAGTATAGTATTGAGTGATTATTAAAATATTTTGTGCAAAATTGTTAGTTCTGAAACTGTTGAATGAAAAATGATTTCAATATTTTGACATTTAAAAATTTTTGCAAATTAAAAAAAAATAGACATACAAGACTACTTCTATGTGTTAAAAAGGTTTGACTTGCAAAAGAGGCTGGTCAGGCAACATGTTACCATATGTGAAAAATAAATTATTAAGGCAGTGATGGTTTAATCACTGTTCCAGGAAATTTTGGTAATTGGTATACATCGGTGACTTTAATAAATTCCAGGGCTTCAAATGAAATATATAAAAATGTCTAATGTCAGTCACTCACTTTGGGCATTTAACAGAAATTCTTCATGTATATTTACATCATCTCTGTTAAGATCATGCTCCTTTTTCTAAAGTCATAACATACCTTCCAGCAAATATTGAAAACTGATGCATTCTCAGTTACTACAAGTCATTCCTTTGTTGTCAGATTTCTTCCAGAGTAATATGTCCTGCCACTTCTTTTTCTGTCATGTCAACTATTGTTAGGATAATGTAGAAGCATACTTCCTGATGTAAATGTTTTCAGTTAATCTCTCATTAAAGTCTTATTTTTTCTAGCAGAATCAACAAAATGTACTGAGTGGGCACAGTCAACAAACCTCTCTTCCTGGTCAGACACAAAGCACTCTCACAGCCCCACTGTATAACACGATGGTGATTTCTCAGCCAGCGGCCGGAGGCATGGTCCACATTCCATCTAGTATGCCGCAGAACAGTACCCAGAGTGCTGCAGTAACTACGTTCACTCAGGACAGACAAATAAGGTAGCTGGTGTATTTCATAGGTCGCTCGAAAGTTGTAAATTAATTCATAGAAAAATCAATAATTTAATTTTTAAAAACGTGATTTTAGTTTGCTCATTCCAGCCAGTATTCTTGAATTTGAAATAAAACCTCAGGATGTATCCATTGTTTAAGGACTTTATAATAGAAAGATAACAAATTTTGTTTCCTGTGCAAAAAATGTGCTAGGAAATGCAGAGGATTCCAAAAAAATGTATGCACATATTAAGAAAGGAAACCTGTATTAAAATTGTAATACTCAATATATACCAGTAGCAAAAGATGAATACAAGTCACGTTTGACATCTGCAATTACAAGGGGTGCTCAGAGTGGTTACCATCAGCATCCAGACACTCCTGATTATAGCGAACTACTGCTTGAGCAACATTGACCAACGTGTCCACTTGAATACATTTTTTTTGGCACCCTGGTATTATAGAATCGTAATATGAGTTTTATGACAGGCTTTGTATCACTGTGGACCTTTAATCACTTGAATACGGATACTGTTGAGTTTTCATGTAGTAACAATGGTTAGGGTGTACACTACCATAAGTTTACATATGTTATGGAATAAAAAGCTTACCTTTCTTGAGTTTGTTATGTATGATACTAAGTGCTCAAAATATGTTATTTAATTCCTTTTTTTCCTTTCTTTGTGTGTTTTGTGTGTTTTATTTTCCAGATAAGAAAAAAGTGAGTTTTTAGTAATTTGGTCAAGGACCTATAGCTAGTTAAGGGGGAGAAGAAGGGGTCCTGGATTCAAGACTCAGTGTCTGATTTCATAGCTCAAATGCTTAAACATACACTGCACTAAACTTTCGTGGGCCATTCTAGAAAAGCAGTCCTCTATAGTTTATTTTAGTAGGAAGCCCAAATAGCTGACTTAGAAACAAATTTTTTGAAGAAATGCCATTTTCATATATTGGGAAGCCTTAACTTTAGGATCTCTACAGTTTTAAAACTTATATTTTAAGTACATTTTATTTTAAACTTATTTTACTGCAATGCAAGTAGGCTGCTGCTTTTATAGTATAATTTTGCTATTATATTTGACCGTGAAATAGATTATATTAAAATCCAATTAATTTCCAGAAAGTAAAGAAGCTGCAGGATCACAGAGGTGGTAAGAGCAGAAAGAACTCATTTCTTCTCTTTGAAACTCAGTTCCTTTAAGTTAAAAAGTCAGACTTTAACAAACGAATAAGACAAACAAAAAAAACCTCATAGACACAACAGCACTTAGGTGGTTACCAGAGGGTAAGAGGGGAGGGAGATGGTAGATGAGGGTAAAGGGAGTTAAATATATAGTGATAGAAGGAGAACTGACTCTGGGTGGTGAACACACTGTGATATATAGATGATGTATTATAGAAATGTATACTTGAAACCCATGTAATTTTACTAACCATTGTCACCCCAATAAATTTTAATTAAAAAACAGACATTTTACAAACAACAAATAGATAAATGTCATATTACTATAAAAAAAATAAAAATAAAGTGGTTCTATTTTGCTGAAAGAGAGGTGTGTGGTCTGAGAGAGCTTCGTGGAGGGAGATAACTCAGCCTGAGTGTTACAGAGCTTAGCTTTGGGTGTGCGCGTGGCTGGGAGCCTGGGGAGGAAAGTCTAGGTAGAGAGGACAGCATATACAAAGCCACAGAAGTGATAGTTAAGCAGAAGTAGATTGAGGAATGTCTTTTGGTGCCAGAAATGCTAAGTGACCATTTGTATATCTTCTTTGGAGAATTATCTATTTAAGATCCTTGCACATTTTTTAATCTGGTTGTTGTTGAGTTGTAGGATTGCTTTATATATTCTATTTGTTAACCCCTTATCAGATATATGATTTGCAGATATTTTCTCCAGTTCTGTGGATTGCCCTTTCACTGTGTTGATAGTGTCCTTTGATGCATAAAAGTTTTTAATTTTGGTATACAATTTATCTATTTTCTCTTTTGTTATCTGTGCTTTTAGTGTCATATCCAAGAAAACACTGCCCAATCCAGTGTCATGAAACTTTTCCCCTCTCTTTTCTTCTAAGAGTTTTATATTTTTAGTTCTTATGCTTAGGTGTTTAATCAATTTTGAGTTAATTTTTGTATATGGTGTAAGGTAAGGGTCCAACTTCATTCTTTTGCATGTGGATATCCAAAAAAAATTTGTATTTTTGTTTATGATCATTTCATTTTACTGTATACACATTTTTGTTTTACTGGTGTCCCAAATGGAATCTTTAAAAACATGAACCAAAATTGGGACATACGGCTTTAAAAAAACTAAATTGACAATATCATTGGGTATTATCTTAGAGAAACATTCAGCCCACTGTCGTTTATAATGTATATCTTATTATTTCTGACTCCCCTTCTTTCTTTTCTGTTACAGATTTTCTCAAGGTCAGCAACTTGTGACCAAATTAGTAACTGCTCCTGTAGCTTGTGGGACAGTCATGGTACCTAGCACTATGCTGATGGGTCAGGTGGTGACTGCCTACCCTACTTTTGCCACACAACAGCAGCAGTCACAGACATTGACAGTCACGCAGCAGCAGCAGCAGCAGCAGCAGCAACAACAGCAGAGTTCGCAGGAACAGCAGCTTACGTCAGTTCAGCAACCATCTCAGGCTCAGCTGACCCAACCACCACAGCAGTTTTTACAGGTAATTCTTCACATGGTGAAGCTGTCCGAAACCCATAAGCTCTTACATAGTGAAATTAGGCATTAAATGAATACTTTTATAAATAATCTGAAAAATCCATGTTAGCTTATTGTACAAGTTAAATTTCTATAAAAACAGAAAGCTTACCCCAGTTAGCTATATTTTCTTCCCTGTTTAATCTTTGGAAGACTCTTAGCCCTGCCATGGACATACCCAGTTATCTGAACTGCTGGATCGAATAAGTGGCTACTTCTTGCCCAGATCAAGGCACTTTATGTAGAGTTCTCTCTGGCTGGGTTTCTGGAATTCAAGCAAGGCACCTTTCTTTCTTCTCTTTCTTTCTCTAGTGACCCATCAAATCCTGTTCTCTACAGGATAAGGGTATCAAATGGGCTTTTTAAAAAATTAGGCAATTATCTTAAATTTTTTCAGGTTAAATTTTATAATTTTTTGGTTATAAATTAAGCAGAATACTGTGGAGACAGTATATGTCGTAATTAAGAACTTGGACTCTAAAGTCAGACTGCCCTGAGGTTCGGCCACTGCTGTACCACATACTGTGTGACCTTTGGCAGGTTACTTAACTTGCTAAACTTCAGTTTCCTCATTTATAATACAGAGGTGCTAATAGTTCATATCTCATGGGTAACACATGCATGGAAGTCACTGAACATAGTATAACTTGCTATTTTTTATGACCACAAATGATAGACACTCAGACTGACCAAAATGCAGACACAGATCTCACGTGGGTATGTCAGACAGGAGCTACCTATCTAAAAGATACAGAAGAAAGTCACCTAGGTCGGTATCCTCAGCAAGGAAACCGGGACAAATTTCTGGACCTCATTGCCCTCACTGGGGTAACACAGTAGCAGATTATGACATCTGGAAATCCAGCTTTTTCTCTTCTGTCCTAGGGGGAGCAATTTTGAATGTAGGCTAGTCTAGATTTGTTCTGGAGATCACTCCATGTAGCCAGCCACATATCATCAATTTTAGTTACACAACGTATGGTATAATTAGAAGATTTCATATTATACTGTATATTCAGGTATAAATATAGTGTTAATTATCGCCCTGGGAGTTCTGATCTAAATATAATTCTTAACTTGGTGATGTGGAAAACTAAAACAAGTTAGTTGCCTAGATCTCACAAGCCATGCAACCCCTTAGACCATAAGCCTATACTGCAGCCATTAATGACTGGCTTAGCTATTGTTATAAATGAATTAATAATTAGAATTTACAGCGAGTTAGAAACTATTGGGTTGTCAGAAAAGTCATGACACATTTTTGCAACAAAAACATAGAAAAAATACATCATGACTTTTCCGACAACCCAATATTATCTAGGGGAAATATATTCAATGAGAATTATGAGTAAGTAAAAGCTTTAAAAAGGATAGGACTTGCCTTAAGATTTCAGTCTTATAAGTCTGTCAGAACGAGGACCCCTAGAAGAATGAGCATTCTCTTCTCCCCCACTTCTAAAAGAAACATTCTAAAGACATGGGACCCCTAAAGAAATAAGTAGGCAGCATCCTTCAGAAATACACTCATATGTGTATTTCTCAAATTGTACACTCAAACTGTAAATACACAATTTGGCTTATTGTATAACACCTGGTTCCAAAAGGTACCTCTGTTGTAACCGTGGAAAGCTCATGAATATCCTGAGTTTTTTATCTTACAAAAGTTTTTTCTAATAACAAAGAGAGAAGGCAAATTGTCAAGGTTCTTGGCAAAGCTTAACTGGTTCTTAAAGTTCAAAGATCTATCTGTGTATGTATTCTTCATCTATATATTTGCAAAAATCACCCATCACTGTTTCATTTTAAAATTAGTTGTATGGTCAGTAGTGAGGAAGGACTTCAATTTTAAAAATTCACTCTTTTGGCTAGTTTCCTTTGTGTATCCAATAATAAAAATTAGGTGAAAGAAATGGAGGCTCCTAGAGTTGAGACTTGCCCAAGGTCACACATCTAATGAGTGGTGGAGTAAAACTCAGATCCAAGGCTTCTGACTTCAGATCCTGTGCCATTTCTTGTTTTATTTTGGCTTTTTGTTATACCACACTGCTACTTATAGGACTTAAGTCCCTAACTTTGCCTTCATTTTTATAATACCTTTAAATAATGATGTTAATATTTAATCTTCATAGAAACCCAACATGGAAAGCACTGTGATTATCCTTATTTTGTAAATGAAGAAACTGAGGCCCAGACAAGTAAATAGTTTGACCAAGTCGCACATTTAGTGATTGGGGCACCAGAGTTTGAGCCTGGACAGTGTAGCTCAGGCTTGTGCTCAGCCGCTGAAGTCCCACTCTCACCAACCAGAGGAACCTGTGCAAAGCCCTTGTCTATTTGACCTCAGAGTATTCGTGTTTCATATGTTCTTAGCGATGCTTAAAATTGACTATCTGTTTTAAATTGTGGTCTTTAGGACATAACAAGTGAAAAATATGTGTGGTTTGTCTCAAGACATAGATGGCTTTCTATACCATAAATTCTCTAGCTCTGATGCTTTTAAAAAATGTCTGTCACACTTTCAAAAGAGGGAAAGCCTTAGAAACATTTTCCACAATATCATTTTTAAATGAGAAAGCAAAAATTACATAGATTATGTGGAATTTAAGGGTTTTGTCCCCACGGAGTGTGGAAAACTTGAGTAATCTTAATGTAGACAGCATAATGGGGGTAAAGTAGTGTTGCATGATTCATTTGTCTTTAGACTTCTAGGTTGCTCCATGGGAATCCTTCAACTCAGCTTATCCTGTCTGCTGCATTTCCACTACAACAGAGCACTTTCCCTCAATCACATCACCAGCAACACCAGTCTCAGCAGCAGCAGCAACTGAGTCGGCACAGGACTGACAATCTGACCGATCCTTCCAAGGTTCAGCCACAGTAGCACACAGGCCTCTCTCCGACCTCACGGGAAGAAGGGGTTGGCCCATAAGAGTTGCTGACATGACCTGAGGATTAGGAGGAATAGTTCCAGCAGTTTCATGAGGTGCGCAGTATTGAGTGTTCTAGTTCCTCGAGTTAGTTAGCAAGGAAAACGCTGCCTAGTGCTACGTACATTAAATACCAGCCAGCAGATGATCATAGGGCCATAGCCAATTCTGACAGTGTTTTACTTGCCCAGATATTTTTTGATGAAAAAAGAGTATATTGCCAAATGTTAAGAAACTCAGCTCTGAAATATGACCTCCAGTGAATCAGAAAGGCACTAACAATGTTAGTAACTTTTAGTGGTTCTGTGCCTGTTTTCAAGTGTTACAGAGGACATACCACTGCCACGTCAGGGGTTTGCTTACAATGATGCCATGAAGACAGTCCATTAGACCCAGTAGGCCCTCTTCCCCAGCCCCTCTCCCTTTTCAGATAATGATGGAATCGTAATCAATTTCAGAATGTTGTGTGGGTTCAAATTCTCTATGTACAGATGCTGTAAAAATATTATGTATATGTCTGGATAAAAGGAAAGAAAGCAAAACATTCTGTATGCTGCATGAAAGCATTATCTCCTCCTCATAGGTATGAATACATTTCCTTAGATCCTGATACCATGTGCAAACTAATACATCCTTTGTTTTCCCTTTTGTTTACAACACGATAGTGTTCTATTCACTTTCCCGGAGCACAAGTCTTGTTCATACTTGGCTGTGATGTCACAGTTTGTTCAGTGAGGTATGATGTGCTGCTGGGAATAGATTTTTTTTTCAGGTTAAATTATTGAAATAACAGGATTTTCAAGTTACTCAGAAATATCCCTCATTTCATTGTTTTTCAGTTATGTTTGAAAATAGGATTTGCACTGCTTTATTTAGAAGGTTGATCACATATTTTGATATAGTTCATAGATGGAAATAGTTGTGTAAATGGTTTTCAACAAGCCTGAAAGTAATTTCAAGAATGTTTCAGTTTTAGGAGTAAAATTTGCACACAAAACATTTTAGGCACTTTTTAACATTCTCACTGGTGGGAATTTTAACTTTTAGGATTTGTTGGAATCTTTTTATTATCCTTCACAATTTCAATGCTTCTTTTAGTCAGAAATGATTCAGGGTTATTTGAGGGGGAAAAAAAACCCATAGTGCCTTGATTTTGATTCAGGTGATAACTCACCATCTTGAACTCATTGTCTGGTCTCAGTAGCAGTTTTGAAACCTTAGTGCATTTTTAATAGCATGTGGGTGTCAGTGCCATTATTATTCTCCTAAGTTCCTATGAAGACTGCTTTGAGTCTCTTGGGCTGGAAGTATAAATAATTTAGAAATAAAAAGATGACATCCTAACACTATTAGAGTCATGAATGTGATCACAAAATTGTTTTCCTGAACGAGCATCTTCCTTTAAAGCTAAGTAGCCATTTAAGAATTACTAGTAAATATTTGCTCAATATGATCTCGATATCCTACAGAGGAAAAAGGAGTGGGACTTGGCTTTGCCTTCACTACGCTAGAGCATTGTAACTCACATGCTTTCTAAACATGAACTAAGATTTCATTTGGCAATATCATATTCTTAAAAGGTAATAAATTCCAACAAATTGTATTCATAAAAAGCATTTTATATATTTTATGGTACTAATAATTAAATTTACAACTATAGAGCAATGGAAAATATCTTATTAGAATATCAAAAATTATTACTGAGAAAAGGGAAGACAGCAAGCTGAAATAAATCAAAATTGACCTTAAAGTTTATAACAGAATTGAGGTTGTTAAACAGAAAAGGTTTTGAGCAATGAAAATAACATAGTAGAGAATTGCTAGATAAAGGAGTCAGAGGAACTCTTAAGTCAGTTCTTAAAACTTTTCTGTTCTCAGCTTTGCTATCACACTTAAGGGACATATTTTGTCTTTCCGTAGAAAACTACACCTGGCCACACTTAAATTAGAAAATTCATGTTGAAAATGAAAACAACCAAAGAAAGTGGGTATCTACCCTTCTATAAAAGAAGTGTCACTAGATACCAATCAATAATTAACATATCAAGGAGCTCCTCTTCTAGCTAAATGATCATCCAGAATAGATTTCTGACTTTCTCCTGAATGTCAAGGGTAGTTGTCAGAATATGTGTGTACTTGGGCACACATACTCATAGACAAAATTGATGTTGTAGAATATGGCAACAGTACTTTCTCCCCTTTCAAATGGCCTTTCTTAACCTTATCATGCCATTCCATATGTATCTGAGTTGTGCCTCATTCATTTATTAGTGATATCTATCTAGTGATACGGATTTAGCTAATAAAAGATATGAAGAACTATTAAGGTTTATCCTCTAAGTACCATGCTTAAAAGAAAGATGGTGGATTGTGAGTACTGTGTACTTAACGTTAACGAAAACAAAGCCTAAGACAAGCCACAAAGTAAATGGGAAAGAAAATTAGACAAAATTTTGCATTTATATTTCCTGTTGTTTCTCACAGCTCATTTTTTTTTTTTTTCTGCTTAGAATTGATGGCTAAATATAAAGGAGCAGCTAGCTGCTTTTCCTTTGCTGTCAGGATGTAGTGTTGTGTTGGAAGAGGTGGTAAGCACCAACTGCCTCTTAGCTCCTCTAACTTTGTTTTCCTCCTGATTCTCTTCAACTTGGATTGCAGAGCGGTCCCTGCCCCCTCCCCCATGGAGATTTGAGCATTCTGATGAAGATTCAGCAGTTGCCTGTTCTTCCTTCATTTCTGTAGCCAAAGTTGTTAATTAAGATTCTAAATCTAAGTCATGAAAAAACGCCAAATAGAACACCTTTCAGCTACTTAAAAATCATATCTTCCCTCTGCTTTACTCTCAGTCAGTTTTTCTTAAAAAAACAAAACATTTTATTCTGGGTGCACTTTCTAGGTAAGAAATTGTTGAAGATAATAAGGAAAGCTGTTAGCTGTTCTGCAGTTATCATGCTTTGGACTGCTGTGGCAGGCACTGCAGGAGTCAGTATTGTTTTACCAACTACAGGTGAGGACTACAAGAACTGATAAAGTTGCTGCTGGGAGTGGAACCTAGACACTCAAAAGTACTCCATTTTTTGAGAGGAAAATATTCGTGGGAAAAGCAGACATCAGGGACGGGGGTAGCATAAAAGTAGATACTACAATTCAGCCTCCAAACTCTGCCCTAAGTTGAGGGGGTAATTTGAGTCCTGTGCTCTGCTTTGTTACTTAAAACTGGTGAGGGAATGTACTAGTGACTTTGAAGGGTTTGTTATAGATTACTCAGTGTGGAACAGTGTGAATGTTATTTGGGTTCTTGGGAAGTGCTGTGGTGTCAGTTGTTGCCTTAAAGCAGTCTGCGCAGTTAAAATTAAGGGCCCTGGAGCAGGGCAGCTCCAGAAGGGCGTCGTGTGCAGAAGGGAAATGAACCTTGTTCATTCGGGAAGCCTTAGCTAGGGGTCCTACAGACAGGTGTTATTTTAAACTGGATATTACTCAGCGTGTTTTAAAATGTTTCCACTACATTGAGATGAACTTTTAAAAAGTGGAATGAATGCAAATAGCATTTTACTCTAGTATTGTTCATTTCTACTTTTTTTCTTTTTCTGTATTTCTTTGGTGATTGGAAGTTTGTTGATGAACATTTGTGTAAAACTCATTCAAGTCTATAACCTTTCCAATATCTGTGACCCTGTTCATAGTCCCTCAGGAGTCATGTTGGAAGATGTAAACACTGGATATTACTATTGCTGAGTGAGTCTAGCCAGGAGTAAGCTGATTGGAATTTTTAGATGATGGAAAAGAAACAGCACAAAGGCACTTGCCATTTTAATAGTGATTGGAGAAAGAACCTTTTCAGTTTGTTTGGATTGGGTGAGCATTCTTCTAAAAGGAGCTTCTGAAGTAATTGCAGAGGAAAAGAGTTGACTATTTTTATAGCATATTTAATATATTTGTATATAACTATGAATATAGTAGGACCCCTCCCCCCCCACATCCTTCCACTTTTCTAATCTCCTACCCCCTTCGCCATAGCTAGTATCGCCTCATCCGCATGGGTAATGTGCCTACTGTCAGCCTACCAAAAGTTAGTGCTGCTGCTTTCTGAGACAGGTGAGACGACCCAACTCTCATGCCTGGGGATCCTTATATAGGAATAGCACACACTTTTCAAACAACATACCACAGTCTAAAAGCATCATTTTGAAATGTAACAAGCACTTTATTGCAATTATTCATTTTGATAAAGTTTATTATCTTATAGGCATTACCATTTCTAAAGGATCCCCAAATCATCACTTAGGTGAAATTTAAAAATGACACATTTCTGAGAAATGTTTAGATCCAATGAACCGTAGTAGGTTTATGGGAGTGATTTCAAGGTAGCCAAATGAACTTTGACTTTTGTTTTGAATGTGGTGGAGTCAAGAGATTGTAGATGCTAGTTTCATATAGACACTATTGTAAACCTATCTTGCCTATTGTGTGGACACCAAAAGAGACCAATGAGCCTGTTTATTTTCAGAGGTCTAGGAAAATTGCATCAGTGTGAATAGATGTATAAAGCCAACCTACAAGTGATTGTTAGTAATACTTTAGAATACGATCATTTCAAGAATTATTCTGGGTGTTTTAAATGTGCTCTGAAATGTTGGCATGCCATTTCAGTGTTTCCATTTGAATTGCTCTTGTAATATTTTTGCACAAAAAGGACTGAGAAAGACTACTTTGGTTGAAGAAAAAAAGTGTAATTTGGTCTTAATGACTCCTGTGGAAACACTGGGGATGAATTTTGTTGGTATAGTTATTAATTCAGGATATTTAAACAGTATTGAACAGCTCACAAGAAATTAAACAAACGTGGATATTTAAAAATTAAACCTTTCTTTCCATGTGACTGTTTTGCATATTTCCCCCATGTCATAATTTAACACTACATTCCTTGTTTTTCTTAAATAAAATAATACTTTGCAGGTTCTGTTTTGAGTATTTAACAATATTTTGTAAGCTGCCTGGGTTTTCCTAGGGAAACGTTCTTTAATGAAATAGGATATCATTTATGAAGAGACTATTAAGTGAAATTCCATCACCACCACCAGCAAACACTGAGGTGCTGCATTAAGTGACAATCAAATAGTGAGTATTTATGGAAGAATTTAGAAAGTGGTTTTAAAGAAGAAATTGCTTTGTAAGCAGTTCTCTAGGTTTCTTGAATAAAAATGGCTACATGTATTTATTTATATTTTTAAATACCTTGTGTTCTGTTTTCTCATCGGAGTGATTTCACAGTGTCATGTATTTAATTTGTGGTTTATTTTGTTTTGCCTTGTAATCTCTGACTTGGAGAACTAGCTCTTCTTACCGGGGGTGCAGCCGCTAGCCCTCAGGACTGCTTGTCCTGGCCAGGCCAAACCTGGTTTGCTTCAGGGCAGCAGCGGAGGGCGGAGCTCCAGAGGCCCCTGTGCTTCCCTCCTGTTCTCAGTTTGTTTTAAGAAAAATATTAAAGGTAACTCCTTTCAAACGTGCTTCAGATAGCTCCAACCTTTTTCTAGTTTCACTTGCTGCCTTTTCTATTTTGGGGGTACTTTTTATATTCCCCAACACAGCCAAAGGCCAGTATGACAGAACCAGTGGCACATGTTGCCTGTTTTGCCCATTTGGGGAAATGTTAGTAAAATGATCAGCATCTTCTAACAGCCACTGCTATCATATCTGAATTCAAATCCATTGAAAGTCTTTAAATATAGGTGGAACAGTGTATACACACTGCAAACTCTTCTACAAAAGAATTTTTGCTGTCTCTATAGTGCTGCCTGGTCTTTTAAAACAAAACAAAACCTCCACACACAGCACTGCCCAATAAAGCAGTTTGAACATTTGAAGCCTAGAAATTTGAGGATACTTCTTGCTGGTGTGCATTGGAACAGAATTCTCCACTTTGGGACTGTCAGAGTAGCTCCTGAGTCCTACAGGCCAGGTACAGGGCGCACTGTCTACCTTTTGGGGTCCCTTGGAGAATGGTAATTAAGTCAACCACAAGTTGGATTTAATAATGTAAAAAATGTTTCTTAACTCTGAGGGTTAAATTGAAGATGTGATGTTTTCAAATGTATGCTTTTAAATTTCTGAGGAAACAAACTGTGACATCGCTTTAAAAACGACATTCAAATGTTTTATAATAGGTGTTTTTGAGTTGGCCTGTACTGGTACAAATTCACTGCTGGCAATGGTTGTGCCAGTACTAGTGTTAAGTGTAGGGAAAGCTGTATTATCTTCAGATTGATGTATTATATAACTAGACAATCATCATCAAGCAAAAAAAAAGGCCAGGAAATGTCCTCTTTCTTTTTCAGTAGCTATGCCAGCTAGAACAGCTGTAATTTAGACCATTCTAGAATTAGTTTGAAATCTGTTTTACTGCCGTGTAAACGTTGGGGACGGACTTCTCTGTGGCACTTGCACGTTCACTCTATGTAAAGATTGAAGCCCAAAGATGAGTTACATTCAGTGCTGTATTGAAACCAGTTAGTGCAAAAAAAAATGTTTTATCTTTGTAAATTTCTAATTGTTAACATCAGTTGGTAGCTTAAAAACACACCAAATTCTAATGTTCTGTATGGTTCTTAGTGTGCTACATTGCTGTCCTTACTGCTTGGTTCTTGGTTTTAAATAAAATTTAGATGTAGGCTAACATTCTTACTTCCAAAAGGGTGGAGCTATAAATGGCTAACTAATCTTGAGGTATTTTTCCTAAAGCAAACATTTAATTGGAATCCAAATTGATTAACAGAAATGAGACTAACGTTTTTCCAGGTATTGTCTTCAGCCCAAATCCTAAATTGCACATAAGCACGAAGGGGTAATGAATGGTTTCAACGGTGCTATTTTAGGTTCTCTGCAATTTTCATGAGCTATGTGTAGAAATATAATATTGTATAAAATGGGGATCATTTTGTTACTGATATTGCCATTTTAATTTGGTGTTACAATTGGTTACACTTGTTTATCAAAGCTATCCTTTGAGAAGAGGTAAAATGTGTTATCAGCCTACCTTCACTCAGGCATATTGCTATCTGATAATTTTCCCAGGTTATGATGTGCATCGTTTTTTAAAACTACATGTACTATTATAATGCTCTTTCCCATACTCTTATAATGTATTCACAACCTAAAATTACAGCAAGAGCCAAGCAGTAGCATTGTTTTTTTTGTAAATGTAAAAATTAGATCCAGACTTTGTTTCCTTATTCAATTTCAAAAATAAAAAATACCTCAGTGCTATGTTTTTCAGTATCACCTGCATTTCTCAAAAAATAACACCTGCTTTATGTGGCACATAACTTGTAAGAATCTCATCATTTTGGATTTTAAAGAGACTATTAAATATTTTTAAATCACTACCAATGAAATTTTCCTTTTTTTTTTTTTGTCCCCAGCAATGGAGTCTTAACGGAGTGATTTTTAACTTGTAGTTTAGGTATGAGCTACCAAATTCTGAGTAGTTATGTCCTGTTACAAGATTTTGGTGCCTCAAAGCTATGCTGTTATTCACATATTAAGCTACTACTAGGACCAGGCTGCCTGCATTGCCAAGTTTGGGCTATGATGGTACCAGCTACTTTCTAACAAGGAATTATCCTTTCTGTTCTTGGAAAAGAAATAATGTAATTCCCCACTTTTCTGTTTATAATCTAAGGCAGTATTAGGGGTATCTAACTACAGAGAAGGATGGTGTAGTCTTGGGACTTAACCTGAAATTTCTTCGAAGTACTTTTTTTTTAATTCATGGACACTTTTTCTGCCCTGTAATATACTTTTTTTTTTTTAATTTTGTTTTATTGGGGAACTGTGGTTTTCCAGGACCCATCAGCTCCAAGTTGAGTAGTTGTTTCAATCTAGTTGTGGAGCATGCAGCTCAGTGGCTCATGCAGGGATTGAACTGGTAACCTTGGTGTTACGAGCACTGCGCTCTAATCAACTGAGCTAACCAGCCACCCCAATATAATATACACTTTAAAGGAGTTCTCCAACTACCATCAAGTTTCCAAACATGACTTTTTCATCAGTATGTGCTACTGCTTTTTAACTGACCAAGCTACCTTTAGATCTCCTCAGTTGTGGTGTTAGCTGTCATTCCCATTTACTACTGCAGAATGGTTTGCTGTATTGACAATGCTGGGTTATTATGAAAGATTATGTTCTTTCATTTCTTCAAACTACAAATTTACTATAAATTGTGGACTTTGACAGTAGCTCAGTAAACCTGAATTGCTCTGGGTCTACTATTACATACTTCATACAAGGAACATACAGGAATTTCTAAAGAACTGACTTTGGGTTGAAAGAGACTATTGATGGCAATGTTATTGCACATGGTAATAGCACTTACCAAGCTAAGAGAAAGCAGTTATGCTGCTTGCATGGAATATAGTTAGTATAGTAGTCAAGTTAGAGTAAACTTAAATGACAGTGATTACTAAAGGTGCTATGATAAAATGAGGTACCCTTACATAATCAATGGTTATAGGCTGTAGAATTAAATTGTATGGTTTGACTCCCTGCTCTATCGTGTAACCTATCAGTACCTGCTACCTCATAGAACTGTGAGGGTTAATAAGACAGTGTTTTAGAACAATGCTTGGCTCCTGTTTTTTACATCAACTTTAGAAACTGGTCTATAAATATCCCTACTACTTTGATAAATTAGAAAATTATGAACTTGTATAACACAAAAGGGACAACAGGCACTGGTCATACCACTTTTATTTACATTGTATCTATGTTACATTGTTTATTCAAAATAGAAAAAATAAGAATACACTCATAGTATTCTCTTTTAATTTGGTAATTCCACATTGTCAAATATTGACTGTTTTTATATTGGGTTACCTACCCAATTTTAAAAAAAGGAAGAATGGACCTGGCAAACAATTCTCATATTATTGATATAACAGTAGTCATCCCTCATTTCCATGACTTCCCCCCTCCCCGCCCCCACGGATGCTCAAGTCTCTTATATAAAATGGTGTAGTGTTTTCATAGCCTACACACATCCTCCCATATACTTTAAATCATTCCTAGATTATAATACCTAATACAATGTAAATGTTGGGTAAATAGCTGTTATATTGTAGTTAGGGAATAATGACAAGAATAAGTCTGTACATGTTCAGTACAGACACAACCATCCATTGTAGGCCTAACTACCTAGTATACATCAGCAACAATGTAACATTTTTTTCAAATGTTTTTGTGGTTGGTTGAATCCGTGGATGCTGAACCCATGGATACAGAGAGCTGACTGTAATAAAGAACCTAATTAAGAAAAGATTTAGGATTAAACTATTGCTCACTGGCTCAGGGAAATGCTTTAAAAGATAGAAAATTCTTTCTCCCCTGCCCCCCCCCCGGGGGGGAAATTTTAAGATAAACATCTTAAAATGCCTCAGTGATGGGGGGGGGGGATGTATATTCCTTATAAAGGGGTCAGTGCTGAAAGAAAATCAAATGGTAGACGCCACTGCACAGTGGTTCTGTATATACCCCCACCACCCTCCCAAAAAAAGCCAAGACAGCCCTCAGAAAACAGACCATATTAACATAATTATGCTGGAGAAAAGAAAAATCCACACTTAAACATCAGGTTTCTTTTAAAAATCCATGTTTCAAATAGAATCAATGATTATTTCTTTTGCACATAATAACTCATTGCTACAAAATACAGTATTTTCTTTCACTTTTAGTTATAATGTATACTATGTACATAAACACAAGAGTTACCTATCTTAAACTAAATATAAATGAAAATAGCTTGTTAAAAACCAGATTCAGGACTTATAAATAGTGCAGAAACTGCAAACGCCAGAAATACAATGCCTCCTATGATTGTCACTGTAAAAGAAGAGAAAAAGTTTAAGGCAAAATTCTTCTATGGAGCCAAGATGCTGTTCATTCTTCTAATTTAGTAAACTAATTTTAAAAACAAATTAGAAACACTTAAACCCCATTTCCTCAGCAAAGAACATTTAACATGCCTGACTCTGAACAGTGAGAATCAATTTCTTCAAAGCTACCGTGAATCCAGTAATGCTCGTGGATGAATTTGTATTTTACATCTACACAGACCATGTTTGTAATAGCAGGGGCAACACAGTGAACCTCTAGGAGATTATCATTACAAAGACCAAGTCTACTTCAAAAGTAAAAATTTAAAGAATTAAGACATAGTGCCCCTTTCTGATCTCTCTCAATGATTCTAAGAGTTAAAACAAATGGTATTTTCTCTGTAATTGAAAAGAAGAAAAAAACCTACCAGTTCTAACAGAGATTTTTTGTGCTATCATTCTTCCTCCAATTACAGCCAATCCAGTGCACAGAGAGTGGCCCACTGTTCCGCCCACTGCTACACCATAGGGGTCCTGGAAACAAATATAACTATTAATTCAAAGCCAGGGTTGGAACTGGTACCTAAGAAAGATAACTATTAAGCAGTGAAAACAAGTCAACAACAACAAAACTTAAAACAGAAAAATTAAGATGTATATTTATGAACAGTAATAGCTGCTTGAAGGAATATGTTCCATTATACCTAGGACTAGAGATAAAAATAGAAAAAAGTCAATGTGTACGGTCAAAGTAATCCTAAGTGACAACTACTAGTAGGGACACTTAACCTGGACATCTCTTCCCTTAGGGCAGTGTTTGGTATGGTGAGGAAACTAAGGCAGCCTTTCCAGACTGGCTGCTTCCCAAGAACAGAGACCCTGCCTCCCTTAATCTCTACAGCGCCCTCACTGCTGGAGCTCGGCACCAGAAACAGCATTCATTCAGTAGACACTTGCCACCAGAGAGAACTGGGCACAGATTGGTAAGGCCAGTAAAAGTTTTCCCGAAAAGACCGCAC
This sequence comes from Hipposideros armiger, assembly GCF_001890085.2. Taxonomy (NCBI): domain Eukaryota; kingdom Metazoa; phylum Chordata; class Mammalia; order Chiroptera; family Hipposideridae; genus Hipposideros; species Hipposideros armiger. The sequence continues at coordinate 218,321 of NW_017731403.1, forward strand.
TCAAGAATGAGCAGAGAAGGCGCTGACTGTTTTGTGGAGGTGGGAACATGCTAGTAAATGGCAGCAGGCCAGGAGTAAGGGACAACTGCAGAGTCCTTCAGCATTTCTAGAGAGAACCATGAGTCACAAGAAAGAGTCCATCAAGGTTGGAGGGGCCAGGTCATTGAGGTTTCTCTAAGCTTAGACTTTCAGACACTGGTTGGTTTTGAGCTGGGGAGTGACAGAACAGATTTATGCTTTAAAAGTCTAGAGAATAAACTGCAGGGGAACAAGACTGAAGGCAAGGTGATAAACTGGGAGGCTATTACAGTCGGTCTAGACTGGGTTGGGAGACTATGGGCAGAAAAGGCAGATGCGTTAGAGTAATTAAGGAGGCATACTTGATATACCTAGTGATAAGTGAATGATAGGTGTTAGGAAAGTTTCTCACCCATATTTCTCTGGATAAATTATGGTAATATCAATGTGATTAAAAGGTAGGGGGAGCGATGGAGAAAGGCTTTATGGTTAACAAGAGTTAAAAGTGGAGAAATTCAAGTCAGTTGAGTTCAGTGGTGAATAAGCGATGAGGTTGAATATAATAACCCTGGGAGAGAATGTGGGGCGAGGATGTTAACGCAATCATCATGAGGAAAGCAACACTGAAGGGATGACGGAGGAAGAGGCGCTCGAAGGAGACCGAAAAGGCATCCAGGAAGTTAGCCTCCCAAGGTGACCGACCACAGCAGGAACTGTTGATGGCTGCAGTGAATTCAAAGCATTGCATCATTACCAGTGAGGTCAGAAACAAGCCCAGTGGGATTAGTAAGCAAGGAAGCAGAGCCAACCCGTTCCCGTAACAGTCAATCCGTCTGAGGAGAAGGGAGGAAGAGGGTGGTATTTGGAAGAGATGTAGAACTGAGAAACGGGTAAAACTTTTTGAGATGAGAAAAACTTGTTCATACTAAAATGTTCACAAAATTGGGCGGCAGAAAGGCAAATGTTTAAGTTGTAAGTGGGGGCCTAGGGGCTGGGATCCAGAATATAGGAGGGAAAGGGCTGTCACTGCGATCGGTGGGAATGAAGCAGAATGGGCTGCTGCTCTCTGAAGTAGAAGGTAAGGCTGTTTGCTGAAGGGCAGGCAGTGTGTGTGCAGGGACTGGGGAAATGGAGACTGTTTGAAATATCTGTAAAGAACAGAAGAGTGGGACTACATGTCCCCAATTGTTGGTGTATCATACAACTTCTAAAACTGGTAACCCAGAAGATGGTTTCATTCTACTTGAAAGTGATACCTGAAAAAAATCACTGGATTAAATAAAATAGTTCCCTTAATACAGGATTTTTCAGTCTTTGTTATTTTGTATACTCAAATCGTCAAAAACAAAAACCAGGATATGATGGCGATTGCGTTAAATCTGTATATTGCTTTGGGTAATATGGCCATTTTAACTATGTTGATTCTTCCAATCAAAATCCCAATAGCATTTTTTAAAGAAATAGAACAAAAAATCATCAGATTTGTATGGAACCACAAAAGACCCCGAATAGCCAATGCAATCCTAAGAAAAAAGAACATGCCTGTAGGTGTCACACTCCCTGACTTCAAGCTTGTACCGCAGGGCAACAATAATCAAAACAGCATGGTATTGGCAGAAAAAAAGACACACAGTCCAATGGAATAGAATTGAAAACCCAGAAATAAACCCACATAAATATGGACAGATAATTTTCAACAAAGGAGCCAAAAACACACAATGGAGAAAAAACAGCCTCTTCAGTAAATGGTGCTGGGAAAATTGAAAAAGAATGAAACTAAGACTGCCATCTGTCACCATACACCAAAATTAACTCAAAATGCATCAAAGATCTAAACGTAAGACCTGAAACAATAAACTGCATAGATGAAAACATAGGTACTAAACTTACAGACCTTGAGTTCACAGAGGATTTTATGAATTTGACCTCAAAGGCAAGGAAAGTGAAAGCTAAAATAAATGAATGGGACTATATCAAACTAAAAAGCTTCTTCACGGCAAAAGAAACCATCCGAGAAAATAAAGAGGCATCCAACCAAATGGGAGAATATATTTGCAAACAATGCCTCTGATAAGGGGCTAATATCCGAAATATGTAAGGAACTCATACAACTCAACAACAACAAAAAACAATCCAATTAAAAAATGGGCAGAGGACCTGAGTCACATTTCTCCAAAGAGGACATACTGATGGCCATTAGACATATGAAAAGATGCTCAACTAATCATCACAGAAATGCAAGTCAAAACCACAATGAGATATCACCTCATACCTGTTAGAATGGCTATTATCAACAAGACAATAACATGTTGGAGAGGCTGTGGAGAAAAGGGAACCCTCATATACTGTTGGTGGGAATGCAGATTGGTGCAGCTGCTATGAAAGGCAGCATGGAGGTTCCTCAAAAAAATTAATAGAATTACCATATGACCCAGCAATCCCTCTCCTGGGTATATATCCAAAAACTCTGAAAACATTTATCTGTAAAGATATATGTGCTCTGATGTTCACTGCAGGTTTATTTACGGTGGCCAAGACATGGAAACAACCCAAGTGTTCTTCAATAGATGATTGGATAAAGATGTGGTATACATACACAATAGAATACTATTCTGCCATAAAAAAAGATGAAATAGTGCCATTGTGACAACATGGATGGATCTTGAGATTATTATACTAAGTGAAGTAAGAAAAAGTTGAGACTTCACTGATATGTGGGATATAAAACTGAAAGGAACAAGACAAACAAAAACTCATAGACACAGACAATAGTTTATTGGTTACCCGAAGGTAAGCGGGGAGGGGGACAGTAGAAAAGAGTAAACAGTCAAATATATGGTGATGGTAGGAGAACTGACTCTGGGTGGTGAACACGCAATGTGATATATAGATGATGTATTATAGAATTGTACACCTGAAACCTATGTAATTTTACTAACCGTTGTCACCCCAATACGTTTTAATAAAAGAAAAAGCCAAGATATATTATTTGCCAAGTTTCTATGACCCTGGAATCTCCTCCCTCAACTTTTTTTTTTATATTGGAAGCAGAAATGAAGTTCAGACTAAAATGGAGTGAACTAGACTACTACATGGTTTATACAAAAAATTACCAAAACCCAGAAATGTTAAGGGAGCAAAAAGGAGAGAACCGTACCTCTGCCGTTAAGAGCTCGTTAACACTCGCTCCTAGTGCTGGTGGTGTGGGGGTCAGCTAACAACGCTCACTGTGTCAGGACCCTGCACGCACTATCTTGTTTCAGAGATCAATCCTCCAAGTAGGTTTCAGGGAGGTGCTGCAGTCACATGACCACACAACACAGCGAGGCTCATACCCAGTCAGCATGTGCCACACTGCTAGACCAAGGTAACTCTCACAGGCGGAATCCTGAGCGTCACAAGTCACTGCACCATTCAGGCGGCAGTAGTAAGAGAAAGGCAATGATTCTGCCATCGTGACTGCTCACCAGAGCAGAACCACCGCTACCAAGTGACCCTTGCTTTCAAGCCCTAATTCTGGCGATCGGAAAGCTAATAAAAAAGGCTAGGACTCAAGATGATAGGGCCATTGAAAACATTTTAAAAGAAAGTTTGTTTTAAAATATGGGAATCAAATGAAAAACAAGTTTTTATTTTTTATCAAAAAGAAAGCATTTTTGAGGCTTCTCTGACAGCCCTGCCCTAATTATATTAGTCCTGGCCTTCAATCTTGTTTTAAACTGCAGTATACTATGTTAAGGAATTTGTTCTTTTATGATAGATACTTCCTAGGAGTTAAAAATAAATTGAAATCAAGCTTGTTACCTAAATCCTACCATTCATCAAACCAATGTAATTTAACAGATAAATAATATTAGTTAAGATCAAGAAAAGCCTGAAAAGTAACAGCAGCATTCTGAAAATTCCACAACCATCTCCTCAGTAAAGCTTAATAAATCTCTGTGAACATTAATACTCATGTAAACTTTAATATTACCCTCAAAAAAAGATTAAAAAGTTTTAAAAAACGGGTACCCTTTAAGTATGTGGCATTTAACAACTATGAACAAGAAGTAGTAGAAACGGCTAGAAGGCAGATAGCCTTGGCTATGATCCTGGTCCCTGCTACCCACTGGCTTATGTCCTCAGATAAGTCACCCTATCTCTCTGGGCCTCAGGTTCTTTATCAGTAGAGCAACGGTTAGAACAAGATGATCTGAGGTCTCTTCTGGCTTCCCATCCTAGGACTTAGTATTCTGGGGCTAGGACTTAACAAATTTTCTAAGTCACCTTTGCAACACTATTTCTTTAACACAAGGACTGGAAGAACCCAAAGATATCCACTTTAAGATATTTAATACCAAATTGGCCTTCAATAACATTATATCAATTTATATTCTCAACAAGTATACAAAGGAAAGTTCTGAGAAAAGAAAGTAATCAAGCGAAGCCAACTGCCACAGCATCATTTCGGTAAAACTGAAGGGAAGAGGAGTCAGCAAGATAAGTCAAAAGAGAATAATTAAGTTTCCACACAAGAATACATGCACCATCTGACTGCAGAAACTGGGAGAAGTTTGGTTTTAATGAGCAGCAGTATTACTAGCTCTAAAACAAATAGTCTAGCATATGAAATAATCCCCTGGCCCACCTTGACTTTGTCCAGTGCCCTTTGGAGCGAAGTAACATTAGTCCTGCTCAGTTTTAATACCGAAGCAGTCATCTCTCAAATCCACTCACCTCTCTAGCTGCCAAAACAATCGTAGTTAGTTGAGAGCGATCACCCCACTCTGCTAAGAATGTTAATGTAAGAGCTTGAACAAAGATAGGTGAAATAAAATGCAGCCACTTTTTCTGAGGTATCGTTGTGCTTGTACCCGTTTCAACATCTGGTCCATTTAAGAGTTTGGTTCGTTGAAACTAAATTAAAAAAAAAAAAAGATATTAACCCCAGGAAGCAAACAAAATCACACAAAATAATCTTTCTTTTTAAAAAGTGTTTAAATTCTATGGACTATGCTCTAAGAAACTAAAGTTATGTGACCCCAAACTTCTTTTGAACCACTGGCCTCATAACAACAAATGCTTTTTCTCAATTCTTCTAATCCTCTCAACACAATCAAACAATATTTACTGATCACTTTTTTTGATCAGTATTTTTTGATCACTATTTACTGATACTAAGGGAGGAAACATATAAAATTATAAGTACAGTCCCGGCTATTCAGAAGCTTATAATCAATCTAAGGAAGGAACCTGGTTATGCGTGTTCAGGATTCATCCCCACGTCCTCTCTACCAGCTCGCACTACCCAGAGTCCAGCCAGGTGTGATGGAAACTATGAAAAACCAACTATTTTTTGTAGCCCACACATATTGCACAGCTATGGATGACCACTGAAAACGTCTGCAGTGTTTATTCTTAGTCGAGTGCCTTTTTGGTCCAGATATATTTAACAGTGCTGCGACTTACTTCTTCATCTTTTTTCTTTAATTCTGCTTGAACTTCTTCCAGTTCCTCTTGACCTTCATCTGGACTCATCTTTAAGCCTTCCCGAAGCATTCTAATGCCAAAAATGGCAAATAATGCAGTGGACACATAGTATGTATATACCCTGGGGATGACTGTGGTGGCATAACCAAACAAAACTGGAAGAAAATACAACAGTAAATCTGGTGAATTAGCATGTACCACAGCCAAACAAAGGAATGGCTACCTTCAGAAATCATACTTTACCACTGTTTTCAAGGAAAAATGATTCACATTAGAAGGTAATCTAATATGTAATAGCCTTAAATAATTCCACTTCTTTCCCTTCGCTGATATTGAACCCTTAGTTCTGGCCAATGACCTAACATGGCTTATCAAGAAATCAAGGGCCAGCTGAAGACAGCATGTGTCCCACAGGGACCTCCTCTACAGACACAGTCAGCCAGGAGCTGGCTTGCTGCATGTTGTGCAGGGCATAGGTCACTTTGATGTCCTCTAAGGATCCTGAGGACTTATAACCTAGGAGCTACACCACCGTCCCATATAAGTGATATTTCTTCATCACAAATCTTTAAATTACAAATTTCTATAATGAGTCATAAGATTTTCATATGGCATGACTCAAACTCTGCTCCTTTGTAACTATTTAAACATGAAAGAAAACTAACTCCTTATACATATATTGAAATAACATTTACAACAAACAAACTTAGTACCGTTCTTTCCTATTGTTAAGAGAATAGCTGTAGAAGTTATACAAAAACTTGTACTTGGAACTACACCAAGAACCCAAATCTTAACTGTGAAACACATTATTAATATCAGTTCAGTAATTAAAATTTAAAAACTATGGAAGGGCCAGAAGGTATTTCCATATATATAATAAATGCAATTATTCTTTATTTCACCAGTTTGGTTTTTTTTAGCTGAGCCATCCTGCCACCTGTTGGCAGCTCAGCTCAGGCCGGGCATCGAACTGCTGTTGCTCAGAGCTGGCACTCTTGTTTTGTTTTTTTTGTTTGTTTGTTTTAGATTTTTTATTGGGGAATTGGGGGGGAGGGGAAACAGCACTGGGGAATTGGGGAAGGGGAACAGACAAGTTGCTGTCCTTTTGTTTTTCAGCCTAGTTGTGGAGGACGTTGCTTCACTGGCCCATGTTGGTATTATCATTGCGTTCTTCCTGGATGAGGCAGATCGGTCACTGGTCACTGGACAGCCGCTCACGGCAGCTCTTGGCAGCTCACACCGGCTGCCTGCCGCTCACGGTAGCTTACGGGAGCCCGCTGCAAGAGCTCGCACTCTTGAGCGAGCTCTTAACCAACCGAGCTACTCTGCCGGCCCCTCACCAGCTCTTTTTATAAAATGGGTGCAACATTTACAAATCTGCCTGAACATCAAGTGTATAACTGCATAGGTAAACTATTCCTTATTCAATTATATTACAAAGTTGAAAAAAATTTTAAATCATGTTTAGAAATGTACCAAATCTATACTTATGTGCACATCTATATTTGCATTACATATGTATATGTATGTGTACATGTACACACACACACACACACACACAATACAGACATGTATTTTCTAGCTCTGTCCACTAAAAAGGCCAAGAAGCAGACATCTCAGTAGCAGTGAGCCAGTTTTGTACCTGGTCTTGGTTTCTTATAGCATCCCCACTAAAAGACTCTTCAGAAAAATGGCTAATTCCAGGACTAACAGAACAGGTGCAAGATGAGTCTGCACTGTCTTGTTTTACTAGAAAATAAGGAAAAACAAACAAAATGGCAGCATGTCAGCAGATCATAGGAGCCAGCTTGGAGGAGCTCCCAGCTGCCAAATCTGGGATAATTTAAGCAACAGTATAGTTAGGTAATTAATTATAAACCACTGAAAAAGGGAATTCATGAGTTTATACGGGTAATAAATAGACAAACCAATGGCAGAGGATGGAGAGCTCTTTCTTAGAATGCTATGTCCAGCTCACTGATAAAGGCGGATGGAGTTAGAAAGCCATTTTGTAAGCAGTGAGGGAAAATTTAGATCATGTAAGAGTCATCAACTGATGCTACAGGGAGTAGGGTATTTACATTGTTTAAGGTGTCGCCCTAAAGATTGTGTATTAGTTGCAAAGGAAGAAAAAGAGTATACAAAAGAAATCTTAATTTGGTGATTAAAACTGTTATCACTGAGGGCCATGAACATAAACTAATTTAAAAATTAGTCCTGTCATCTTATTGACACTCATTTCCAACTTTTGAAAACTATTTAAATATGTAAAATATTGTGCTTTGATCAACAATGTACTAATAACTACAACTCAATCCATAATAATGTTAACGTTTAGAGACTCAAAGAAAATTTTCAGCATCTTTTAAAATTCATTTTATATGAATACTTTTGCTCCAGATAAACATGACAGTATGATCCATAAAAGATCTTCAAGTAAAAAATTGTTAAGAGTAAAATTTTATGAGAAAAGTAAATGAAAATAAGAATTAAAGGACAAAAAAGAACAAAGTAAATTTCCAAATGTTAAAGAAGAGTTTATTCATGCTTTTTTAAAGGAATGACGGTGATGGTATCAAGTTGTTAATGGTATTTAGATTCCATTGGGTATATTTTAAAAGGATACCATTAATAGTTCTATTTTATACAATATATCAGAAATTGATCTTTGCCAATTTAAGATGAACAGTTTCAGATAATGTCAATGTGACAGGGGGTACGTAAGTTTTTCAAAATTATCTTAGACAAAAAGGAAAAGGTTTGAAGACCAAGACATAACCTATTCTTTTAAACAGTACAGGTGAGAAGAGCTGTCCGAGTACCAGCAGCTAGAGGGAGGTGGGCAGAGGACTAGGAGAGAAGAGACTCACCCTACTTACAGCTGAGGAAATGGAAATGAACACACAGAAGAGATGGGGGAACTGATGGAGCCAGCTTCTGAGGCAGGAATGGGCAGAGAGAGGACAGCCTTCTAGTTATCCTCAAAGCTCAAAGTTTCAAAAATAAAAATCTCTGATATTCAGACTCATTCCAAACAAGTGACTTCACCATCTACAACTCTCTCCACTTTTCCTATTTCCTACAATCAAAATTTACTTTTGAAGATAAAACTCTTTTTACTGTGAAATATGAAAAGTGCTAATAATTTCTAAAATGTGAAAAGTAGTCAAATTATTTTAATCATTAAAATACTCATAAATATGTTTTAAAAGACTTAAACTTTAATGAGCATCCAAGCAGCCAGAAACAGAACTTGTGAGGGAAGAGGGGTGAAATGACTGAGAACCTGAAATGTAAGATCTCATCTTTTTTTTTTTAATTTTCTTGGGGAACAGCCATGGTCATTGGTTACACATTGCTTTCATGCTACAATGGCATACATAGTTGACTTTTTTTCAAGGAGGGTGCAGCTCACAGTGGCCCATGTGGGAATCGAACCAGCAACCTTGGTGTTATCAGCACGACGTTCTAACCAGCTAAGCTAACCCATCGCCCCTAAGATCTCATTTTAAAACAGACCACGACACTCTACAAGGTAGGTAGATATTATCTCCATTTTACAAATGGGGAACCTGAAGCTCAAAGAGGTTAAATAACTTATCATTACACTCATAAATGGCTAAGTCAGACTCTAAGGGTGAACTCACTATTTCTACTCAACTACGCAGTTCAGGGTTGTTTTTGAATCAAAGACTAAATTATGTTTAATTATGTAGTGGTTAAGTTTACTTTCTCATGGTCTAAGTCTTTGAAAAATTGAAGCCTCTATAAGAGTAACACAAATTAGGAATCTAAGAACGTTTCTTTCATTCCTTTACCTAAGAGGTAAGAACAGCTTAATACAACACAAACTGAAAGTGACTCCTCAGTTATTGATTATCAAATGTTCCTCAGCAGGAGAATATGCAATTTTCTGTGGTTGCTTGAATCCTACTTCTAAGATATCACATACAAATAAGCTTATCTGGACTGAAAAGACAAAAAAGCAAGGATACACAGCAAAAGCAAGGATTACAAACTAGTGAATAAATGAGTATCTTGACTGAATAGCTGAAAATTTAATTTTAAAAATGCAATATAGTTTTTAGGAATTTATGTACTCTAACCATTTTCTGTTTACTAAATTTTGGAACATGAACCAAATTCCAACATGACTGGTTGAATAATTCAGTGAACTCAATGCCAAACACCATGCTTTCTCCTAAATTCAATGAACTCATTAGGAGGGAAACACACTCACCTGATAAGCACGTCATTAGGCCCAAGGCAAGCATAGCACCAGCCAGCACTGTCAAACGGTTATAGCGCATTGCCATAATGGCTGCAATAAAAAATGTCTTATCACCCAGTTCAGACACAATGATAACTGATATGGCAGCAACAAATGCATGAATAAATCCTAAATTAGTTTGGGTAGCTGGATCTTCTTCATTGGAATGAACTGGGGCAGCTGGTGAAGGTCCTTTCTGAAATAAAAAAAATAATTACATATATATCAGCAACTTTTTGTAAGAAATCATTATTTAAAATTCTTATTTTGTATGTGAATTAAAATTGTTTTTCTGTCATGCTCATTAAACTTATTTACTGTCTAATGACTTTAAAAGCCATTACTAATGATGGAAACGTCTGATGGTTGTTACAATGCAGATCCCAACTATTGGGTTCTTGGAAAAGTCATGATGCATGTTTGCGACAGATGGCACTAGTTCATTTTTGGAAGTACTAGAGTCATTCGCATATATGGTATTGCTATGTCATTTGACAGCTGACAGTTCTAGCTTCATTCTAAAAAAAATTGATTTGGTTGAGTTTTGGAGATTTTACAAGTTTAAGATGGAAGACCAAACTGCATTTTTGCCATATTTTACTTTTATAAAGGGAAGAATGCGCATCAAGCTTGTGAAAAGTTGCATAAAGTTTACGGTGACAATGCTCTACAAGAATGTCAGTGCCAACGATGGTTCACGAAATTCCGTGCTGCTGATTTTGATCTCAACGATGCTCCTTGGTCAGGGAGGCCCACCGAGGTTGATGACGACAAAAATAAAGGCACTGATTGAGTCAAACCCACGTTACATGACACGAGAGATTGCAGAAACACTGAACATCCATCATTCAAGTGTTCACAACCAACTGAAGAAGCTGGGATACGTAAGCAAGCTCGATATTTGGGTTCCGCACGAACTCAAAGAAGTTCATTTGATGACGCGTATAAACATCTACAATATGCTCATTAAACGTGAGGAAAACAATCCATTTTTGAAGCGACTAATAAATGGTGATGAGAAGTGGATTGTTTACAACAATGTGATACGCAAACGGTCTTGGTCCCAATGTGATGATTCGCCTCAAATGACATCGAAAGCAGATATTCATCAGATGACGTTTATGCTCTCAGTATGATGGGATTTTAAAGGTGTCGTGTTTTTTCGAGCTCCTACCAAGGAACCAAACAGTCAATTTGAATGTGTACTGTTGGTAATTGGACAGTTTGAACGAATCCATCATCCAGAAATGTCCAGAGCTTGTTACTTGTAAAGGAGTTATGTTCCACTGCGACAACGCGAGACCACACACAAGTTTGATCACCTGTCAAAAATTTTTGGAGCTTGGATGGGATGTGTTGCCACACCCACCATACTCGCCTGACCTTGCGCTGTCAGACTTCCACTTGTTTTGCTCTCTTCAAAACTCTTTGTGTGGTATAACAGTCAACTCAGATGAGGCTGTAAATCAGCACCTTGTTCAGTTTTTCGCAAATGAAGACAGGTCCTTCTATGAATGAGGAATTATGAAGCTCACTGAAAGATGGCAAAATGTTATCGAACAAAACGGGCAATATATCATTGATTGATCTTTCTTCTTTTTATAAATAAATGACCTTTGAATAACATAGACAAAATACATCATGACTTTCCCGACAACCCAATACAATTCTACAAAACAATTTAATAAATGAGAAGTGTAGACCGACTATATCTATACACAAAAATTACCTTACTTTCTAAGTATTTATGAGTTGAGATTTATAAGTAGAGCTATGTCTCATTCAAATTTTTATTTGTAACTTAGGTGGAAGACCAAGGGGTGTTTATCAAACATTCAAGTAACAAGGAGCTGAGAGAAATTTCATCAACACTTGAGAGGATAAAGTAAGAAGCAGTAAGCTCTCAACAGGCTGGAGCGAGAGTCGGCTCTAGCTAAGATGAGGTCTAATGTAGATGGATATATGGATGATCACCAAAACCATCCCAGGCAATAGTATGGCCTAATAAAAAAGGCAAACCAGAGTTTTGGTTGGCATTAAGATCATTTTAAGTCGAAAATGTGACAGTGCTCCAAAAGGGCAACCACCACCTTAAGCATTTTAGAGTTAGTGACATATCCATCATTCTGTGCTGCTCAGTCTTTACCCAAAGTTCTGTACTGGTTCTGAGGCACCACATTTTAAGAAGGCACTGCCCTCTGAAGATCAGACCGAAGAGACTCTAAAACAGGTTTTGGCAAGCTACTGCTGGGGCCAAGTCCAGCTAAGAATATTTTCTACATTTTTAAGGGATTGCAAAAAAAGGGAAAAAAAAAGGGGGAGGGAAGAAGGAAAGGAAAATTATGCAACAGAGACTATAAGTAGCCTGCAGATATGTGGCCAAACCTAAAATATTCATTATCTGGCCCATTACCAAAAAGTTTGCTAACTCAGACTCTAAAACAATCATGTAAGGGACCAGGAAGGACTGGTTGCCTATGTTCCCATAATTGAGAAAATCTGTATGTCAATCTGTACAGTCCTGAGGTAGAACTAAAAAGTTGGCATATTTTAACTTAACACAGAGAAATGATTTCTACCCCAAGAGAGCCACCTGAAGATGAGATGGACTGCTAGAGAAGGTGGCAAGTTCCCTCAACTTCAGATTTCTAGGGAAGGGAAACACCACGTACAGGAAAGGCACTTTATCAGTGGTCCCCAACCAGAGGGATTTTGTCTTCCAGGGGACTTGTGGCAATGCCGAAACATTTTTGACTGTCACAACTAATGAGAAACTACTGGCATCTAGTGGGTAGAGCCCAGAGATACTGCTATGGACAGGACATAATGACATGCTAGCCCACCCCCAACCCCAACAAAGAATTATCTAATCCAAAATATCAATAGTTCCCAGGTTGAGAGGCCCTGGACTACATAAATCACTTCTAAAGGTCTCTTTGCCTAATAGCCTATCTGTAATTTCTAAAGCCTATGAATCTCTAGAAGTCTAAGACATAAAAAATAAAAAGAAACCCAAGAACATATGTGACTTTTGACAGGGTAAAAAATAGAATTACTTTTATTTACAAAGGCCCCAGTCAGAGATGTTAGAGATAAGAATAAAATCCTAAATTCTTAATGTGCCTATCATTCCTTAACACGTGACATAAACTTGACTCCCAAATTCCACAGTAAAGACAAGAAAAATTTAAGAACTACTCAGCCTAGACCTCTGAGCAAAAATTTGGAGAAACATTTTAGAAAATATGAGGTATGATAAAAAATACAGTGAGTGTTTAAATTAAAAAATATATATATTTCAGTAAAAGACACAGTGCCATTAATCCCCCTCAAAATACTCCCTCTCGCTTTGAACAATCTTATCCCATCAATCTTGCCACTTTCTGAAGCAGTTCTGGAAGTCCTCTTTCATGAGTGTCTTTAGTTGTGCTGTTGTGGCTGCCTCGATGTTCTGAATAGATTCAAAACACTTTCATGGTCATTTTGACTTTGGGTGAACGCTTCCAGGGAAGGAACCAGGATGACTAGAATAAGGATCAGCAAACTTTTCTTAAAGGGTCAAATATTAAACCTCAACGGCCATAAAGTCTCTGTGGCAATGGACCCAGCTCTGATGCTGTAGCTTGCTATCAGCTGTAGGCTAATATTTAAATGAATGGGCATGACTCTGTTCCAATAAAACTTCATTTAAAAAAAGTCAGTCAGTAGTAAACTACAGTTTGCTAACCTCTGAAATAGAATACAGGAGAAGGAAGAAACATACTTTTCATTCTACATTCTTCTGTACCTTTTGGAATTTTTATCATGCACATGATTAGATACTTGTGTACCACTTCAAAAATCTCAGCCCAATCTTACTCCAGCTATGAAGGACCAATTCCCTGTGGCTGTAAATGGCTTCAGGCAGGTCCAATGGGAAAGTAGTGCTCTGCACGTACTCATTCATTACCCAGAAGTATAGAGGAACTAACTGGGTCAACCTTTGACCAATGGGGAAGTCGATTCTGAGGTTCATTTCTTAAGGCTCCTTCAAAGTCTCAGTGGGATTCAGTACTGGTGACTCATGCAATGGCTAACTTGAAAATGCATTTGGATACGATACACGCATGTACCTCCTTCCATGGACTGACAATTTGAAAGAATATTGGCATGTTCTGAGAATAAGGAATAAGCCATCAGAAGAATGGTTGGTGTAACATAAGATAAATGGGGCCCATTTATCTTAAAAAAATCCTGTATGTTTATGGACCAGCTCAGAGACAAGCAAGAAGCCCTTAAAAGTTTTTGAGAAGGCACAAGCATAATTAAGGCACTGTGGTGACTAATAGATCTGGATAAAAAGTAGAGGATTACCAGCCACTGGATCAATTATTTAGGAGGTCAGCTGCACAAGACCAATTTTGAAGACAACATAGAGAAGGAAAAAATTCTGTTCATGATAGAAAGGAAAATCAATAGAACCTTAAAAAGGGGTGAGGGGGGCAGTCAAAGATGATGGTAAGGTTTTCTGCCTGGTTGACTAAGAGAAATATTAGTATTTCTACAAGGGAGTATGGGAAAGAGGAATAAAAATAAGGGGTTTGTTTCAGACATGTTCAACTTGAGGTGATAAAAAGCTTTTCAAATGACGGTTTCCAAGAAGTCACACAAACAGGACACCTGAGTTTAGGCCAGCACAGCCTCAAGGTATATATCTGGTTTCTGGCAGCCTAAATGTATTAGCTAGAGCTTTGCGAGTAGACAGCATTTCCAAGGGAAAAGGCAGAGATTGAATTGAAAAAATGAGCCTTAGGGAGTGTCTATATTTAGAGAAAGGGGTGGAGGAGGAAAAAAGAAAAAACAAAAATTGTCTTAGATATTTACAAAGCCAGGTAGAAAATCACAGATGGTCAAGATCCCTATCACCATTCACTGAGCTACTAACTATATAGATGCCAGGTATTTTCATATAGTTTGATACTCAAAAACCCTAAGAGCTGTTATTCCAACTTAACACAAGAGAAACTGAGGACCAATAGCATTAAATAATTTTCCCAAGTTCGTGCAGCCAAGATAGGTTAGGACTCATCAAAAGAGAAGTCAACAGTGTCAAATGAGAACTGAAAAAACACCCTGGACTACGTGGGTTACTGGTATCCTTCAAAAATAGAATTTCAATCAAAAGACAGGGGCTAAAGCCAGATAATAGAAGACTAAAGCAAAGTGAAAAAGCAGCTAATTCTCTAAATAGAAATGTGGTTTATAAAACTGAAGAAGAGAAACTACTGGCATACCTCATAGTTATTGTGGGTTCAGTTCCAGACCACCACCATAAAGTGAGTCTCTCAATAAAGCGAGTTGTAATCTTTTTTTGCTGGTGGAGGGTCTTACCTTCAATTTGTTAAAAAACACAGGGTCTATGAAGCACAATAAAGCAAAGCGCAATGAACTGAAGTATGCCTTGGTAATGCAGTCAAGTAGAGTTAAATTAATAGCTTTTTTTTTTCTTTCCCCAAATAGGAAAAACACCTGTGGACATGTGTACGCAGATAGAGAACAATGAAAAGTAGACAATAAAGCTTTGAAAGAAGGAAAATATTGGAGGTCAGAGGAGAATAGGCACATGGACACAGAGAAGAGGTATAGAAAGCCTGACAGTTTTGACCAATACACGAAGAAAAGCTCAAAGTATGGGCAGAGAAGCAAATATTTAGATGTGTACAGTAGGGTCAGATGCAGTGACTCTAACTGAATTTCTGTATTCCACTATTCAGTTACAGTGTTATACCACAGTAATGAAATTACTCGGTATAAATGCCACTATTTCAGTGTTTTAACTTGGGTTTTAAACCCAAATTTATTTATATCTTGAGAGCAGGGTCAACAACTTATAATTAAAAAAACTTGCTGAATGAATCTCTTCTTTATTCAAAGTTAAAATTAGTTCCAAATTAAAATAAATAAAATAAAGTACCTTCATATAGAAAGTATTCTTTCATGCTTTCACGATCTTCAAGAGGAGGAAAATGATAGTCAACAATGAAAAACTAATTCTTATTTTAGTTCCAGAGTTCAAATAAACACATTTGACTGTTTTGAAATTGACATAGGTACTGGCATGGGAACCTCTATCAAGCATGATGATACTAGAAAAGATGAAGATGCTTTCTTTAAAACAAAATCTACAGTCTGCTACACCAAGAAAAAGATTGAGGGCCCTGCAAAAACACAAAACCAAAGTTGTTCAACAACTTATCACACAAGAGGTGAGATTATTTTAAGGTAATGCAGTCAGAAGAAAAAGCTTAGAATTGGCTTATAACTGTCTTCTCGCCATTAGTTGCTGTATTGTATGAAGTCAGAAAAACCTTTTACAGAAGTTGGAAAAATGTGCACAAAAATATACGTGCAACCTAATGATACCATGGATAAGTCTGGTTTTAAAAGATTGCACTGAGGGCCAGCTGAGTGGCGCGTTGGTTAGGAGTTGGCTTGGGACGCCAGCTCTGAGCAGCAGGGTCCGGATTCGGATCCCACAGGAGGGCCAGTGATGCTGCGCCCTCTACAGCTAAGATGGTGAACAACAGCTCATCCTGGAGCTGGGCTGCTTTGAGTGCGACAGCGTAGGCTGCCAGTGGGGCTGGCCAGCAGCTGGCATGAGCTTTTGTGAGCCTCCGTGAGCGGCTGTCCAATGGTCAGCAAATGACTGCCTCACCCGGGAAGAGCGCAATGATAACACCAACATGGGCCAGTGAAGCAACGTCCTCCACAACTAGACTGAAGAACAAAAGGACAGCAACTTGTCTGTTCCCCTTCCCCCAATTCCCCAGCGCTGTTCCCTTCCCCCAATTCCCCAATAAAATCTTTAAAAAAAAAAATATTGCACTGAAAGATAAAATTATATTCTATTAAAATTTTTCACTATTGTGTTGTCTTTATTTGTGGATAGTTTAGTTTGTTTTTTAATATTTTATTTTTTATGTTACCTGTTAATTCCTATTAGAATACATACTAACAAACACATTTTTTATTTTTATGAATGTTTAACTGTATTTTTGTGAATGTTATTGTTTTTAATGTATTTATAAATTCTAACATTTGAAATGTATTAATTATTTCACTAATTTTATTTTAATGAATTACTTTAATGGTAGAATACCAACAAATAAATTCAGTAACATAATGATCATTTAATTCTGACCCAAATCATGAGCAAGGCTAGAGCCCTCATACCTGATGGCCTTGATCTTAGCTATAAAGAGGCTAAAACTGGGAGGTTTGACTAGATGGAGCAGGAATGGAACTTAATGAAAATAGAAAAAAGTTTAAAATATTGTGGAAGGCCTTCTCATAGTTAAAAGATAATAAATAAAAGAAATGCCAGGAAAAAGTAAAGCAGAAATACAATAGCAAGAATTTGTACTGGGTCAGGTAATATAATAATAGATTTTTGTGGCTTTATCAACTGTGCTATGTAACCAAAGCAGTTCTTCTTTGAACTTCCAGAATACACAGCAAATTATAAATCACCTTTATTAAATCTATGTGATCTCCCTCAACTAAAGGGTATTACATACTCTGCTCAGGGAAGGAATAAGAAAAAAACTAAGTCACTAAAAGAGCATAAACTACATAATTGAAAGGATCCAAGTGATCTACAGTACTTTTTTTCATGGGTTTGTAAATTGATGTTTAATTGTAAGTTCAGAGTGAACTCCCCCAACTTTTTTAATCTGATTATAGAGAAAAAAAAATACCCAAAGTAGAAATATCTCTTAGAAATTCAGTTATCTTGCTTCAGAGCACCCTACAAGACACAACTACATTTTTATAATACATCTTACACTTGAATGCCTACCAATGGAGAGATTTTTCCCCCCTCCATTTTCATAAGTCCACTCTCACAGTAGCATGAAAAAGGTTAAGTTTAAATACCTTGCTCTTTAAAAAGATCTACTGCATGTACTTGCAAAGCAAAACAGTTGAAGCTTTGAGATATTCAGCAATGCTGAACCCTTGCTTAAATGATTACATTGAACTCTGACCATCTTACCTCCACCAAGTGGACAAAAAACCAAATGATACTTGTATTACATAGTTTAGAAAACATCTGAAAGAAAAATTTCTTTCAGCATGCTGCTGTACTGTAAGTAGAGAAACAGCTGAGCCATATCAAAGTTACAAGAAAGTATAATTAAAACAACTGGATTCTATTACAACATAGAAGAAATTAGAATAAATTCCTATCTGAAAAGAACCATCAAGAATATATCAAAATATCAAAAACAAAACTCATTATATTGTGTCTGCCCTTTCCCTCCACATTCCCAATTTTAAAGACCATATTTAAGGCCACTTAAATATGGTCACTGGACATTGCTGACTTTATTTTGCATAGCTAGGTATTTTTCCTAGTTGTCTAAGGGGCATTATTAATAGCCATACCGACCACTATTTGTATCTCAAAAATCACTATATGACTAAAACTTTGATACAAGCCCTGGAAAGTTACATTCAAAATGTATCTCTCACTCACAAAGTTACTTAATGCAGAATAGTTACTGTTTGGAAAAAAGCTTCTGACGAGTTAAATGACAGGAGGTTAAATGATAAACTCTTAAGAATAAATTTCATGAATCAGCATTTCAGTTCAATTTCAGAAATGGAAATGGTGAACAGGATCAGCTGAGCCCAGGAGTGACATGCAGGAGAAACCACTTTTAACCAGGAAATAGTAGGGAAGTCTTCACAGAGAGAGGTATCTCTTGGTTCTTGAAAGATGGAAATGTTTCAACCAGTGCGAGTCAAGCTTACTGAAGCCCTATTTTTTTTAAGGAGGCCTTTTGTTGGAGAGACTAGCAACGGAGCACATGGCAAGTCTCTGGTTTGAGTCCAGCACATGAGCAAGGGAGTGGTGACTAAAAAGCATGGAGGCTGATGGGAGCCAGATCAGGAAGAAACCTGAACATCCTGCTGAAGAAGCTGGACTGAAATCAGTATGCACGGGAACTCAGTGAAGAGTTCTGAGAAGTAAAATAGGAATCAATGTTGAGGAAGATTCATTAGGTGGCGACAGGCTGAATGCAGCCTGGGGTGAGACTGGAGGGGGAGGGGTGTTGAGCGCCAAACCGTCCTCCACTAGGACAGAGGGTCTGAACTCAGGAGTCCAAACTGGAAATGAGCAAGCCCAGGACTGGTAGAGGCAGAAATTGGAAAACGCTGCCGAGATTCTGAATGCAAGTAAAGAAGGGATTTTATTGACATGGATGAAGACGTTAATTAATATCTTTTTAGGCCAAAGAACAGAGTTCTGGTATACTTATACATTTAGTTTTGGCATCCCACACCGCTGCAGTACTCAGTACTGCCAAAGACTCATGATTCCTCTGCGCTCCTAAGGGCTACTTCCTACAAGCCAGAGCACGCTTTTAAAAAGTGAGAGTCACGTTTCATAATCCATATATATTTGGCAAAAAAAGTCACAGGTCGTGCAAAGCTGAATTTGGGTAAACAGTTTGGGATAAGGTTTTTCAACAATGCAAAGGCCGATGTTGTTATTATCATCGGGGAATAGGAAAAGCCAGCTGCCCTGTTCAACTTCCTACTTGGGATGAGTTATTTCCAGCTCTACAGGGTACATCTGATCAACAAGACTCCCATCTTCGTCCTCCCGAACTTAAAGGATTCCAGTGGGCTCCCAGCCTGGGCTTCCCTTCCCCTCCCCTATAAGGAAAGAACCAGGCGAGACCGGGCCTGACCCCGGAAAAAGCGCCCTCCACTGTCTTTCATCTCCAGCAGCCGGGCAGGGCTCCCCTCCCCCCGCCGGCCGCCCAGGGCCGAGGGCGGCGCTCTAGGCGGCCGAGAGCTTGGTACCCGGCGCAGCGGGCGCCGCAGCCTCGCCCACCGCGGCCCGTGCGGCTCACCTCGGCCCGGGCCGGTTCGGGGACCTGCGCGGCCGCAGGCTGCGGCTGCAGCTGCTGGACAGGCGCCAGCGGTTCCTTGTTCCGGAGGTCTTCATCGGGGACCGCGCGGACCCCAGCCGAGGCCCACAACAGCGGAACGAGCAGGAGCAGAAGCAGCCGGGGCGCAGATGTGCGGCCGCTATCCCGGGCCGCCGCCGCCGCCATCCCGCCCGCCGAGACGGCCGCCGCAGGAGGAAGTGTGGGCTACGGGAAGCCTCAATCCCAAGCCGCCTCTGCGGCGCCGGCCCTCAGGCCTCGCCGCTGCCGCCGCTTAGTTAAAAATCGGCACCATACAGGCAGTGGCTGTGGCGGGCGTGAGGCTTCGGGCAGGCGTGAGCGAGGCTTCGGGGAGGCCGGGGTCCGCGGCCGCCGGCTCGGCTTCCCGGTCTCCCGCGACGGCCCCAAGACTCCGCCAACTGTCTCCGGGCGGCCCAGCCCTGATTCCTCCGGGCCCCGCCTCTGCTCGTGACGGCCTCCCATTGGCCCAGCGTCCGTGCCTCGGCGTCGTGACGTCATCGGGCAGGTTGAGGTGCGGCTCGCGCCCTCTTCCCATTGGACCCGGCAGGTACCGGCGCCACGTTACCTTCCTCTCTTCGCATCCTTTTCGCGCTCCACGTGGGACCCTCTTCCTCTGTCTGACCGCGGTCCCAGGATGGCACGGCACGTTACTTCTCCTCCTTTCTGAGTCCTCTGCCCTATATCCAGGCCGGTCTTTGTTTTCTCTTAACCTTTCTTAGATGTCAATTAGTTCGAGCGCCCTGGTTACGTGGCACTTGTGGTGGGAACCGCCACACCTGGCCCGGATCCTCACCCCCTCACAGATTCTCCGTGTCGCCTCCCACGACACTGAGGACTAGGTTCTTAGAGGGTCAAGATGCGATTATTTAAAACAAACCTCCATCACAAGACTTAGGAAAAAACACGAAAAGTTTCAAGTTTTGTTTTAGATACTGTGTGTTTACCCCCAGACCCAAAACATGTAATATTGCCCTTATCCTGCAACACCTTTCTGGTTTTGGGTGTTTTGTGCAGCATCTATAATATATTAGACTGGTTTCTTAAAATGTATGGCATTTGAAATTGAGTTTAGGATTTTTGAAGGATGGGTATTGGGGCTGGGCAAGAGTAGAAAACAGGAAAGCGTGGATGGTTGGGCTTGAGAATATTTTTCCATTTTATGTTCCTAAAAACTTGAGCTATTTAGTTATCAGAAGTTTGGCTAACCATGTGCCAGGCACTCTTACATACTTTACCTATATTTGTGTATATTAAACTTGTATTTTGTGAAGAGCTAAGGAAGGTTATCACTAAATGCTGGAACAAGAAATGAATCCACTAAAACAATCTGGCAAAGTGGACAAAGCTACTTTGGGTTCACTAAAGAAACCATGTTATGTCATGAGTTAGTAAAGGTTTTGTCCATGCTGTTCTTCCTGTCTGTAATTAACTTACACCATTCTATTGCTGTAAACTATTCCTACCTCCAAAACCTGTTCAGGCCTAACCTCTTAGAAATATTCCCCAAATACCTCCTTACATAACTCATCTCTCCTTGCTTCCTGCTACTGTAGCTTACTCATGGTTCTATTATTGTGAAAGTAACCAAGATAGCTCCTACACAGTTTGGGGTACAACTGTTGTACCTCCCAATTCATCTAGGGTGCAAATGTTTGAACCCTCACCTACCAGTAATAGAAAACCCAGAAGTGCAGACTGTCCTCCCTCCATCTGCCTCTCCTCTTAGCTATGCATAAGAGGAACCTGAAAGGGAGTCTAGTGTCTCATTCTCATGGCTGAGGCAGAAGGGTAAATGTAACAAAACTGGCCACGTGTCCCTGATTCCTGGAAGGTTCTTGGCATATTTTCTGGGGTGAGCCACCCACACCTGAGCTCTCTCACAGGAAGTGCTCCTGGCCATCTCCCAGCCACCTCAGCAGATGAGGCAGCTAGGACTTATGGGTTACAGAGTGGGAGTTGGAGGGAGGATAGTCTGGACTTTGGGGCCCAAACATTTGCACTCTGGAGAGGAAGTGGGAGACACAATAGTTGTACCCCAAACCCTGTATGAGGCATCCTGGTTACTTCCACAATAATTGGATGCCCAAGCCCTGGCCAGCTGAGTGTGAGGTAGCTCAGGGACAAGGCAGCTAAAGCTGTTTACTAGATGTAAAGTAAAAAGATAAAGCATTGCCCCCTTGGGGAACGCACACAGTGGGGTCGATGCTAGGTCAAGAGTGGGCACCGAGTGGGGCCTTTCTGGCCTGCTCCAGTGTCAAACAGATCCAAGGGCCCGCAGGCTCTGCCAGTCTGGGCTCCAGGTGTCAGATTCCAAAGTGACCAGCTCTTTCTGTGCTCGTAAGTGCTAAATCAGGGCTAGTTCTAGCTTTACCATCTTGAGGATTTAAAGCTACCTGTTCCTCACTAGTGACTAACTCCTTTTTGAAAAACAACAACAACCAAAGAAAAACAACAAGCATAGGAGCTACTTACTTGACCCCTACCCAATAAGGATGTGGGCAACTCTACAATTCCAAAATGATTTGTTTTGTTTTTTTTTGGTCCTGGCCTATGTTGATGTCATCTTTCTAAATGTAATCACTGGCAGGCACCCTTCTGGTAAGAAATCCTATTGTATGTGCATTACACTATATTTTAATATGTTTTATTTCTACCTCCTGACTGAGCCTTAAGCTCAGATGGTAAGATTGTCTGTTATATTTATATCCCCAACACCTAGCAGATTTCCTAACATGGTAATAGTAATAGCCATCATTACAGAAGTAATAGTAACAGTAAATCTCTGTTGAGTGCTTGTCCTGATTCAGGCAGTGCATTGAATGTGTTATACGAATGATCTCACAGGGTAGCTACAATTATCTTCATCTTTACAAATGAGAAACTTGAGACTTAGGTCAAATAACTTTCCCAAAATTACGCAACTAGTAAGTGGCAGAATTGTGCTTGATACCTGTTTGTTGAACTTAACTGTGCCCTACTTACTGAAAATTCAAACAGAAAACCAACCAAATAATGGTGAACATTTTCATTATCTGTTAGAGGAGAATGCCCTTTCTCCATTCATTTTTATATGAGGAGAAAGATTGTTTCCTGGCCTCTCTCAGAGCCTTAACCTTTTTACTTCTGATGATGTCAATTTGGGCAAAGTAACTGAGCATACTGGGCTCAGCTCTACCACCTTTTTCCTCTCGGGAGGTGCAGCCCACAGGAAAAAGTCTGTTGCTCTCCCTGGGGGGCTGTCTGCTCCCAGCCCAGTGCCACTTGCAACTGGGTGGTGACAGCTCTCGATTTCAGAATTCAGTATTAGCCCAGCACTCCTGGCTACCAGACCTGAAGTCACTCCTTCCAACCTGGCTGGCTGTCTGTTTCACTCTTTCTTTCTCCACTTTTCAGGAGAGAAGAGGCAAACTATTTCCTGAGCTCTCCCTACACTGCTCCCCGCCCCCATCATCAAAAGGTGGGTTAAAGCAACTCAGCTCGTGCCGGGAATCCAACCGGCAACTCTATTGCACTCTTGAGCGAGCTCTTGACCAACTGAACCACTTGGCCAGCGGAAATCTTTTTACTTTAAGCAGTCTGCAGAGTAAAGGCTGGTTAGAAAAGCCAGAGCAGGGAGTGATGAGAAAGAAGAGGGGTTAAGCAGAAACCAGAAATTTCATGCTAAGAGTTAACTGAATCATTCAAAATTAAAGAGAAGGCACTTGGCAAATTGAAATGTGAGTTAATGACAAATAGTAATTTACAACTTGCTTGACCTTCTTAACTAACTCGAAAGCACTTCTGCTATGTTCAGTGAAGCATAGTGCTACCTGTAGACATGCTAAAACCTTTAGATAATGGGGACCTGGCCCTAGTAGGGGTCCAGGAGAATAAGAGAACTGCCCTTTCAGACCCATTCTCAGACTCGCCTAGGTTTCCACAAGTGGGCCAAAAATTTTAAAAAGATGCTAAATACGAGTACATTCTCCAAGAATTCTCATTTGTCCAACAGTTTGCTTGCCATCTCCATCTGGATGTCTCATGGGCATTTCACACAAAGCAGGTGTCTGATTTCTCTCCAAACACCTGTTTCTTCCTCAGGCTTCCCATCTCAGTAAATGGAACCAGCAACCTCCTATTAGATTCCTCTTCATTTCCTCCTCCCCCCACATCCAATCCACCAGCAAGTTCTGTTGGCTCTACCTTTAAAATAGATCCTAAATCTGTTCACCTCTCCCTGTCTCCAAGGTTACCACCTTATCTAAACTAGGTGTCATTTCTCACCTGGACTATTAAAATAGGCTCCTAACTGGCCTCCCTGCTTCCACTTCTATAATCTAACCAACAGCAGGGTGAGCTTTCAAAATTAAAATAAATGATTTCATTTTCCTGCTTAGCATTATCTAATGACTTCTAGATGCCCTTAGATTGAAGTCCAAAGTCCTTATCTCTGAATTAAAGTTCTATGTGATCTAACCCCTGCCTTCTGTGTGACTTCATCTCTGGATTTTCTCTACCTCATGTGCCATGCCCATCCAAGCTTGTTTCTACCTCAGGACCTTTGTACTTACTGTTTCTCTTCTTAGAACACTTCTTTTTCAGGTGTTCTTCTAGTCATTTAGGGTAAATATCACCTCAAGAGAGATCTTCCTACTCATCCATTTAAAGTAGACCCCTCCCCTCACCCTTTTTTTGTTTTGTTTTTTCATAGCACTTATCACTACCAGAAATTATCTTGATAATCTAATAGTTAACTTCTTATATTTATTATCTGTATCCTTCAACTAAAATGTAAGCTCCACCAGGGCAGAAATCTTACCGGTTTATTCACTGTATTCCCAAGGTCTAAAACAATGCCTGGCCATAGAAGATATTCAGATATGAATGAATCATTAGTTTAATAAAATTCTGAGAATGAAAAGACAGAAAAAACAAATCTAGACATTGAAATAGTCTGGCTCAAAAACACAGGTTTCTGATCTTGTCATACCTTCCCCTTTAAAAGTCAGTCTCATCCCACACCCATAGATTCCTCCCAAAAGGCCTGAGCAGCTTGGAAGAGTTTTCTATGCCTTCTTTGTCCTTAGCCTGATTCTGAGAGATAGAGTTCATCTTACTTCCTGCTCACACCCTAGTGGCCTTGAGTTCATTCATAGCCAAAGACAAGAATCGGTCTTTAACTCACCAAGAACCCTTCAACCTAGAATGTCTCTCCTCCCCAAACGATTGTCAGGTCCATTTAGGTCTGACAGCAACTGGACTCCAACCTCCATCTTCTAAGCCCCTCCCCCAGGTTAGGGGAAACCCTCTCAGGCCATTCTCTCCATTCTCAAGTCAGTACAGGGGATGTTTGCTGATGTGATCCAGGGCAGAGAAGTGGTTGGAAATTGGGTGAGGGTGATGCTCTTTCACTAAAGTAAGGTTTGCGTATTAGTGAGAAATTGGGTCAAAATTATATGGACTAGAGGAATACAAATTCATTAGACTAGATGAAGGTCTTTAAAATGAGAAAAGTTGCAGCCATGGAGTGGAAGACCCTCTGTTTCCCTCCTCCCATGCCTTGAGAGTGGAACTTCCTCACCATGAAAAGTCTGTGGACACTGAGACCTGCGCTCCCTCCTCCCACAGGCAGGCATGTAAGACAGACTGACATGGTATCTCAAAGGGTAGAGGGCCGGCCCTGCTTCCACCAGCATCTGAAATATCTCCCTTTGCAGACTATGCCAGTTTGGGAATGTTCTTGCTGAAAATGAAGCAAACAGATTTTTCCATCTTGCCCCACTCCCCGCAAAAAGTAGCTGGGAAAACAGCCTAAGAGGACAAAATAAGTTTGTACAAAGGCCTATCACACTGTAGAAATAAAAACCCAACATCCATTTCAGGGGTGGCAAACTCAAATACCTCTAGGAACTTAAACAAAGAAAAAGAACCTGCTGGGTCTCCAGCCACATCTAAAGCAAGTGAGTACCCATTATCCTGCCCTAGGCAATTGCCAAGATGGGGAGCATGAAACCAAGTTTACCAGATAGTCCAAATGGTTAAGGGATAAGCAAGAGACAGGAATTTTTATGTGAAATTTCCTAATTTTAAGATTAGGTTTACATTCCACTAAATATAACAGAAAATCCAAAACAACATCTAGCATAAATTAGATAGGAATGTTTTTCTCTGTCGCGAGGCATTTCAGAACAAATCCAGCAGCTCCACAGTGATCAGGGATTCAGGTTCCTTCCAACTTTCCACTCTGTCATTTCTAGGGTGTGACCTTGATCTTCATGACCCAGTATGGCTGCTGGAGCTGCAACAGCTTGGTCCAAACAGCAGGATGGAGGACTGGCTGGAAAAAGAAGGGGACACAGGCATGTGTCTTTTAAGGAAGTTGCCACAAAGCACACCTATTTATATCTAATTGGCTAGAACTTAGCTGCATGGGACCACAGCTATCTGCAAGGGAAGTTGGAAAATGAAACATTTCCCAACTTCCCTTGCAGATACACACACACACACACACACACACACACACACACACACATACACTCTTACATATGTACATATAAATGTATATATGTGTGTGCGTATACATATATGGAGTTATTTTTAGGAACTGGCTCAGGTGATTGTGGGGGCTGGCAAGTCTGAAATGCTTAGGGCAGGCCAGCAGGCTGGAAACTTTGGCAATCTGTATATTACAGCCCTGGGGTAGAATTCCTTCTTTATCAGGAAACCTCAGATTTTGCTCTCATGGCCTTCAACTTATTAGATAAGGCCTACCCACATTGAGGGTAACCTACTTAAACTAATCATAGATATTAATCACGTCTACAAATATCTTCACAGCAACATCTAGATTAGTTTTTGAACAAACAATTGAGCATCATAGCCTAGCCCATTTGGCATATAAAATTAACCATCACACTCTCTAATTTAAAATTTTATAAAACTGTGCAGGCAAAACAACACCTGTCTGAGTTGGGCCTGGCCTGCCTGCCAGTTTGCAATCCTTTCTCTACGTGCTGGAGCAAAGAGCTTGGTCCTTTCTAGACGTGTGTGTGTGTGCGCGCGCGCGTTCTTGTGTGTGTGTTACATACCATTGAGTTGCTTCTGACTCCTGGCCACCCCATGAATGAATGATGTCCACAGTGTCCTGTTCTCAACAGCTCTGCTCTGCTCCTGTAGACTCAAGCCCATGGCTTCTTTTATGGAGTGAATCCATCTCCTATTGGGTCTTCCTCTTTTCCTGCTGCCTATTTTCCAAAGAATCTTGTCTCTTATCATGTGCTCAAAGTAGGACAACTTCAATTTTGTTATTTTTGCCTCCAGCGATGTTTCAAGCTTAACTCACTGGTTCATCTTTCTGGTGGTCTGGGGTATCCGTAGAGTTCTCGTCCCAACATATTTTCTTTTTTTTTTTTTTTTTTTAAAGATTTTTATTGGGGAATTGGGGGAAGGGGAACAGACAAGTTGCTGTCCTTTTGTTCTTCAGTCTAGTTGTGGAGGACGTTGCTTCACTGGCCCCAGTTGGCACCATCATTGCGCTCTTCCCGGGCGAGGCAGATCAGTCACCAGCTTCTGGACGGCCGCTCATGCTGGCCACTCACCCTGGCTACTGGCTACACACGGTAGCCCATGGCAACCCACTACAGCAGGGGCTACAGCCTACGCCGTGGCAACTCATGGCTGCCCAGCTCCAGGTTGAGCTGTTGTTCAGCATCTTAGCTGTAGAGGGCAGTGTCACTGGTCCTCATATGTCCCAACATATTTTCAATGAATCAGTTTTTTTCCTATCAGCCTTCTTCACTGTCCAACTTTCTCATCTATACATAGTAATTTATAGACCTACAATATAAGAATATCCTAACCATACACCCTCCATGTGACTGGAATCACATATTCATGGTAACAAGAGGCCTGCAGTGAACATGCCAAAGTCCTGCCCTTTCTGGGAGACTATACCTAGATAAATAGCTAGTCTCGTTTTGTTTTTTAACCACTTTGTTGATGGGATGCAATCTGATTAACCAACACACTTACTCTTTGTCTTAACTCATGAAATTATTTTCAATTTAAAATCCGAGCTTCTGGTACTAGGTAGTGATTTAGAGAGGCACAGGGGGGAAGGATGAGTGGGAAGGTCGGGAGCTGGGGCTAACAGAAGCCCCGTGGCTCTTTCAGCCTAGAATCACCAGTCATTCGGTTCACCCAGCACCAGCCAGACAGAGGAATGCCTTTCTACTCTCTCCTCAGAAAGTTCCTTTTCACTTGCTTTTCTTTTTTCAAAGTTAACTTTCATATAGTCATCCTAGAAAACAGAGGCATGCAGCAAAGTTGTTCTGTCACTAATTTGTAAGAGGGTTTTATATATTATGAATATTTGTTTTCTAATTCTATTCTTACATGTATTGCAATTATTTTTTCCTAATTTTTAAAATATTGTTTATGATGTTTCTCAGTGTGCTTCTGTACATGTGTAGCTTATCTCAGTCTATTTTAACAATTTAGCACTAGAAATGTGGCTAAAGTGGGCCCATTAAAAGCACTGAAACAAAATTATGTCACTTAGAAATCTGTAATTTCATTAAAATTAAGAAAATAGAGCTAAAATTGTTTTTTCATAAATATGCATCTTTATGTTTCTTAGTTCCTGCAATATTTTTTAAAATATAACAATCATACAAAAATAAAAAACAATTATAATTAAGTGGATCTTTTTTAGTTTTATGGGAAGCAAATTTGGTTTATCTGGTTTAAGTGCTTTTCCCTGATATTTCAATTTCACATGTAAGTTATCTCTATTGTGATTTTGTGTCTATGTCAAGTCCACTGACAATCGTCAGTTCCAAAGAAACCAAGCATAGAATGGGGTCCATATTGTGGTGCCATTTTTCTAATCATTGAAAAATAGTTCTCGGTATTTGAAAATCACAGAATGCTGATAGGACAATCTGACAGACTTAGTGCTTATCAAGTACCTGAGTTTGACCCTCATTTGAATAGATGTTTAACTCTGTAAAACTCATGCTTTGGATAGCAAAAACCATAATTTTAAGCAGGATGCTAACCTATTGGAAGCATTGTCTCAAATTGCTTTTTCGTGACATCCGTTTTGGATAAAATACAGATTTTTCCTTATGCCAGATTCTGCTCTCCAGCTCATACTATTACATATGTTGTTTTACTCTTAACATAGATCAAACGCCTACTAGTTGATAGATCTTGTTTCGAACATGAATAAATATGCTGCTTCTTTGTTTCTTAATTCCTGAAATAATTTTTTTATATAACAATCAGCATACAAAAATGAAAAAATAATTATAATTCAGTGGATCCTTTTTAGCTTTATGTAGATCTTTATCAAGAACATGCATTTTTTTTTTTTTTTTGCATTTCTTGCTCTTTTCTGGGGTAGAATTCGTTCTTCACCAGGAAACCTCAGATTTTGCTCTCATGGCCTTCAACTTATTAGATGAGGCCCACCCACATTGAGGGTAATGCTTACTTCTTAAGCATTCATAATGATGAACTGTCTTCAGTAATGGCTTATGACAAAAATTTGTCATGCTCTTACCTGTATATAATTTGCAGGGCCATTTACAAAATGAAAATGTGGGACCCATGTTCAAAAAGCAGGAAAAAGTGCAGTTAAAGGTACTAATGAAATGGGGATAGCAGTGATACATGAGTAACTCAATGAACTTAAAAATTACAAATGTACTATTTTTGGTGTCAATGCTATATAATATAATAAACAATAGTAGATTATTAATGTGATACCTTGATTGATTATGAAAAATTTCTGGCTCACTTGTCTGCAAATTCATCAAAATTTATACTAGCCATTTTATTTTCATTTTCAATAGATAAGACATTCATTTCATGCAGTTTTTTTCAATAGATATGACTAAAAGCAACATCCATCACTCTTGGAAACTGTACAGCAAATCTGAACAAAACAATAAAAAATACCCCAAAATAACAAAACTTGCCCTCATGTACCTTACATTCCAGTGAGGGCAGAAAGACAATAAAATAATAAGCATAAGTGAAAAATCACATTATAGGGTTTTTTAAGAAGATAGTGCATTTAAAAAAGGATCTCTCTGCTGATGCAACTGTTAAGAATATTTTATAGGCTGTGACAACACTAAGATAAATTTCTAATAAATTATTTTAAAATATAAACTTTAGTACTTCTGGAGTATTGAGTCTTATGGAACAATTTTTCAAAATGTTTATTTTTTCATATAAATTAGTTTTATGTAAGTCTGAATTAAATTTTAAGTATAAATTTATACAATGGCATTTTAATGTTTCCTCAGACTTGAGGAAATGTTTTCTGAAGCTTGTGGAGGTCATACAAACTGAAAGTGTCTACATGATTTGAGTGTAATTCAAAAGTCCTGTTCCGGCCTTGTGTCATTGTATCTTCAATTACAAGGGAAACTTTTTTAATTGTCTTCCTCATTAACAATTGTTTCATTCAAACCTTCATATGAAAATAGTGTTATTTTCTATAGACTGTGATGATCTTTATATTTAATGTCTGTTTCTACACCTGTGGTTATTTGCTTTGCAATGTTGCAGCAGTTTTCAAAATTAGATTCTAAATCTTTTAAGATTCTAAAAATTCCCCCAAATGTTCTATTTTGATGTTCATGTATACATTCTTATTTTGTGCTAATTTACTGACAGTTTGCTGCCCGGGTGCCAGCAATTCCAGTCCCCATGTTAGGCTGTAGGGATGATATTTGTGCAGATGACACAGGGATTGGCAAACTGGCCCACCACTGTGGGGCTGGGCGCGATCCCCATGCAGGTCCCCTTCCCATCTCTGGGGCCATGGCGGTTGCCTCTGCTTCTACTGCTGCTGCTACCATCATCCCTGCAGTGTGGGGGCCCAGGCACCCACCCAGCTGCACCCTGAACTGCTCTGAGGCATGTGCGTGTATGCTGGGGTTGTGTATGCCTGCATTGCCCGAGCCCTTTGCACACACATATGCATTACCTCCCGTTGTGTGTCCACTGCTCACGTGCGTGCTCCGTTGTCCCACAGAACTTCACTTACCAAACACAGATTCAAAAATAAGATTATTAAGACTTTCCAGACAGCAATAGCAGAGGATTAAACCAAGCATGGGGCCCTTCTGAGGGTGGGGCCCTGTGCAGCTGCACAGGGTGCGTTGCATGCCCTGAAGCTAGCCCTGGAGATGGCTACAGTCTATCAGGCATCAGGGTTTGAGCTGTATATAGAATGTGAGGTGATGGGGAAATGATGGCACTGACGGATTTCCCCCATGATCTCATTAACTTAAAGCAATGGTTTTTGGTAAATCTGCATCATCTTCATACTGGAATGTGTGCTCCTTGAGAGCAGGAATCTTGTCTTTTATAACTCTGTATTCACCACAGAGCCTACCTCTGCGCCTTGCTTATAGATGTTAAATAAATTTGGTTAAGTAGATAAATTGCTATTCTTATTTTCAGAGGAGTAACATGTAATAAGATAGAAATTGGTGGGTCCTTTTTTTTTTTGAATAATTTTTTTTATTAGTTTCAGGTGTACAAAAGAACATAATGAAGGGATCTCTTTTTATATAAGGCACTGAACTGATCAAAGTCGGTGCAAAAAAGTTTGATCTGATTGTCTGATCCAGGAAGAGGAATATCATTAATGAGCATTGTGTTTCCTGTACCCACCCTACAAACATGCGTGTGTCAACTTTCCGAGTTTGGTAGGAGTCTTTCTGCCTTTGCTTGTACAACAGAGAATGTTATGATCAGTTTCTGGTATTTTTCCCTTTGTTTCCTAAGAGGACTTACTTCTTTTCCAGATCCAAGATTAGGATGGCATTATTCTTTACCAAGAGTTTCCAAAGGTAATTTTCTAAATACTGCCTTAGACCACACTAGGAAAGACTGCAGACTAGGGAAATCTCACCAGAATACAGTGTGCAAGTGGGAGATGATGACAGGAAGGAGCAAGTTTTTTAATGGGGCATATAACGCTTAATTAAAAACTGTCTCCTTTAGTAGGCAAGTCATGGTGCTATCACTCCATCAAGTACTTGCCCTGGGGTCTTTCTTGCTTCACTTACTGTATAAAAGTTTGAATGTTACGATAAAGGAGACAGACCTTGTCGAGTCATGGAGATGAAAGCTAAGCCTGGATATTGTAAGGCAAGTTACTGTGAGTGCTCAGTCTGTAGGTAGCCATGTCCTTTGTGAACCTCTACTAACCAGGTTTAGGGTCTATCCATATCCCAAAATGCCTTTTGATCTTGATGATAAGTCCGTACCCTATGAATAAGTAAAATTTATTAGTAGGCATGCTAAAAGTAGCATACTCAGATCTTACGTATTCCTTCTGATACGCCTTAATAGTATCAGATGCTTCAGCATCTAAATAAACACAACCTGATAAAGACACTTCAGAGAATGCAAATAAAATTCATCTGTGGTAAGAATCTATGTCCCTCTTATATAAAACGACAATGAGAACAACAACAAAACTTAACAAATTGACAACCTGGAAAGTTGTTCTGAGAAGGGAAAAATATTAAAGCATATAAAATCATGATTGTAGATAGAACTTATTCTACACATTCTGGAATTCTGGAATGAGAAAACAAAACTATTGAATGAAAGAAGGATTTTTGTTTCTGAAAGCATACAGAGTTTATTAAAGCAAAAGTACACACTTGAGAAGGAAGTGTGTGTGAACTGAGAGATCGAGTCCCTGAAAGAGGGAGTTTTATAAAAGACAAAAGTTGTGTAATAAACTTAGAAGATACAAGTCAAGATCACCAAAGATATTACTGAGATTTTTTTTTATTACTGAGATTTTTAATGAGAGGCTCAAAATGGATTTAGGTAAATTTATAATAGATTAATAAATTATTTAGCAACATCAGGATTTTTTGATGTCTTTTCCATCTATAAATTTTTGAGCTTGATTTCATGGAGTGCAGTTATCCCCTAACAAATTTTGCACCCAGAATTGTAGACACTGGAGTATGGGAGAGAAGAAAGTGAATCCGTTCCCATTTCATTGGACCTCCTGAGTTGCATAATCCTGAAATCTAGTTTGCTTGTATGTCTTGAAAGCAAAATCATGTAAGGACACTCCATAGACAATTGGAGGTGGAAAAGGAGGAAGATGAATTGGAAATACAGTTGGGCTACAACAGCTAGGTGGGAAGGAGAGGTGGCATACTGAATAATCCTGATAAACTAAAGTCCACCCTTTTCTGTTCATTACTATGGGCCACATTTTGCACTGAAAATGACTTACACTCACCATTTCACAAGCACAGAGTTGAAGGAGGAGTATTTTAGAGGAACAGTTTCTTTCCAATTTATGGGATTACGTTGTTCCTCTGACAGTTTTTTTTTTTTTAATCTCAAAGACTATACAATCCACGTGACAAAAAATTATGGTCAGCGTTAGATAATAAGCAGTCCACGTGGTAATAGGTCCAGAGGTCAAGAAGCAAGGAACTCAAAGTGTTGATTTTTTTTTTAATTTAGGAGAGAAATAAGAATTAAAGATATGGGCTTCAAGTTGAAGAGTAATCACTATCCACTAAAAGGTTTTAATCTTAATATTTTGAAGACAAAATGTATTTATTCCTATTTCCCACAAATGCTGCGCTTTTCTTATAAAACCTGATAAAACATATGTGGGTGGAATTGTAACAATTTATAGGTTCTTAAGCATTTCTTTTGACTGAATTTCATTTTATTTCCTCCTTATTGTGATTGTTACTGGTTTTTTGGTGTATAAATAACAATTGGATCAGCACTTGATCTTTGTAAGATAGATATTACTACAATTCTCCAACAAAGTAAAGGAGATTAGTATTTATTCAGACTACAGTGACAACATAAGCATTCATTTAATAAATATTTATTGAGTGTCTATTATGTACCAGACACTCTTCTAGTGCTGGGGACACATTTGTGAACAAAACAATAAAAAATACCCCACAACAACAAAACCTGCCCTCATGTATCTTACATTCCAGTGAGGGCAGACAGACAATAAAATAAGCATAAGTGAGAAAGCACATTGTAGAGTTTTTTTTAGATCATCAGTTGGCTATTGCTACAGAATAAACCACCTCAAAACTAGGTGACTCAAAAAAATAGGTATTTATTATTGCTCACAAGAGCAAAGGGAGGTGGAAATGAGAGAGGGTTAGGTTGCAACTTTAAATAAGGAGGTGACCTTATTGAGAATGTGACTGTGGTAGGCAGCCTCTTGGATGGTCCCCAATGATCCACACCTCCTGATAATCCTGTCCTGTGTAATCACCTTTGAATGTGGGCTGGACATACTGACTCCCTTATAACAAACAGAATATGGCCAAAGTGATGGCCATATTCTTCTGAGATTACTTCTGAGATTAGGTTACAAAGAGATTGTGTCTTCTGTCTTGCACACCCTTGCTTGCTTAGATGGAACCTGGATACTGTGCTATGAGCTGCTCCAAGGAGAGACCCATCTGGCAGAGAACTAACTAACTGAGGGAGGCTCCTGGCCCTCAGTTCAATAGCCGATGAGGAATTGAATCATGCTAACGTACATGTGAGGGAGTTTAGAGTTGGGTACCTCTCAGCAGAGCTTACAGATGAGACCTCAGCTCTAGTGACACCTTGATTGTAGTGAATCCTTGAGGCAGCGGCACCCAGCTAAGTTGCACCTGAAATCCTGATGCACAGAAACTATGAGATAATAGATGTTTGCTGTTTTAAGCTGCTAAGACTTTTTTTTTTTCCCCACAGACTATAGTTTAGTGGTTACCAGAGGGTAAGGGAGAAGAGTGGTGGTAGATGAGGGTAAACAGGATCAAATATATGGTGATGGAAGGAGAACTGACTCTGGGTGGTGAACATACAATGATATATATAGATGATGTATTATGGAAATGAACACTTGAAACCTACATAATCCTGCCAACCAAGGTCACCCCAACAAATTTAATAAAAATTAACAAAATAAAGTTGTTGGCAGGACAAACTACTACTTACTGAACGTGTGCACTCTCTGCAATTACTTTCTGAAGCTCCAAAAAGGGCCTTACCTCATCCCGTGCTCAAAATGTCATATCTACTTAAATTTCCCTTTCTTTCCCTGAACGTTCATGTATGTGGGATCTCTGACCCTTTCATCTATGTAGCTTCCCCATACGTATGTATGTATTAAGTTTGGTCATTTTCTCTTGCTAATCTGTCTCATGTCTATTTGATTATTAGACCAGCTGAAAGAATCTTGAGGATAGAGGGAAGTTTCTTCCTCCCCCACAGTTTCTTATATTTTGGTCACCCAAATGACCAGACTTTGGGAACCCTCCTTAAACTGCTAAGATTTGAAGTACTTTGTCACCTTGCAGCTGCCAGCTCTGAGTGCTCTGTGCAACTGATCCTTTGAAGTCATAAGGGAGTGTCTCAGAATGCTGAGACCCAAGGGAATAATCTCGTAAAGCTTCCTTATCTGATGGTCTCGGAATGCTGAGTCCATCCATAGGGATCCTACGTATGTGTGAAAACACAACTTGTGTTTGAACACAGCGACAAGACACCGAATCATCATACTGGGTTAAGATATTCAAATTTACTTCTTTGTGGCACTTGAGAATAAAAGCTTTCCACCTGCCAGAATCGGGGGCTCAGTCCACAGAGACTTGAGACCCCTGGCCCCAGTAACTCAATACTTGACTCTTGTATTTATTAACCCTTCGCTGCCCCTCCTTGAGCTCCCCAGCTCTTGTCACGCGGGACGTAATAGTACTTTGTTACACAACAATAGATAACTAATCCAGTGATTTGAAGGAGGTGTGGGAGTTAGCCATGTGGCTAGCTGTCTGGCGGAACAGCATTCCAGGCAGAGAAAAGGAGGCCAGTGTGTAAAAAGACTGAAAGAGGGTAAGACTAGCAGGTGAGGTAAGAGAGGTGACTGGGGGCCAGATCATCTAGGGTCTAATAGCTTATTGTAGGAACTTTGGCCTTAACCTGAGAGAAACTGGAAGCTGTTGCAAGATTCTGAGACAGTAGTGACATGATTTCATTTATATTTTCAAAGGTCAGTGTGTGTTATGTTGAGAATCAGCTGTAGGAAATAAGGGAGAAAGGAGGGAGACCAATTAGGAATCTATTGCAGTAAATTAGGCAAGAAATGATGGTGGCTCAAATCAAGATGTCAGAGTTACAGTGATGGATTCTGAATGTATTTTGAAGGAAGAACCACAAGTTAGTGTGGAGTGTGAGAGAAAGAGAAAAGTCAAGAAAAACTGAATCGTTTTTGGTTTGAGTAAGTAAAAAATGGGAAGACTGTATTATTTTATAATACCATCTACTGGAAAACAAAAAGTACCCAACCTAGCAATCTACTGCATTATTGAGAACAAAACAGTATCTAAACAAGAAAATAATTTACTATCTCAAATGTGAAGGCAGAGAAACAATCCATCAAATAACCATGAACAAGCAAGGTAACTTGGGAGCACAGAAATAAAGTGAAAAGTCTCCAGAAAGCAAACTCAAAGTCATGGAATACTGTTATTTAAATGACAGAGAATTCAAGATTGCAGTTAGGAAGCTCAGCATGATACAAGAGAACTCAGAAAGGCAGTTCAATGAGGTCAGAAATAAAATTAATGAAAAAAAGGAGTACTTTACAAAGAGACTGAAACTATAAAAAAGAATCAAACAGAAAACCTGGAGCTAAAGAACTCAATAAATGAGATGAGAAATGCATTAGAGAGCACTGGAAATAGAATGGACTAGATGGAAGAAAGAATTAGCTCAAAGAAAGAAACCTAGAAATGACCCTGGAGGAAGAACAGAAAGAACTAAGAGTTAAAAAAGATAGGAAAGAACTCTATATGAGCTATCTGAATCATTTAGAAATAGCAACATAAGGATAATAAGTATTCCAGAGGGAGGAGAGGGAAGAGAACCCACTCAAAAAAAAAAAAAAAAAGAATTTCCCAAACCTATTTGTCCTACCCAAATTAGGAATGAAGAAATAAAACTGTCAGTCTCTGTGGATAAGAGGATTCTATATATAGAAAAACCTAGAGACTCCATAAAAACAACTTTTATAAACAATAAACAAATTCAGTAAAATTCCAGAACAAAAAAATCAATATACAAAAATCTGAAAAAAAAATATGTTGCATTCCTATATACTAACAACAAAATAACAGAAAGAGAAATGAAGAAAACAATCTCCATTACAATCACAACAAAAAGAATAAAATACCTAGGAATAAACTTAACAAAGGAGGTGAAGGGCCAAAAGCTACAAGACATTGTTGAAAGAAATTGAAGAAGACATAAAGAAATGGAAAGGTATGCTGTGTTCATGGATTGGAAAAATTAACATTGTTAAAATGACCATGTCACCTAAAGCAATGTACAGATTTAATATTTTTTCCCTATCAAATCCCCTATCAAAATCCCAATGGCATTTTTTCACAGAAATAGATAAAAAAAATCTTCAAATATTTATGGAATCACAAAAGACCCTGAATGGCCAGAGCAATCCTGAGAAAAAAGAACAAAGCCAGAGGTATTACTCCCTGCTTCAAACTAGACTACAAAGCTACAGTAATCAAAACAGTATAATATTGGCAGAAAAATAGACACACAGATCAATGGAACCGAATTGAGAGTGAAGAAATAAACCCACACAGACATGGGCAACTAATTTTCAATGGAGGAGTCAAAAACATACAATGGAGAAAGGAATATCTCTTCAGTAAATGGTGTTGGGAAAACTGGAGAGCCACATGCAAAGGAAGCTAGACTGCTATCTGATACCATACACAAAAATTAGCTCAACATAAAAACTTGAATATAAGACCTGAAACAATAAAATACAAAGAAAACATAGGCATTAAACTTACGACCTTGGTCTCAGAGGGGTTTTTGTAAACTTGACCCAAAGGCAGGGGAAGTAAGAGCAAAAATAAATGAATGGGACTACATCAAACTAAAGAGCTTCTGCACAGCACAAGAAACCATCAACAAAACAAAAAGGCAACCAATCAAATGGAAGAACGTATTTGCAAATGATACCTCTGTTAAGGGGCTAATATCCAAAATATATAAAGAACTCAGCCAACTCAACAAAAAACAAACAATCCAATAAAAAAAATGGGTGGAGGATTTGAATGCCTCCTTTTCTCAGGAAGACATATAGGAGGTCAACAGATATATGAAAAAACGCTCAACATCACTAGCTATAAAGGAAATCAAATCAAAGCCACAATGACATACAACCTCACACCTATTAGAATAGTTATTATCGATAAGACAAGAAATACGTGTTGGAGATGATGTGGAGAAAAGGGAACCCTTGTACACTGCTGGTAGGAATGTAAATTGGTACAGCCACTATGGAAAACAGTATTGAGGCTCCTCAAAAAATTAAGAATAGAATCACCATATGACCCAGCAATCCCTCTTCTGGGTATTTGGGTATTTACAATAGCCAAGACATGGAAACAACCTAAGTGTCCTTCAACAGACGATTGGATAAAGAAGATATGTACAGTGGAATACTCAATCATAAAAGATGAAATATTGCCATTTGCAACAACATGGATGGATTTTGAGAGTATTATGCTAAGTGAAATTAAGTCAGATGGAAAATGACAAGAACTGATGTCACTCATGTGTGGGATATAAAACAAAAAGCAACAAACAAAAAATAAACTCATAGATGCAGACAACAGAATGGTAGTTACCAGAGGGGCAGGGGCAGGGGCAGGAGGGAGGATGAAGAGGCTAAAGGGGGTCAAATATATGGTGATGGAAGACTAGACTTCAGGTGGTGAGCATAGAGTATAGACATGTTATATTATAAAGTTGTATGCCTGATATTTCTTCACCAGTGTTACCCCAATAAACTTAAAAAAGTGTCCTTCAACAATAGTAATGAGGGAAGATAGTGTATATGGGCACAGATGCTTAGGCGGGTGGAGGTGGTGGTGGTAGTCTGTGGAAGTTCTTTTCCAATAGCTTCATTTTCTTGAGGACAAGAAGATGCAGAGTCAGCAGAGAGGGAGAGTGGATGGATCAGGGAATCTTACTATGACTGCAGCATTAAAGACCACTTAAGGTTAGTGATCATTAATTTGAAGTGGGCTGTCCGTGGATTGTTTTTCTCCAGCCAAAGTTCAGTTGCAGAGGTGCACACACAAAGGAGGGAGAGTTGAATTTTATCAGGACTGTGGCTTTGCTAAATCAGTCGGAAAAAGCAATCTAGGGAAGAAAAAGTTGAGGTTATATACAAAGGAATGATTATAGTGATTTACCTGGAATTTAAGCAGGGTAAGGAGGTAAGACTTATGAGAGGCAAGGGACAATAAAAATGCTATGAGATCAATAAATTGGAGGTCCCAATAGGGTGGAAAGATTATGGGAGTTGCAGTGCTAGAACAATGAACTGGAAAGACATAGTAACCAAGGAAGCAAAATATTGTCTCTATTTGGGGCTAGCATTCTAGCATCTGAACAGACATTGTTTGAGAGTCACTTACCTGTTAACTACCAAACTCCTCTTTTTGTATACGGAAGCAAAAATGTTTTGCATGGAGTACTTACTTCCCCCTTCTCCTAGTTTTATTCCTATGGTATTTCTCAATGAAACGATTCCATGAAATCAAGTCTTGTTTTTTTAAAGTGTGAACAGAACCTGCAGATGGATAGGAAGCATGAGCAGGGTCTCAATGGAAGGTGGTGCAGGGTTGTGCACTGCACAAAGGACTCCAGGTTGAAGGCTTGAGTGGGGCTGAGATCCAGCCTGAGCTCTGCTCATTGAGCTGCAGCCCCTTCACCAGCTGCCTTTTGTGCTCACTAAGGTTCATGCCCTGCTATGAGGATGTTCCTAGTGATGTCTTTTCTAATTCACAGAAAGGAGCTATGTAGACCAGAGAACCCTAATAAAAACTGCACATGTGCTATAAGGTTTTACCCAGAGGGCTAGACTCAGCAGGCAGATTTGTTTTTCTGCTGAGAAATCCCTCAAAAATAGAACAAGTTATCAGTCCTTTTAAAGGAAAAAACCCAGTATTATACTTTCTCAATTAAATGCATAGAGTAGCTCTTTATAATAGTTTTTATTTGGATAATTAAATTTTGCTTTACCTCAAACCAATACATGGCTTTCTAGATCACTGGTATTTGAAAAAATGATGAAGTATGACTCACATGAATTATTAATGGATCACTGCTGCCTCCACTGTTTCTTGTCCATTTATCAGAAAAATGTTAGGTTAGACTAACATAAGATATTTATAAAAACCAGTTGATTTTTTTTTTTTGATAAGCAATGTGAAAGAGCGGGCAGAAATTATTTACATAGGTGCTCATTTACTATTTGAAGTTCTTGTTTAATGTATCAGTTCATTTTGAGATACATTACTTATCAATGGTCCATGAGTTTTCAGGTACCTTTAGATATGCAAATGTTTAGTCTCCTTAAACTATTAAGCTTTACATAAAAACATCTGCAAAGGTTGTTTTCTGGGGATAAGAATTCTGGCAACCACTCATTGAATTAAACACATAATACAGAACAGTTTTGTGGAGACGAAATCATCCAAGCTGGCTGAAAAGCAAATATTAGCATAAGGGATAAGCCACAACCTGGAGACTTAACAAAGGCTATTTTTGCACTTTTATAGTCAGTAGTTAACCCAGGGAATGCTGTTATGAGGTAGCTCAGGATCGTTTTCCCTAATTTAATAGTAACAGAGAGTGAAATGAGGCAATCCAACTAAGTTCGCAGGAAAATCAAGAATCTCCACCCCCAAGAGATTTGTGGATTACCCATGTGACCGCTTTGCCAACTCTGGTGCTCTTCCTTTAGGCACACGGAACATTTTCACTGACACACACAGCAATGCTGATTGTGATTTTGCAAGCTCAGCACCATTCTCAATTATTCTCCATAGCTAGGCTTTCATCAAAGACCACGCTCCTCTCTTCTGAGCCCCTTTGAAGACAATGCAACTTTCTCTTTTATCTTCACCTAGCACTGCAATCTTTGGGCAGGAAAGGGAAAGTAGGAAACATGGAAGAGTATGCAGGGGACAGCAAGGATAGTGGGAACTGAAATGCTCTCTCGCAGGCCCTGATGATGGCTCTCCACAGGGATACTCATTATTTTACTTAAAAGTACATACAATGGGGCCGGTCGAGTGGCGCATTGGTTAAGAGCTGGCTTGGGACGCCAGAGGGCCCCAGTTCAGGTCCCACATATGAGGGCCAGTGACACTGCCCTCCACAGCTAAGATGCTGAACAGCTGCTCAACCTGGAGCTGGGCTGCCATGAGTCACTGGCGACGACGTAGGCTGCAGCCCCTGTGGCAGTGGGTTGCCATGGGCTACCGTATGTAGCCAGCAGCCAGCGTGAGCGGCCAGCAGCCACAGTGAGCGGCCGTCCAGAAGCCAGCGACTGATCTGCCTCACCCGGGAAGAGCACAATGATGGTGCCAACTTGGGCCAGTGAAGCAACGTCCTCCACAACTAGACTGAAGAACAAAACGACAGCAACTTGTCTGTTCCCCTTCCCCCCAATTCCCCAGCGCTGTTCCCATCCCTCAATCCCCCAATAAAAATCTTTGAAAAATAAAGTACGTACAATGAAATTCCAGAACAGCCAAATTCCTAGTCTTACCTATGTATACAATGACACGCTAAAGCAAAATACATGTTTTCCCCCAAGTAATTTCCTATTAAAAATTATTCATACCATTTGTGTGGAAATAAAGACCAAACTGCAATATGCTTTACAAGTTTAGTGTAGAAAGTTTGGTTCCTGAGTGCTGGTCCTGAGGATGGCAAATCTAAATGACAAATGAAATAAATATGTCATTTATTTGAATAAACTGAGCAACTGATTGAAGTGGTATTTGATCGATAGGAGGGAAAATGCTACAGCTGAATTATGTTAAGAACTTTAGAATATGCTTTGATATGCATATATTAAAAGTTAGATTAAAAAGAATCTCAGTTTAACAGCTTCGGTTTACTATTTCAGGGGAGAGGAAGGGGAGGATACTCTTAGACGGTGTGTTTGATATGTGCCTAGTTAATAATGAGGTTCTTTCACCCATTGCAAAGTACATATTAGTGCAAAATTTTAGTACCTAGTAGGCTATATAACATCTCTATAACAGTAATAGTTAATAATATCAGTCAATAAGCCAGTAAATCTTAGGTTGCATAAATGTGCAGATTTTACTGCATTTCTCAGGCTATAGTATTATTTTTCAAGTTTTTGTTTTTCTTTCACATTATGCATTTATTTCCCTTTGATTTAATCACAAGTATTTTCTTTAATATAAGCTATTTTAAGTGTAAACATTATTCCTAAATAGCTTCAGATTCATTCTATTAGTTAAAATAAACTCAGGCAGACATTAATCCAATTTGAATAACTACATATAAATGAGACTACAGCACTATCTAATCTGGAGTGTCAATTCCATTCAAGAAGGCTTTTTATACATGAATATACAAATACTTTATGTTCAGATGCTTTCACTTTTAAGGTATTCCCTTGAAAGGGATGTCAAAAAAGTATTAAATAAAAAAGGTTTCAAACTTTCTGTTGGACTATGATTTGAGGGAGATGAGTGGAAATGACAACTGATGGTTACATAAGTAGACACCTTTGTGGTAATATGTGAAAGTATAAATTAACTCCAACCCTCATTATTCCCTGAATCCTTTGCTGTGAAATTACAGTGTTATTTTCAAAGGCTATTCTGCTTTTATTGAAATGCAACAAACAGTTAATGAGCACCTACTATATTGCTTATTATGTAGTTCAGTTAATTTGTCCCTAACAAAAGAGATAAGGCCACAGATGACCTTATCTCTTCTTTTGTGTATATATGTGTATGTTTGAAGCTGTTTGCATACTTTTGTTTAATTTGCTTTTTGAAGCTGCTTGGAGAGGTCTCATCTACTTTTTAGCAGTTGGTTGGTTTTATAAAGGATCTCAGAAGGCAAACATAGCACTCCCAGATCTGCCAGAAATAGTTCTTTGAAGATTCATTTTCTTGAGGGGTACTACTTTGCTCAGTGGGTGAAGGCTTGGGTATAAAAATGGAACAGAGACTTTCAAACAGTTCTGCAGAAACTTCACTTTGGTCTCTGGGCTTCATTGTCCTTAGTAATTGAACCTGTCACTTGGCTTGCATTCTTTATGGCTGAGGTTATCTTAAAACAGAAACGGTAGGAAAGCTTTCCTGTGCTTTGGATAGGAGACAAACTTGCTTTTGTAAAATCTGTGGGTGAGGAGAGCAGACAGGGCCTGGCTGAAGAAGACATATGTCACCACTAGCCACCAAGTGAAGTTGTGAAATCCAAAGGTGACAGACATGGAAATGTAGATCATCAGTTCTGCTAAGTAGTTAGGGGAAGAAACATATTCAAACCAGTCTCCAAAAGGGATTCGGTGCTTACAGTGAATGACCACTCCTGAAATGGAAAAAGAAAACTTCCTGAACATTTAAAGCTACAAAAGGAAAAGTTTTATCACATCATTCCCAAAATCACTTACAAAAACTCTTATTTAGAAAAGAGTATGACAGACCTGTGTGCAAACCACCATCCTATCCCACTTCCATTGGCAATCTATGTATTTTAAAAATTGCATGGTAAGGTTATACTATCAACTGTAAATAACCACAAAAGGAAAGCCCATTTCTCTAATAATCCACCAAGCTAGAAATATGGAGCTCAGACTCTTGAGTGAGACTGCTCAAGTTCAAATCCTGGCTCTGCCACTTACCATCTCTGCAACTTTAGGTAAGTTGTTTCCCCTCTCTGTCCCTCAGCTTCCTCATCTGTAAAATGAGGATAAGACTGTACCAACCTCAAGTGAGTATTGTGAAGCTCTATGTAAAGTACTCAGAATGGAGCCCAGCACAAAATAAGCATTCAATAAATGCTTATTCAGGGCCGGCCGAGTGGCACGATGGTTAAGAACTGCCTTGGGACGCCAGAGGGCCCCGGTTCGGATCCCACATATGAGGGCCAGTGACATTGCCCTCCACAGCTAAGATCTGAACAGCAGCTCAACCTGGAGCTGGGCTGCCGTGAGTCGCCGGCGACGGCATAGGCTGCAGCCCCTGCTGCAGTGGGTTGCATTGGGCTACCGTGTGTAGCCAGCAGCCAGCATGAGCGGCCAGCAGACGCAGTGAGTGGCCATCCAGAAGCCTACGACTGATCTGCCTCACCTGGGAAGAGCGCAATGATGGTGCCAACTTAGGCCAGTGAAGCAACGTCCTCCACAACTAGACTGAAGAACAAAATGACAGCAACTTGTCTGTTCCCCTTCCCCCAATTCCCCAGTGCTATTCTCATCCCCCCAATTCCCCAATAAAAATCTTTAAAAAAAAAAATCCACACTCAGTGGCTCTAAAAGATGCCTCACCTGCTTTATTTTTCCTGAGACTGCCAAGAATGACGTGGCACTTATACTGATGAGCAGATGACCAGATGAACATCATCATTCCGAGGATATGGAACCATCGCGCTTGCATGAAGAGATTCTTCCCTCTCACATAGACTACAGAAAGAAGGATTATTAGCTAATGCTGCAAAATTTCAGAGGCTTGGGGAATTAAAAAATCATACAGTCAGTAGAACACATATGATTACCCACTTTTTCTGTTCCTCATGACTAGAAAATTGTCCTGGTAGAATTTTGCAAGTGCAGAGGGGAGAACTGGGTCCAGGAGATTTGCTCCTTAGCCAGGGGCAACTTCAATGGCCCCCTGCAGAGATTTCCATAATGATACTTTCTCTTGTT
Source organism: Hipposideros armiger (assembly GCF_001890085.2). NCBI lineage: Eukaryota > Metazoa > Chordata > Mammalia > Chiroptera > Hipposideridae > Hipposideros > Hipposideros armiger. Next base: position 262,854 of record NW_017731403.1, read on the forward strand.
TCTTCTTCAAATGCTTTAAGCACAGAGTTTATCTCTGTTTCCTACTCTTGTGTGGTGAGACAACTCTGCACTTCTATTTCTAAGTCTGGTTTTATGTCTTCTTTCTTACACTACTGTTAGGAAAACACTGTCTGAAATCTCTCCCTGAGCTACTAGCCTAAGCCATTGTTAGGGAGGCCCGGAAGGCCAAACGCTGACTTGCTTGGCTCCAGCCAATGAAGAAAACCATTGGAAGTAAAGGCTCAGAATGGGGCTTCTCAAAAAGGAGAAATGTAAATTCCAAGATGAAAGACAACACAGTACCCCTTTATGATAGAGAGAACCTAGTCACAGAGATTTAGTTTTAGGAAAAGAAACACTCAAACTATTATCTTCCTCTTTCTTCTCCAGCTATAAGGAAGAAGAGAAGAATGTAGATCTTTTAAGAACGGGTATCAGAAAACCAAATTAAGGACCTCCCTATGATCAGCAGGAAGCAGTCAGGTTGGTTAGGGACTTGGCTGAAGAAACAAAGTTGTCCACTGACAACAGGGAAGAGCCCTGAGGCTCTGGAGCCAGGAGGGAGACCCTACAAAGCTGATTCAGGTAAAAGCGAGGGTCACACTACTCCATATGGGTACTTGGAAGTAGGGCTCAGCTGATGACAGCTTATGACTAATGAGAATCCAGCAAAGTCTACCTGTGTTAATTTCTTTAAAAACTTGCTTTATATAAACAATCAACTATAGTCTCTTAATATTAACTAGGCTTAGCCATTTAAAAGTTTTTAATATAATTTTTAAATAATTATAATTTAAAAATAATTTTTAATATAAAAACTTTTGTAAGTCAAAAAAAAGCAAAATATGAAAAATACAGTTTTAAATCAAAATGGCTTTAAATAAGAACAAGTCACTATAGGATTAAAAGTTAAAGCAAGTATCTGGGAGTTCACATCATTACTGAGTCACCTACTCTAAATGCGGAAAAGTTACCTATGAGGGAAAAAAGATCTGTAAGAGTAAGTTGGAATTATGATGCAGGAAAGGACAGGCAGGTAGAAGGCTCATATTTACTGAGAGTCTAATCTCTGTAGTACTTAATTATTCATTAATTACTTGATGGGTGTCTATTGAACCTAGCGCTATTGAAGGCATGAGGCATAAAGCAGTGACTACATCAGGCAAGATCCAGTCCTCATAAACTCGCATTCTAGAGGCAAGAGACAGACAGAAATGGGTAAACAAATCAATAACCCAGAGAATTTTGGGTAGAGATGGTACCCTACGTGAAAAGAAAATAGAACAGTGTAATGGAGAGTGACTCGCTCTAGGCTTTGAAGACAAGGAGATGTGAAGATCTGGGTAGTTTACAGATATTTTTTCTTTTCACTTTCACAAGAACCCTCTGAAATCAGTGTATGTTCCTACTTACAGATGAAGGATCTGAAGCGCAGAGAAGATTAATTAAGCCAGAATTCAGACTGAGGCCCACCTGATTCCCAAGCCCATTTCTATCAGACCCTGCAGCTGGTAAATGCCCCAGTCTATTCTTTCTCAATGAATGCCTGAAACCAGTTCTCCCCATATTGTTCCAACTGACCACAGATGACCTCTGGAAGGACAAACTGGTGAAACAAAAGACAGTTTCAGAAAGGAGTGTCTAGAAAGCTATTTTTGTGGGTGACTTGGCTGGCTTTCGTTCACTAATTATATAGGAGGGAGAGTAGAAGGTGGGGTCCAGCCAGCAGAGAAAACTCCAGAAGAGATATGTGATTGCAACAGAAACTAACAGACTGAAAGCTGGTGGGTTACCCAAGTACTTAGGAAAGTTCCTCGGGGTGGAAAACCTCTACTATGACAGCTAAACAATGGTATTGGGCTGCGCATGAATGCCACAGCAGAAAGTGCAGGAAAGAAAAACTGACTTAAGTACAGAGGAATTAGATGGAGAGATGCTAGCTGAGTGGCTAGAGCCAATAAATAATTCATGAATTGAGAAAGATCATCAATAAGATGTCTTGAAAATCATTCCTCAAGCCATCGCGGCCTTGGGTTGCACTACAACAAGAGAGTGAAAGGACGTTCAAGGGGCACTCTGATACTGAAATCGAACCTGAGGAGAAAGCTCACTCACTGAGGATTGGAATTATCCAGATCTTGGTCTCAGTTTATGAGGATGGATAGGGCAGCTTCAGGAAGCACGGAGGCCTTGGACTTAAGAGAAATAAAAAATCTACCCTACAGTGTCAGAGCAGAGAGATACCAATAAAAAAATCTACCCTACAGTGTCAGAGCAGAGAGATACCAATAAAAAAATCTACCCTACAGTGTCAGGGCAGAGAGATACCACGACTGCTAGGTGAAGTTAACCTCAGCACTAAAAATTCATTTCAGTCACCCCAAAGGCTTGATTCTTTTTCATAAGCATGTGTTTTTACCTAAATGCTAGTCATGTATGTTAGATATCCCTCCACCCCCCAAAAAAACCCCCTTCATGTCCTCCTTATAAACAAAGGTCATGATTTTGGTTCCCTCTTCCTGGTTAGTAAGAGCTCAGAAACGTCAAGACACAATTTTGATTTAGCACAGTACTCGGCCTCTCCTCTCAGGCTGCCTGACTTGAAGAAACGTTTTGTTGTAATGGCAACAAAATGGCTTCCTACGCCCTCTTCAAATTACAACTATTCATCACGAGTCCAAGCTACCTGCTCCTTCTCTAGTTTTCTATGATTAAATCCTGCACCACAATTTCCCCTTTCCCAGCCTCACCCCTCACCCTTTTACACAACCACCCCAGGATGACTGAGGCTTTGGTGAAGCAACTTTCTTTGCTGACTCTTTCTCCTGTTCTTGGGTGTCACCTGCTTCCTGCTCAACTCTTGACCACACTTCCTCTTTCTCTTCAGACTTACTCCACATGAGTTCATTGATTTCACTCCCACTGAGGAAAACCTCATATCCCATTTCGTCATCCTTAAATTGAACCTCCTGAATACTTTTCACTTTACTATCTTTACTGAAGGCATTACTGCTTATGTTGGTGTCTTTCAGGTTTTAGCAGTTACGGTTAATGTATAATATATACCTCTGGTCATGTTGATGTTTTAAAGATACTATTAGAGTCCAGACTCCTCAAATGCAAAGTGGATTCGGCAGGTCTCCTATTTTGAAACTTCCATAATGCTTGGCGGAGCATGAATACCTCATGCATCCAGTGACTCAGCCAACAGACCCCAAGGACCACTCACCATTCCTGCCGTCCATTGGCAATTGGCTCAGCACAGTTAAGCCGATAAGGATATAGTAGATGATTCCAAAACAGTAATGCACGACGTGAATCATGGCATTGGAGAAGACACTGACATAGAGGCACTCGAAGAGTCTTCGCAAACTGTGTAGCCACAGAAACACTAATACTAAGAATGCAGACAGCGCCAGTTCACCCCCTACAATTCAGAAAGCAACACGTTCAGCATTTCTCTTTTGGTGATTAATCCAAAGTTATATTTTCCCCCCACTGCTACACATAGTATTAAACAAAGTTAGAGCTAGGAAAGAGCCCTAGAAATCATCCAGTCTAACACCTTCCTTTTTTTAGCAATGAGGAAGTAGGCCAAGTAAGTCAAGGAAGTTTGCTCCAGGTTACACAGTAAGCTAGTGACAGAGCTAGGACAAGCTCAGGTCTGTTGACTCTTGTTCGCCATGTGAGAGCCTTCCAGGTTGCATGGACATCATTGTGAGGGGTCTGTGCACTCAGAACCCAGGGTCTGTGGGTCTCTGGTCCATGGCGCTAATAATAATGAAGATGGTCAGGAAGAGTTCCCAGATGACCTCTGAGCAACCCCACCTGGTAGGATCCCTGAGGTCAGGGGAGAAAAGACACACACACACACACACAGAGGCAGAAAGGGGGATAGGAACAGACAGGGAGAATTATTCATTCCTTTCCATATTAAAAAAAAAAGAAATTATACATTTAGGGGACTGTGAGCCTTGAGATCGATCTATCTTCCTACTTGCCTTTCACCCCTCTGCCCAAATGGAAGTTAGAAGAAATGCTTTTTAAAATGACATAAAACCTACATTTTTAAAAGTGAATATCGCGCGCGCACACACACACACACACACACACACACACACACACACAATAAGTAAACAATTTAATGGATTTTTACAAACTAAATCAACCCACCCCATCCGTTTAACCAGCACCCCATCCAGAAACAGAACATGACCAGCACCCCTGTTTCCTTTATAGGTACCTGCCCCCTCCCAACCCACTCTCCAAAGGGTAAGCCCTGCCCTGACTTTTGTCAGCTGTAAATTAGTTTAGCCTGTATTTGTATTTTAAATATAGTAAAACCTAATTTACACTCTTTAGGAATAGGTTAGAACAAATATCCAAATAAAAGTCCTCACAACCAACCCTGAAAACCCAGTCCCACATGAATCCAAATGAAGAGATGGTTTCAATGCCTGAAGTGGGATTCACTGAGGTATCCTCCCCTCCCAAATAGGATTTGCATACAGTTTCCCTTCTGACTCTGATCTTTTGCAACAAGTTTCTCTGGTTACAAAGAAAAGGATTGTTCCTAGGGAGCTAGTGGTGTGGCTGCTGGAACAGGACAGAGATAGTCATCAGAATGCTCTATTTCTAATTCTGCCCCTCACCCGCTGCCTGACATTAATTGAAGCCACTTTATTGTTTTCACCTTCAATACCTTATTTTAAAATTGTTCTTTATCTGAGGAAAATGTAATGGCTACTTTATAATCATCTGGTCAACAACTATTTAGGCAATTTTATTATATAACCAAAGTTTTATAGCATAACGAACATTTTTAACCAATGATTGAAAATTTTCTAACAAATTTCTGGAGTTCTGAGACACGATTTTGGTTGGACTACATAAGTGATGAGTGTTTCAAGGCAAACCCAAGGGATCCTAAAAGCTTTTCCCCTAAGTCTATAAAGACTTCTGTGTAAATTTATCAACAGTTCGAGAAATATCAGAGGGAGAACAGCCAGTCCTGTACTTAGCCAACACTCGCTGGGAAGTCAGGGACGAAGAGCTAACTCTTAACTCTGTCATGATCTCAACGAAGGATGTGGGGACATCGTCTTGAGATGGCTGTGAACCATGCAGAACTCTTTTGCCCTCACTTTCCACTTCTCAGTTCCTGCTGAGGTGGAGCCTGAGAGTGGCTATGAAATACCCAGAACAGCTTCCTGCAGGCAGGAAGGACACGAACAGGACGCGATGGCTGGCTGTGATTAGCCAAGGCACTGATTACCTTGGAAGTGCGCAGCCCCAAGAATTCTGAGTACAGTGTGAAGCCAGTATGGAAAAGGTGCTCCCAGGAACAGAGATTGAGTAAGGCACCAAAGCAGGAAGCCATTCCACAGCACTGAGATGACATAGAAGTGAACAAAATACCTGCAAAGGGAAAACAGGTTAGGCAGTAATCGAAGTAGAGCCACTTTATATGCAGGAAGACTATTTTTAGGTTCTTTTTCTTCTTTCCCCCATTCCCAAAGTATACTTTTGCTTTTTAATAGATCCTGAATCCTACAGGTGTTCAGATTTTTAAAATTTCCTTTCAAATGATGGGACCGGTTAACTCACAGGAAAAAAAGAGGACTCCTGAGGTTAACAAGAATACAGTGGACTCTGTTAAACTTAGATTGAGGGTCAATTAACAATTGCTCTTATCGCTGGGTAACTGGATTGGGCTCAAGTTCCAAAATAGGGGGAGCCCAGACCCTGGGACAGAGAACCCCTAGATTGTGCTAACACAAGCCAAATCTGTGAAAGATTTCTAAATCCCAAGCAATACTGCTGCAATAGCCATACATCTGTTACACAACATTTGCACAATTATAGGCTCTCAGGTCTGTAAGAAACTTTAGAGTTCTTCCGATTCAGTGATTTTCTAAATTGTGCTAATCTAAATGGCTTAGATGACAAATATTAACTCATAAAACTAGGTATCAACTCCTGATAGTTACAGCTCTCATAGTTACAACTACAATGCCTATTCTGCAATCAACCGTTACAAATGAAATACAAATAAAACCACCAAACCAATAAAAATTTCAATTAGCGGGCCGGCCAAGTGGCGCACTGGTTAAGAGCTGGCTTGGGACGCCAGAGGGCCCTGGTTTGGATCCCACATATGAGGGCCAGTGACACTGCCCTCTACAGCTAAGATGGTGAACAACAGCTCAACCTGGAGCTGGGCTGCCGTGAGTCCACGGTGACTGCAGGTGGGTTGCCATGGGCTACTGTATGTAACCAGCAGCCAGGGTGAGCGGCCGAAGCCGGCAACTGATCTGCCTCACCCGGAAAGAGTGCAATGTTGGTGCCAACTTGGGCCAGTAAAGCAACGTCCTCCACAACTAGACTGAAGAACAAAACGACAGCAACTTGTCTGTTCCCCTTCCCCCAATTTCCCAATAAAAATCTTAAAAAAAAAAAAAATTTCAACTAGCAATGTTAATTTGATGTAAAAGATGACGTTTTGCTGAGATTACCTAATATGGCACTAGAGCCGAACGGGTTTTTTTGAGGCCCGTTTACTATTTTTCCCCATTCAAACCAGTTCAAAACCATTCTCACTCTGCAGGGTACCTGGAGGTCATTTGGCCTTCCTTGGTCTTCAGTACATCCTGAATAAATTAAGACCTCTCCCTCTTGTCTCATTAGACTGTGACAAAGTAAGATGACCTGGAGTCAGGAGAAGTAAACAGAAACTCAGGGACTCCCTTTCCAGATAACCCAGAATATTCTTGTATCAGAACTCACCGCTCCCCCTCCCCACAAGACCATGCCCACAACCCAATCTGACAAACACTGATCTAATCTGATCATTCCATAGTAACCCACTTAATTCTCCCAACTACAGTTACAAATTCTATCACTGGATCTGCCCTCTCTGAGCCATCCTGTTATTCCTGATTCTGATCTTCCTCAGGCTCAAGAGCTTAGTTTCCTCAAAAATTCATGTCAGTGTCAATTCCATGGCCCCCCCATCCACCCTCCTTTGGTCTTCGGTTGCCTTCCAGGGTCTTAAGACACACTTCTGAGAACTGAGCCCAGGTCTGGTCTGAGTAGCAGGAGCAGAGCTGAACATCAGTAGCAACTGCTCTGCCGGCTCCCACAGAAAGGGAAGGGGCCAGCTTCCAAAGAGCAGCTTCTGAGCCAGTCACTTTACCTATTTCATTTTTGCACAAATATTTATTGAGCACTTAAAACATGCCAGACAACATTCTTGAAGCCAGGGACTCAGCAGGGAGCAAACAGACCAGGTCCCTGCCTTGATGTTTATCTTTCTGCAGACAGCAAATGAACCTGTAGACCTCTAGCTAATGCTGGGTGAAGGGGCAAAGGGGGTGCACAGGGGAGGCCATTCTGGATGGGTGGTCAAGAATGGCCTCTCTCCAAGTGATATTTGGCTAGAAACCCTTGTGAATTTGCAGGGAAGAATTTCCTAGGCAGAGAAAAGGACAACCACAGAGGCCTGGAGGATCAATAAAGAACAGCTCTGTGGAGAGGGCTAGGTAGTAAGGCGGGAGGGGCAGATGCTTTAGGGTCACGTAAGGACATTGACTTTTATTAAGTGTGAAGGAAAGCCATGTGAGCAGAGTAACAATTTATGTTTTAGAACTCCTTCTGCCTGATAGGAAAGTTGTGGAAACTGATGGTGGTGATGGTTGCACAAAAATGTCAGTGTACTTAAAGCCACTGGGCTGTGCACTCAAAATGGGTTAAAATGGTAAATGTCATGTCATGTATATTTTACCACACACAAAAAAAGAGCATTGCTCATTCATTTTACTATTTTTTAAGTTAAAAAAACAATCCCCCTGGTAACTAGGTAGAGAATAGTCTAGTTGTGGGGAATCCAGTTACTGAAAGATTCATTCGTTTCATCTTCACAATCCCATAAAGTTTATGTGGTTATATTCACGTGGCAGATGAGAAAACTAAAGCTCAGAAAGGTTAAATTACTCAAGGTCATGTACTAAGTGGCCGTGTTTGGCTCCAGACTCAGCCCTGATGACTTTGAAGTTAAGATCACACAGCTGCGCTCCTACTGTTCACACAACCTAGACGGCCCGAACCTGCTTTTCTGGCCCTATGTTACATGTACCCATTTATACCAAGCCTAAAGCCCACTAAATCACTCAAGTATGTTGGCATAAGCCACATCCTGCTGTGCCCAACTTGTGCCAAAGTGTTTTTGATTCATGGGAAGGCTATTTTTCTTTTTCTTTTAAAGATTTTTATTGGGGAATTGGGGAAGGGGAACAGACAAGTTGCTGTCCTTTTGTTCTTTAGTCTAGTTGTGGAGGACGTGGCTTCACTGGCCCAAGTTGGCACCATCATTGCGCTCTTCCCCGGTGAGGCAGATCAGTCACTGGCTTCTGGACGGCTACTCACGGCAGCTATTGGCAGCTCACTCCAGCTGCTGGCCACTCACGCTGGCTGCCAGTCACTCACCGTGGCTCATGGCAGCCCACTGCAGCCTCACTGCAGCCTATGCCGACGCCGGTGAGTCAGAGCAGCCCAGCTCCAGGTTGAGCTGTTGTTCACCATCTTAGCTGTAGAGGGCGCAGGGTCACTGGCCCTAATGTGAGATCTGAACCAGGGCCCTGCTGCTCAGAGCTGACGTCCCAAGCCAGCTCTTAACCAACGCGACACTTGGCCGGCCCCATAACAGCCTTTTAATCCCGCCTTCTCCACACAATGGCTAGTCATCCTTGCAAAACATAAATCATACAATGCTATGTTCCATTCCAGCCAAAAGCCATCAATGGCTTTCCATACACTCAGAATAAAATCCGATCTCCACCATGATCTGTAAGGCCCGGATGAGCAGTGAACTCATCTGCTGCCCTACCCCAACCTGACCATCCTTTCTAGCTTTGTCACTGCCACTGCCACCCCCACCAGTTTTGCTCTTGATCAAGTGACCCTAATGGATTTCCTCTGAAGCACTTATTACACCTGAAATTATTTTACTTGTTTTACAAGATTTGTTTACACATTTACTGTTTTACAAGAACAAAAGCTCCAAGGAGTCTAGAATAGCTCCTGAAACCTAGTCAGTACTACTCTATAAACACTAGTTAAAAATGAATGAAAGAGAAGGTATTTTACCTAAAGTTACTCTCAGAGTAAGCGTCAAGTTAACCCAGAAACCGATTAAAAAATTCTTTCAAAACATATTAATCAAAGACCTTACTATTTGTTAGGCATTGAGCCAGGGATATGGTAACAAACAAGACAAATGTAAATGTATGGAAATTGTATAGTCTAGAGCAGAGGTTCTTAATATTTATCTTCCATGGATTCCTTGTATGGTTAAGGCTATAGGCCTCTTCTCAAAATGTTACTACAAGCATAAAATACATAGGGTTTCAAAGGAAACCAACTGTATTGAAATATAGATAACACAACTACTAACAAATCTGTAATATATTAATATGTGTGCTTAATGTCAAATTACAGGATCTAGTGGGGGAATAACTACAGTATTCTTCTAGTGATGAAAATGTTTTGAGGTCTCTTCAGTATTTTTAATGTAATATAAAAAAACTGTCACAAAATTGTAGGCATTGCTAATTCTACTGTGGTTTGTTGATTACACTCATCATTAAGGAAATGCTGAATTCAGCCAGAGGTTTGTGAAAGAGAGATGTAATTTTTTTTCCAATCAAAGTTTGCCCAGGATGCTATCCATGGATCTCCTACACCTCTAGTTAGGACCCCTGGACCCCAGGGGGGAAACTCTGGACGGCTGCTCTCTTTGCCTGTAGAGCTCCATTCAGTTGCAATGTTTCCATACCATTTTGAAATTTTAGAAACAGGAGAAGTACTTCCATATACACTATGCAAGTCAAGACCATTGTGACTCTTGTTGGAAGTCATATATTTATTCAGACTTTCTGGGATATTAAAACTCTGGGAAACAAAAAGAAACAAGAAAACCAACCATCATCTTAATTAAAAAAAAAAATCTACCAGATAGGGATAATGGAATCAAACATACACTCCACGAACTAAGGTTTTATTCTTGCCTCCTTAGGAAAAAAAAAATCCCAAACAAAATTAAGCACTGTTTTTAGGTGCAGAAACAGGATTTATAGCTGCCTACTTCTAAGTGTACGAGGTTGGACAAATAAGTTCACGAACTCATCCTAGAAAAAGTGCTACATACCTCATTGCTGAATATCACTACAGTCACCTTCGAAGCACTCCCCTTGGGAAGCTATGCACCAATGCCAATGTCTACCCCACCCTTCAAAGCAATTCTGTAACTCTTTTTCTAGAATGGCCATCAGAGCTGTCATCATATTACTCTTGATGTCCTGAATGTCATCAAAATGTCTTCATTTCAATATTTCCTTTAACTTCGGGTAAAGAAAGAAGTCATTGGGGGCCAGATCAGGTGAGTTGGGAGTGTGTTCCAATACAGTTCTTTGTTTACTGGCTAAAAACTCCCTCACAGACAGTGCTGTGTGAGCTGGTGCATTGTTATGATGCAAGAGCCATCAATTATTGGTGAAAAGTTCAGGTCATCTTACCTTTTTCATGCAGCCTTTTCAGCACTTCCAAATAGTAAAGTTGGTTAAATGTTTGCCCAATTGGTACAAATTCATAAATAATCCCTCTGATATCAAAAAACGGTTAGCAATATTTTGCAACAAGTTTGCGAACTTAATTGAACTTAGTTGTAAGACCTCGTATAATATTAAAAAATTCTAGGTTTATTTTCACTTTCAATAGTACTACTGAATTTTGCACAAGGAAAAATATTTAAATAAACATCGAGGCATTTTTGCCTTTCATTATTGTCCTGGATTTGCTGTACCATCTCCAGTGTTAAAAGAAATATTTAAGTTTAGAGGGCTGGCCAAGTGGCTCAGTTGGTTAAGAGCTCGCTCAAGAGTTTAAGCTCTGAGCAACAGCGGTTCGAGTCCAGCCCGAGCTGAGCAGCCCCTGAGCTGCCAACAGGTAGCAGGATGGCTCAGCTTAAAAAAAAAAAAAAAAAAAAAAAGAAAAAGAAATATTTAAGTTTAGAAAAAAAGCAAAACAAAATACCATGGGTGTTTCCACTCTAGAATTCTGGAAGAAGAAAAAGGCATAAATTATTTCATAGTATAATAGAAATTAAAAGAAGCACAAAGAATACCAATTGTTGTAATAAATAAGGGAAAAGTAGCAAGTCCGTTTCTTGGCTGTCATATGACAGACTTAAGTAGTAACAGCTGGAATATGGAAGCCAGAGAACTAGGTAAGTGCACAGAATGACTTAAAATGTGTCCTTTAATCAACGGACACTAATACGTTTTTCAAAATTCATAAAAGAAATGTTATAATTCACTCTCTAAGAAACATTTTTTTTCCTTCACTTGATAACATTAAAAAGTGACAACCTTGGAATGCCCCTGCTATAAAATAGAAAAGGACATGCTGCAATGAAACTTGATAAAAAAATAGGTCAGATAATTTTCACTTAAAAAGAGCCTCTAAAGACTAGGTTTTTAACCAATTAGTCTTGAATACTTCCACTTTTTCCCCCAGGGCCTCATTCCATTTACCTTTCCTCAGAATGCTAAATGAAATGAGGCTTTAGTTCTCTGTTCTCAGTGTAACACCTGATGAATCTTGCTCCAACACTCAAAATTGGGGGATTATCCACATTTCAGAAGCCAAGTTATACTTAGCCCCTTTTTTCGTCTGTGGGCCTGGGCACTCTGCCTATGTGAGGTTTAAGGGATAACTCAGGTGTTTCAATACATCAGAAACTGCAAAACATTATTCCAGCTTCCTGCCTAAATGCCAACTTAAGGTTCATCTTTGTGGACGGAAAAGGGGCCACATATTAAACCTGACAAGCTCAGGAGACTGAAAAATAACCACATAAGGTGGTCTGAACATAAAAATTCCTAACTAAAAGTGAGTTATGGCCAGTAGTCACATTCTTGGCCTGTAGCTTCCTTGACAAAGGTCAATCTTTACCTTAAGTGAGCTTATGGCATCTTTTTGCATCTAAGACAACATACACTTGCAATATCAGAGTCATCTCTTCTTCCAGACAAAACCCACTACACCAGAGCACCATCTACAAAATCCCTCATTGTTATCTTGTTCCTGAAATACCATCTTCTATGTGCTGTAAAACGCTATTAACTATCCTGTACCCACCAATGTAAAAGAAGTGTGTGTCTCTCCATTTTACTTTTTATCCAGTTCCAGAGATTTCCTGGCTTTTATTCCCCAGGGATTTCTCCCACCCGCTTAATCTACAGCCAATGGATTCCTTGTTAACCCTCCTCCTTTGATTCTAATGTATAAAATAAATTGCAAAACGGCCATTTCCTGGAGCATTTTCTCAATCCGTTGAGATGTTGCTTCCTGGCAACTGTCGTGAGTTTGGCTCAAATAAACTCTTACAAGCTTTCTCTTAGGCTGGATGTTTTTTCATAGACAAATTAAAAGAGAAAGGCCACGGCTATATTCTTACCATCTAGAAGTGTTTGATTGACTCTTACCAGCTATCTTCTAAATTCAAAGTAAAAAAACCCAAAAAACCAAACTATAACAAATCTTACAATTTTTGAAAAAGTTCTATTTAAGCCCTAACGATTTCCTCTTTTGTTGATTTTGGTTATGAAATCTGTTAGAAGTCAAAGTCTCAAGCCGTGCCATCACGGGCAATTCTCTCAGGGGCACCTGCTGAGGTGCGGGTTAGGAGGGTCAGTGCAGCGGAAGGAGGTGTAGCCAAGTGTGGGGACCAGCATATCGCCCTCTGGCTGGGAGGGTCGGGGAGACGAATAGGGGAAATACAGCGAAGGACAGGAGTGCCTTCATTTCTAGTGAGTTCTGGCCACCTCAAATTAGATTGTGAGCCCCTAGTGTGCAGGGAAGGGGAAAGAGAATTGGGTGATAAAGGAGACTAATTTGCCGCCTGCTGACCAGCCCTAAATTCGGAAGCGCTGCCACTTTCCCCGGGGGAAGGACTCCGTGGGGCCACAAGTTGACGGTCCTTTTAATGCACGTCGGTGTCGGCGGACACTCGGGACATTCCGCCCCCAGGGCCACGAAGCGGTTGAGGACAGTGCTTGGCGGCCCCGCCGGGGCAGCGGCCCTGCTGGCGCCCGCCTCTGCTGCCGGCTGCCCGAGCCGGGGATCCCGGGCTCTGCGCGCCTTAGCAAACCGGGACTCGCGCCCCGGCGCGGTTACCTCTTGGGAACATCAAAACTCTGGAAGTAGGCCGGGCGCAGAGGGGCCTCAAGCTTGGTTTTCCCATAGCGGATCAGGTCCTGGAAGAGCGCGTTGCTGGGGAGCAAGCCAGGCGGCAGAAGCTGCAGCATCAGGCTCAGCAGGAAGGCGGCGGCCAGCGTGAGCCACCAAGCGTTCAGCGGGCTCAGCGCCACAAGCTCGGAACTCGCCCGGAGCCCCATGGCCAGCTTGCCCGCTTCCGCATTACCAGGATCCGCACTGCGAGCAGGCGCTGGAGCGGCCTCTAGTGCAATGCGCGCCGCTTAGGAGGACGGCACGTAGGTGACGCGACACTGGGCGGGGACGGGCTCCGCCCCGCCCAGGAGCGGCCCGGCTGGCCGCGCCAGATCCCGGGAAGCGGTCACGCTGCCCATCGCTGGAGGCTGTCTGTCCCTAGTCCCTGATTTAGAGGTTCTTAGATAGGACCCCAGAATATGATTCGACGATATGATTCAAAGAAGCGATATGATTCAAAGACAGCGTGCCTGCAAGTCTTCATTGCCGCCTATTTTCAATGTAAAAATGGTAACAATCCTGAATGTTCCACGTTAGCTATTTAAATTATGGTACAATAAAACGTTGCAATAGCATGCAGCTATTAACACATTAAATATGAAGACTGTAGAAACACGGAAAGCTGTTTATAATAACTGAAACAAGTTTAGTGGGGAAAAGAAAGCCCATTATAAAATACATAGCTATAATGGCAAGCAACTATATTACTACATGTGTGTATATATGGATAACAAAAGCAGGGCATACCCAAAATGAATATGATGTTGCGAATATGTATAACTTGTAAAGTAGAAAATCATCGAGACAATTTCAAACAACAAAAATGAAAGTGGTAAAAATTGTATTTAAAAAAACATCAGTCCTCTCCTTACTAGAGTTCCATTCCCTAGAGCAAAGTTTTTTAACACCATGAGCTGTTTTTTCTGTTATTTACCTCAGTGCTATTTCTTGACTCATCTACTTGGAATAATATTGATTTTCACTTACAATAAATAAAAATGTAACTCCAGGTAATTCTCAAAACTATTGTTGTATACCTATTACATGAGAGGCACTCTTTTGGACACTGAGGAGAGAGAGGTTTACAGGACAATGTCACAATCTTTTTGGAGCTTTTTTTTTCCTTTAAAATTATTTTATTAATTCATAAATGTACAACAGCTTCTTAACTCTACACCAGCACTTAAATTTTTTAAAGGAAAAACTTTATGTCTTATTACACCATGATCCTGGCTAATAGCTTTTCAAAACTTTGAGAAAAATCTTAAAAGAGGTTTCACGTGTCACCTGAAACTTACAAATTTAACATTATCAAAGAAGGAAAGCTTCTACACTCACAAAGACCACTAGAAAGAAACAATTAAAAAGTTAAGAAACTGTCTCAAAGGAATTTTTTTTTTACAATCCTTTCTCCACAGTAAGGTAGTGTTATTAAATAATCCAATCCATTCACAAAATGGCTCTCTGCATCTGCTGTGGTGTCTTCTGCCATATCACTGCATACTTATGCATGACTGAGATAAGAGTTTCCTTAACATTGTTATTTCGATAACCTGAAGCTGTTCTGTTACCTCTGGGCTCTCATCCTCTCCTATGTATACAGTGAAGCCCATGGCAAATAGGAAGAAGCTCAATATTGGCTTCCCCTTCTATAACCCCCACTTTCTCCACTTCCTCCAGGATCATAGTTTTCTCCACCATATGGTCCCCCCATGCTCCTGCTACCACCAAAATTTCCACTCTTCATTGGACCATAGTTAGAAGGTTGCTGGTTATAATTTCCAAAATCATCTTCATTTACACTTCCATAATTTCCTACTCCGTAGTTGTCATAACCACCTCCGTAGCCCCCACCCTGGTTGCCATAACCAGGTCCTCCTCCACCACCAGAGCCTCCTCTTCCTGCTCCATAAGCAGAGCTACCTCTAAAATTGCCACCTCCAGGTCCTCTTCCCTACCCATTATAGCCATTCCCAAATCCGCGACCACTTCCATAGCCATCTGATCCTCCTCTAAAACTTCCTGGTCCTGGCCCAAAATTTCCACCACCACCTTGAGAATCTCCAAAACCAAAGTTGCCTCCTCTTCCACTTCTAGAACTTTGAACCTCCTGCATTTCTTGTCTTTTACTTCCTAGGTTAAATTTATCCCTAAGTATTTTTTATTTTTTTGATGCAATTGTAGATGGAACTGTTTTCTTATTTTCTTTTTCTGATAGATTGTTATTGGTATATAAAAATGCAACCAATTTCTGTATTAATTTTGTACCTGGTTACTTTAGTAAATTTATTTATCAGTTCTAATAGTTTTTTGGTGAAATATTTGGTGTTCCCTATATACAGTATCATGTCATCTGCAAATAATGATAATTTTTCTTCTTCCTTTCCCATTTGGATGCCTTTTATTTATTTTCTTGTCTGATTGCTGTGGCTAGAACATCCAGTACTATGTTGAAATAAAAGTGGTGAAAGTGAACGTCCTTGTCTTGTTCATGATCTTAAGGAGGAATGCTTTTAGTTTTTCCCCATTGAGTATGATAATAGCTGTGGGTTTGTCATATATGGCCTTTTTTATGTTGGGTTATGTTCCCTCTATTCTCACTTTGCTGAGAGTTTTTATCCTAAATGGATACTGGATTTTGTCAAATGCCTTTTCTGCATCTATTGCTATGACCATATGATTTTTACCTTTCATTTTGTTTATGTGATGTATCCCATGAATTGATTTGGGGTTACTGAACCGACCTTGCATACCAGGAATGAATCCCACTTGATTGTGGTGTATGATCTTTTTGTTGTTGTTGTTTTTTGTTTTTTCTTTTTTTAGCTGAGCCATCCTGCCACCTGTTGGCAGCTCAGCGACATCTCAGCTCGGGCCAGGACTTGAACCGCTGTTGCTCAGAGCTCAAACTCTTGAGCGAGCTCTTAACCAACTGAGCCACTTGGCCGGCCCCTGATCTATTTAATGTATAGCTGAATTCAGTTTGCTCATATTTTGTTAAGGATTTTTACATTTATGTTCATTAGGGATATTGGCCCATAGTTGTCTTTTTTTGTAATGTCATTGGTTTTGTAGTCAGTGTAATGACGCCTTGTAAAATGGGCTTGGGAGCCTTTGCTCCTCTTGGATTTTTTGGAATCGTTTGAGGAGAATAGGTGTGCTGTATCCTGTGCAGCAGAAGTGATGGGGAATGAGAAGGGCGACACAGGGTTAAAGAAACACAAGAGTCAATTATAGAGTTAAAGTGAGGCCAGGGGGCTGCAGTCTGTCTCTGGAACTGAGCTCCGAATCGGGCCAATGCGTAGCTTTTATTAAGAAACTTCAAAGAAGTGAAACTTGTTTTTTCTAAAGTCCATGTAGTAAGTGCCTTATGGCTAATTTCTATCAACCAGCCCCACTGTATGCCATCAACTGCTGTGCCTTCATACTCCCACACACACAACCCCCAGGGTGGTACAGCTATGAAAATAAGGGAGATAACCGACATCATTTCGTTGGGTCTCAGCGTTCCGAGACACTCCCTTGAGGAAGCTTTACCAATATCATTCACTGGGTCTCAGCATTCCGAGACACTTCCTCGTGACCTCATTAGGTCAGGGGCAGTCGAGGATGAAGCTGTAAGGCAACATAGGTGTTAATTCTTTTTTGAATGTTTGGTAAAATTCACCTGTGAGGCCATCTGGTCCAGGACTTTTGTTTTTTGGGAGCTTGTTGATTACTGATTCAATTTCATTGGTAGTAATCAGTCTGTTCAGATTTTCTGTTTCTTCTTGATTCGGCCTTGGAAGATTGTATGTTTCTAGGAATTTATCCAGTTCTTCCAGATTGTCCAATTTATTGGCGTGTTATTGCTCGCAGTATTTTCTTTAAAAAGTTTTTGTGTTTCTGTGGTGTTTATGGTCACTTCTCTTTTATTTCTGATTTTATTTGAGTGTTCTCTCTTTTTTACTTGATGAGTCTGTTTAAAGGTTTGCCAATTTTGTTTATCTTTTCAAAAAAATAGCTCTTGGTTTCATTGATCTTTTGGGGTTTTTTTTAGCCTCTATTTTGTTTATTTCCACTCTGATCTTTATTATTTCCTTTCTTGTACTCACTTTGGGTGTTGTTTGCTTTCTTTTTTTCAGTTCCTTTAAGTGTAAAGTAAGACTTTTTTTTTGAGAGTTTTCTGTACTTTACATAGGCTTGCATTGCTATGAATTTCTCTTTTAGGACTGCTTTTGCTATGTCCCATAGATTTTGGGTCATTGTGTTTTTTCATTTTTGTTTGTCTCAAGGTATCTTTTGATTTCTTTCTCCTTGATCTTATTGTTGACCCACTCACTATTTAGTAACGTGTTATTTAGCGTCTACGTGTTTGTGTGTTTTTTAGTTTTTTTCTTGTAATTGATTTCTGGTTTTGTACTATTGTGGTCAGAAAAGACGCTTGATATGACTTCAATCTTCTTAAATTTGTTGAGACTTGTTTTGTGGCCTAACATGTGGTCTATTTTGGAAAATGTTCCATGTGTACTTGAAAAGGATGTATATTCTATTGCTTTGGGGGAAAGTGCTCTAAAAATATCCAAATAAATCCATCTGGTCTAGTGTGTTGTTTAAGGCTGCTGTTTCTGTGTTGATTTTCTGTGTAGAAGATCTGTCCATTGATGTCAATGTGGTGTTAAAGTTCCCTACTATGATTGTGTTACTGTTGATCTCTGTCTTTATGTCAGTCAATATTTGTTTTATATATTTAGGTGCTCTTATGTTGGGTGCATAAATGTTTACTAAGGTTATGTCCTCTTGTTGGATTGATCTCTTTATTATTATGTAATATTTTTCTTTGTCTCTTATTATAGTCTTTGTTTTAAAGTCTATTTCGTCTGATGTATGTATTGCTACTCCAGCTTTTTTCTCGTTTTCATTTGTGTGAAATATCTTTTTCCATCCCATTACCCGAGATGGGTCTTTTGTAGTTAGCGTATGCATAAGTCTTGTTTTCTCATCCATTCAGCTACCCTGTGTCTTTTGATTGGAGCATTTAATCCATTTACATTTAAAGTGGTTATTGATAGGTACATAATTATTGCCATTTTATGATTCATATTTTTAATTTTTGTTTGATTTCTTCTTCTGCTTAAAGAAGTCCTTTTAAGATTTCTTATAATACTGGCTTAGTGGTAATGAATTCCTTTAGTTTTTTCTTGTCTGAGAAGCTCTTTATCTCTCCTTCAATTTTAAATGATAGCCTTGCTGGGTAATTTTTGGTTATAGGCCCTTGTTTTCTATTACTTTGAATATTCCCTGCCACACCCTCTGGCCTGCAAATTTTCTGTTGAGGAATCGGCTGACAGTCTTATGGAAGCCCCCCTGTAGGTAACTAGTTGTCTTTTTCTTGCTGCTTTTAGGATTCTCTCTTTGTCTTTAATCTTTGCCATTTTAATTATAATGTGTCTTGGTGTGGGCCTGTTTGGGTTCCTCTTGTTTGGGACTCTCTGTGCTCCCTGCACTTGTGTGTCTATTTATTGGGTTGTCAGAAAAGTCATGACGCATTTTTGCAATGAAAAACATAGAAAAATATGTCATGACTTTTCCCACAACCCAATACTTTGCCAGATTACGAAACTTTTTTATAATTATTTCTTCAAATATGTTCTCAATCTCTTGCTCCCTCTCTTCTCCTTTTGGTACCCCTAGGATGTGAATGTTGTTATGTTTGATGTTGTCCCACAGGTCCCTTAAACTACCTTTTTTTTTTTTTAATTCTTTTTGTTGTTGTTGCTCCAATTGGGTATTTTCTGCTACCTTGCCTTCTAAATTGCTGATTTGATCCTCTGCCTTATCTAATCTGCTGTTGATTCCTTCTAGTGTATTTTTCATTTTAGTTGTATTCTTTATTTCTGACTGGTTCTTTTTTATGGTTTATATGTCCTTCTTTATGCTTACTATCTCTCTGTTGAAATTCTCACTAAGTTCTTTAAGCATTCTTACAACCAGTGTTTTTTTTTTAACTTTATTGGGGAACAGTATGTTTTTCCCAGGACCCATCAGCTTCAAGTCAAGTTGTTGCCCTTCAATCTTAGTTGTGGAGGGCACAGCTCAGCTCCAAGTCCAGTTGCCGTTTTCAATCTAGTTGGGTGGGAGGAGGGTGCAGCCCACCACCCCATGTGGGAGTTGAACCAGCAACCTTGTTGTTATGAGCATACACCCTAACCACTGAGCCATCCGGCCACCCACTGGCAGTTCAGTGGCAGCTCAGCTCAAGTCGATGTCTTCAATCTAGTTGCAGAGGGTGCAGCTCACTGGCCCATGTGGGAATCGAACCAGCAACCCTGTTGCTCAGAGCTCACACTCTAACCAACTGAGTTACTCAGCCACTCCACAACCAATGTTTTAAACTCTGTCTCTGGCAGGTTGGTTGCTTCCATTTCATTTAGTTCTATTTCTGGAAGTTTCTCTTGTTCTTTTATTTGGGACAAATTTTTTTGTTTCCTCATTCTGGCTGTCTCTCTGTGTTTACTTCTATGTATTAGATAGATCTCCTATATCTCTCAGTCTTTGCTGGGTGGCCTTATGTAGTGTGTGTCCCGTGTGGTCTAGTGGTGCAGTCTCCCTGATCTCCTGTGCATGTGCTCTAGAAGTGTCCTTTGAGCGTGTTGTGTGTGTTCTCATATTATAGTTGATTGACCCTTGATTGTTTTCGGTGCATCAGTGGCCAGGACTGACTCCCAGACTGACTGACTGTGAGGATTGACTACACTCACAGTGTATGAGCTACTATGTGGGGGGCTGGCCCCTCAGAGGGGGATTTGCCCCCTTGACTCTTATACCTGTTGAAACCCCCGTCGGGTGTGCCACTTGTGGGGCCAGCTAGGTAATGCTCTGGTGTGGTCTGAAGCTGGCCTCTGGGTGTGTGGTTTCTGTTGTCTCTTTGGAGGGTCTCCCATACATGCCAATTTCAGCCTTTCCTCTTACCGGCCCACAGCTACCTGGTAGGAGCCACAAAGCTATATGTGGTGACTTGCTGCCTGGGCTGGACCTGGAGGCATATGTGGGTGGCCTTGCTGTGAACTGAAGCTGGCTGCCACCAGTATTGGGCCTGGGGAAGCTTAGCAAAAGGCCCAGGGCTCCGGAGGCCCGTTGCCACATGCTGGTTGCCCGTAAGGCCCAACCATTGAAAGAGCCTCCTTCGGTGCACAGGCCAGGTTGGTTGACCCGGTGTTAAGAGTGCCCTCAGTAATGCAGCATTAGTTAGGGCCATCCACTGCTGTAAAAGGCTCCCCAGCTTGTAAGGTGGGGATGGCCATTCAGTAGCCAGAGTGTCCCAGGCGATGCAGTACTAGCTGTGCAGGGCAGGGACCCAAGGTGTCACCAAAGTGGTGCACATGTGCAGATTTTACCAGACCAATGCAGTCTCATATTTGGTCCTTTGTGGGAGGGTTCAATGTAGAAAAGATGGCACCTTCCTGTAGGCCACACACGAGGCAGGCTCCGCACAGGGATAATGGCTGCTGTCCCTTAAGCCCTTATCCTCAAGCCACACAAGTCAGTATCTCCCCGTATGCCTCTGGCACCTCTTGAGTTGTCTCCCCTCCACTGGTGTCCAGGTGAGTTTTCAAGCCAGTGAGTCTGTGTGCAAGCCCTTTAAGAGGTTGGCAGAAACCCAGCCACCTTCCATCTCACTGAGACAGGCAGATAGAGTCCTCACTGATTTTCACTGCCAGGTGTTGTAGGATCTCCTCTTCCCAGAACAGCATGAGGCTGGGACCCCCTCCTCTTCCATGGGGACCTCCACCACTGAGGTGTCCCTCCCGGTGTTCAACCACTATCTGTGGTTTTGGGGCCAGCCCATTTAGCATTTCCACCCCTCCTACAAGTCTCAATGTGGCTTCTTCTTTATATCCTTAGTTATAGGAGTTCTGCTCAGATAGTTTTCAGGTGTTCTTGAGGTTAATTGATCTATAATTTATTTGTAATTTCGGTGCGATCTTGGGATGTAGCAGGCATAGTGTTTACGTAATCTGCCATCTTGGACCTGTCTTCAGTTTCTTCTCTGGAGCTTATGTTTTTGAAATTGGTTGGCAGGTAAGGGGTGGAAAAGGTGAAAGGTAGTGGACTATCACCCTTACCCCAATGAGATAACATACAGGTGTATTGAATAAACACCAGAGAAGTGAGTGGTTTGGATTGTTGAATGTGCCAGCTTTTTAGTCTTGCTTCTTTGTACAAGGACGACTCCTAAGGCTTACCAATGCCTTGTGAGACATGTGATAAAGGATGGTCAAATTGAGTTCCAGTTAGGAAAATGAGGCCTTTTTATATGATCAAGGATCTCTTCTGTAGGGATCACCCTTCATTGTTTTTTCATTGTTTTTATGTTAACCCCACAGAAATGCAGCTGGGCTCTCTAGGACATCCTTTCAGACGAGCTGCTTGTCAGTGCATTGCAGGGATCAAGTTTCCTGAGTGGGAGAGTCTAAATATCTGACCTGGGGAAAGATTGCTAAACAAGATAAATAGGTGTGTGTGTGTGTGTGTGTGTGTGTGTGTGTGTGTGTGTGTGTGTGTGTGTGTGTGTGTGTGTGTAGTGGAAACAGGAAAGCTTGAGGCTGGAGGGAAAAATTATCCCATATTTTTTGGTTGCATTTTAATCAGAGTTCACAGCTTATACTCAGACAAGACCCCTATAGAGGGTTTGGCTTGTGACTTCCTGTTCAGCTACTGCCCTCACAAGCCAAACCCAACTGAGGTCACTGGTAAATGTTAAATCCTTCCTGCAGTGAGTTATTTCAAAAGCGGAAAACCAGGCTAAAATCTGCTAGAGAGAGCATTCATTGCTAATAAGTATCACTTTGTCTTTCTTAATTTAATTACCTATACTATATGATCAGCAGACCTCTGGCCTTGTCTGAAGTAAATGACAATACTGCTCTTCAGTTGTTCAGGCTAAAAACCTCAAACTCAACCTTAATTCCTCTCACAGCCTAAATACAATTGTCAGCAAATCCTTTTGGCTCTACCTTTAAAATATGAATCCCAAATACAGTCACCTCTAGAGTCAGCGCTTTACTGAAAGCACTAGCCAGTTCAATAAATAAGAAAAAGAAATAAAACACCTAAGGACTGCAAAGCAAGAAACAAACTCATTATTTGAAGATGATATGAAACTTGAATAGAGTATAGATAAGTTATTAGAACTAATAGGAAAATTGGTAAGGTTGCTGGATACAAAAATCAATTTATAAATGGTGATTATTTCTATTTCCCAGGAACACAGAAAGTAAATGTTTTAAAGATACCATTTTCAGTTGCATAAGATATTATGTGTGTAAGAATAAATATAATATAAGATATATAAGTCTTCTTCAAAGAAAAGAAAATATTACTGATACTAAACAAGACGTATTTTAAAGGAGAGAGATACTAAGCTCACAGATAGGAAGACTTAATATGGTTAAGGTGACAATTCTCCCCAAACTGATTTATGGAATAAATAAAATTCCAATCAAACCCAAACCTTTTGTGAAACTTAAGCGTATTCTAAAATTTGTATGGAAGTAGGAAGGGCTAAAGAGGGCCAAGACACTCTTAAAAATTTTTTTTTAAATTTTCCAATTATAGTTGACATTCAAAGCAATCCTGAAGATGAAAAAAAGGTTGGAGGACTTGCTCTATGAGATTTCAAGACACATAGTACTAGACTTAATGTGGTGATCACTTCATGAGGTGTTAGACTGTACACCTGAAACTAATGTAATGTATGTTGACTACAATTAAAAATACATTTAAAAAATGGAATGAAGGACTAATACAGAACTGTAGTAATTATGTCAGTGTGGTACAGAAGCAGTGATAGACAAATGAACAATGGAATATAATGGAGAGTCTAGAAAGAGACCCCCGTGTAAACAACCACTTGATATATGGTTGAGGTTACGTGATACATCAGTGGGGAAAGGATGAACTTTACCATAAATGGGACAAGGACAACTGAGTAAACCTGAGAGACAGAGATGGAGTTGGGGAGGGGAAAAGGTGGAAAGAAATGGGACCCTTTCTTTACTCCCTTCATAAAAGTCAATTCCAGGTAGATTAAAGCCCCAATGTGAGAGGCAGAACTATAATCTTCTAGTAGGTAACATAGGAAGCCGTCTGACTTCAGGGTAGGGAAGATTTTCTTTGTGAAGATATAAAAGGTAACATTAAAATTCAAAACTTTTCTTCATCAAAAGACACCATAGAGTGAAATACAAGACGTAGAATAGTAAAGGTATTTGCTACACATATAGCCAATAAAGTATAATATCTTGCAAGTTAATAAATAAAACAAAAATGACAACCCAATAGCAAAATAGCCAAATTAATGATATATAAATTAATATTTTGGCATATTATTTTTATTATTATTGCCATTCAAACAGTTATATGCAGCAACCATCTGTTCATTATTATATGTAACAAGCAGGACTGATGTCTTATTATTTTATTTAGGTTAATAACAAAACCTGACATGAGTAATGGATAAAACATGAGGAAATAGGACAATTGAAAGGAAGAGAGTGGGAGTTAAACTTTCCTTCCTATATGACTTACATCATTTAAAAAAAATTATTTCATTGATGTCCTTCCTAGTCTACTTAGTATATTCAGGTCATATAACACAGAAATTCATTTCCTAAGTTAAATCTACATTTTCCAGTTGGCATACAAAAAAGTGATTTTTTATGAGAGAAAATGTTTGGGCCATACACACAGTATTGATTAGGCTTGATTAATCTTAGTAAAAATATTTACAAAAATGGGTGAAAGTATTTTAACTTTTGCTCCTTGGAATTACTTGCCAGTTTTTTTTTTTTAACCTGGAATCTCCTTTTGCTATGTAATGATTGTATTTTCATGGCCAAAGTTAGTTTCTATTTGAATTTTCTCTTAATTATATGCTGCTTAATAACAAAGGGATTTTAATATAAAAGCAGTACTAGTTTTAGCTATGGTTCCTACTTAAGTGTTTTCCTGAATTTCTTTACAATGTAAAGAAGGGACCATTTCCTAAGGCATACAACCTAATCAATGGAAGCTGATCTGTTCATTCAACACATATTTATTCAAAACCTTCTATGTGCCAAACACATTGTGAGGAGCTGGACATTCAAAGCATGAATAAGACTCTTCCTCAAGGAGCTGAATTACAAAACTGAAATTCCTTCTTTCAACTTATTACTTATCCTAAAGGAATCAGCCTCTTTTAAAGTTGTTTTTAGTGACTCAGTGGTTGCAATGCACATTATTGATTCCAAACTCCTTGACATTTTTTAATGGTCAAAGGTTGTTATTCGTAGGAATAATTTAGAAAGCACAAGCATTCTACATTCCCATGGAGTGACTTACTTCCACAGTGCTAAAGAATACCCCTGAGGACACAGGGTTTTCTTAGATATTTACAATAATGTTTTGTTTTTTGTTGGTGAAGCAGCAGTCTGTTTTATTTTTACTCTAAGAGAATGGAAGGGTCTGCAGGATGAAGCAGTGTAGGGTGGGTATTTGGCATTTTCAAGACCACTGGGGAACCAGGCTGTAGGGCAACTAGCTAGATAACCATGAACAAGCCATGATACCACTCTGGGTCTCAGTTTTCCCATTTGTTAAACAAGGTGGTTAAATTACATCAGCAAGTCTCAAACAACATACATACCAGTCACCTGGGGATTTTGATAAAATGCAGATTCTTATTCAGCAGGTTGGGGATGGGGCATGAGATTCTCATTTCAAACAAGCTCTCAGGCAACCTGCTGGTCCGAAGCCCACATTCTGAGTGGTAGTGGGGAGATCAGCATTGTCAAATAGAAAGATTCTGTGAGCTGCACATGTAATTTTAAATTTCTAGAAGCCACATTAAAAAGGTAAAACTAAAAAGGTAAAATTAATTGTAATAAAATATTTTATTTAACTGCATGATAGAAATATTTTAACATGGCATCAATATAAAAATTATGAATGAGATAGTTTACCTTATTTTTTCCATATTAAGTGTTTGAAATCTGGTTTCTATTTTACACTTACATCACATTTCAATTTGGACTAGCCACATTTCAAGTGCTGGATAGCCAGCCACATGTGTGCTACCTGCCATTTTGGACTATCTCTGCAGCTCATTTCAGGGCTAACCTTCTCCCACAATTCATAAACTCCTGCCTCCAGGTGGCGCTAATGTTCTTTGTTTCGTCCTTGAAATTTTGTTTTTCCTTGGGTGAGAGCCCTACAAAAGGCCACTTAACACAATTTTTAACTCGTTTAGTCCCTTATTTTAACTCATTCCTTCCATAATTTTTATACAGGATGTATTAATGATAAATACAGAGGGTGCCAAAAAGTGTATACACATTTTAAGAAAGGAAAAAACTGTATTAAAATTGTAATACTCAATATATATCGATAACAAAAGATGAATATAAGTCATGAGTATACATTTGTTGGCACCCCTGGGATATTACATTTTCTGTAGCTTTGTCCAATAACTAAGGCCCCCCTCCCCCAATTATTATGTCAAAGTAAATTATAGAAGGAATAAAATTATTATCCATTCTTGGACAGGGGAGCTATATAAGATTAATTTCTGATTATATTATATTTATAGACACCGGACCAGCTATTTAATAGAGCAAAAGTAGAAACAGGAAAATTGCTGACCAGTATATATCAGATTTAAATAATAACTTTGTGACACAATTTCTTTATGACTGGTACTTTATATCTGTAGTTGATGTGTTGAATTCTTTGAAAGGGAAATGATGAATATAAAAATTAACCTGTTTCAACTCTGTAATTTTGTCTCTACTCCAGGCATACTATTCCTGAGAGATTGTGTTTTCTGAAAGAATAATTTTAATACTCAAGCTTATTTTTAAGAAGGTATGTGCAATGACCAATTTTTTAAAAAAGGTTGATATTATTTCTTTTGTCAGAATGTGCCTCTAATGATAACTAACTTATGTCAGGTGTCATGATTGAGTGGTTTAAATGTGTTCACTTATCCTCACATTGAAACCAATGAGGTAGATACTTTTATTATCCTAACATTTCAAGTGAGGAAACGGATGCTCTAGAAATTAAATAACTTGTCCTGGGCACACCGTCATTAAGAGGTAGAGTGTGAATTCACATCCAGTCTGTTGGACTCTTAAGTTCACTCCCTTAACTACTACATTGAGGAAGCTCTCTTTCTCTGTCTTACGTTGAATTTGCTGATCAGTGGACAGAATAGTTAACAAAAACTACAATCTACAATATCCAAGTCTACAATATTTCCACCGCACCTCTGTACCTCACCTCTTGTCACTCCATAATATGAGCAATGAATGCAAGTGGAATGGGCAAGGAAGAGCATGAGGCTGTCGGGGAGGGGGCCAAAGCACAATCATTTCTGGATTGTCTCCTAGCAGTTTACCACACATCACTATCTAGTTTGTAGCTACTGCATAGAAAGGACAGTTGATACCAGCTTCCTTTGTAGGAAACTTCCCTCTCAATTCAACCTTGTGTATAATACAAAGCCCATCATGCTTGAATCCCTTATCTGCTTTGAGATATAATTCATGTCAGGGCATTGTCTGTCTTTCTCCTTGATATGGTTTTCCCTCTTTCTGCAACTCTTCCCTTCTTTTCCAAACACATGACACAGGGAAGTTTTTATATTCCATATTTGTGTGGACGCCTTCTGAGTCCCTGGAGATTATTCTGAGACTGTGTTCTATCCATGAATCGTTTTATCCA
The DNA here is from genome assembly GCF_001890085.2 of Hipposideros armiger. Lineage (NCBI taxonomy): Eukaryota > Metazoa > Chordata > Mammalia > Chiroptera > Hipposideridae > Hipposideros > Hipposideros armiger. Next base: position 289,887 of record NW_017731403.1, read on the forward strand.
CGATCCCCTTCTAGTGTCAGAAGCAGATTGTTCCTTAATCTTTGGGGGATTAAAATAGTTTCCTTCTCCCTATGTGTGAAGTGAACTGTGACCACTTGGCTTAGGTGGCTTTGTTCTTGGCCAGCAACAAAAGTGGGAATGTGCTGAGCAAAAATCATTTGGGCTGGTTTTCAAGACTCTGGTGAAAAGTTTCAAGATTTGTATGTTTTTAGATGCAGTCGCACGCCATTGAAGATGAAAAGGAGGAGGAGGAAGGTGAAGGGAAGAGAGAAAGAGAAGACAGAAAAGAAAGGAAAAGGAAAGGAAAAAAAAAGAAAAAGGAAAGAATCCCTTTTAAATTAGGAAATGTTGACATTTTAAAAACAATGTATTTTTTCCGCCAGAACAACGCATCCAAATCAAGACCTATAAAAGTCAGCCCAGAGTCACGTTTCCGTAATGTCTTTTTGCTTCAATAATATGCTAAAGTAGTTATAAATCCTTTGTCTGAAAGAGGGGAAGGAAAGACAAATTTTTCATCCAGGAGACTTGGACAAGAGAGCCAAATACCATAATGTCTTCATAAGCCCTTCAACAAGATTACTTAAGAGACTGGTTTTCACTGCCAAGGCAAAGAACTAAAGCAGTTTGCTGCATAAATTAGATAAACTTGGACCATTTTCATAAAAAAATTGAGAATTTGGGGAGTTGGGAGAAATAGACTTTCTTTGCCTGGGGAGTAGCCTCACTTTTCTGTTCCATTTGTCACTGGATATCAAGTTCCTTTACAAAGTAAAGTATAAGTAGGTAGGGATGTAGCTTACTGATATTTCTAGTTCATTGTTCTACAAAACAGAGTATTAACTATATACTAGAGACTTTACATACATTATCTGATTTAATTCTCATGACACCATCAGGAAAAAAAAATTACCCTTATTTTCATTTGAGAAAACTCTGTTCCAAGAGAGATTTACTAAACTGCCCAAAATAATAGAGCCAGTGGTGGTACAAAAAGGATATGCACTCATTTCTAACACACACACACACACACACACACACACACACACACACACACACACCATTTTGTATTGTATGCATCCAAAAGGGAGCACTTGCCGGGAAACCCATGTGTGATGCAATATAATGAGTATACTTTTACAATGGTTATGTGCGAGGAATTTATATTTGTGATGTGAATTGTCATGAAATCATGTCATGAATTTAATCTATGCATCCATGAAAGATTCTCTTTTCCCTATGTTTTATAGATATATAAAATGGAGTTTAGTTTACTTGGCTTAGGACATCACTAGCCAAATGAGAACTCAGACCAAAGGTACCTGAGCTTTTGGCTCTCTGACCTTGTTTTAAACACATTATGACTTATCATTATAAGAGACAGCCTCCTCCTCCATCATGGGTGTTGTACAATAGTGCAGGTTTTGTAACCACATGAAACTGAGTTTAAATCCCTGCTCTATCTCCTAAGTGACCCTGGCAAGTCACTTAGCTTCTCTGAGCCTTAATTTCCTCCTCTGGAAATGCAAATATTATCTGCCCTGATAACCTAACCAAGTTGTGAAAAATCACATTAGGTAATGGAAAGGAAAGTGCATTGTAAATGATCGAGATTAAATCAAGCGCAAGAGAGCGCTGCAAATGTAAAGTCCAATGATAATGATCACCTAAGGAGCGGATGAATCTTATGTCTGAATTTCTGCAGATCTAAGGTTCAGGTTCGCTGATGCCATCTTCTTCCCTCCTCTTCGTCGATTAACAGATGGGAGGACTTGGTCAGCCTCCATCAGATGGAATTAATCGTATTTTAAAGCAGAAGTGCCAGCACCTTGCCCTTCGGTGGCCTCAACTCCCCATAGCCCTGTCAGAAGCAGCATCTCCTCACTCCCTGCTATGCACCAGATGCCAAGCTAGACAGCTTCCCTAGGCTTTCTGACTAACACTCTCATCGGCAGAAGAGAAAACTGAGGGTCCCAAAATGAAGACACTTGATCAAGTCCACTGAGCTGTTAAGTGGGAGGGCCAGGATTCTAAGGCAGGAGCCCTTTTACTCACAGGGTGTATATAGGGTGAGTATGGTTCTGCCTAGCTTTCCCTGTCTTACCTTCCTCCTCCTCCCCCTCCTCCTCCTCCTCCTCCTCCACCTCCTCCACCTCCACTACCACTGAGGTCCTCCTCCTCCTCCTCCTCCTCCACCTCCACCTCCACCTCCACCTCATCCTCTTCTCTCCTGCTCCCTCTCTTCCTCTTCCCCCCTTCTTCTTTTTCTTGGGGTATGAAGCGTTCTTTACTAAATAACCAGGGAAAACGTATAAGGAATTAAAACACAGGTGAGCAAGAGTTGGAACTCTTTGCTAAATGTGGCTTCTTTCAGAGTCCTCTGGGAAAGCACCAAGACCCATGAATACATGGAGTTGTATTCCTTGGTGGGTGTAGCCCTTGTGGGTTTGTTCTTGCCTCTCTAAGAGCTTCTTTCTTTAAAAAAATATTGTTTATGTTAATTGCACAGGAACTACAGTAAGGCCTCACTAATGCCATCTATAGGTTCTTGGAAACTGCGATTCTAATTGAAATGACATATAATGAAACCAGTTTTACCATAGACTAATTGATATAAACAAGAGTTAAGTTCCTATGGCATATTTCTGGTCCCAAAACAATCACCAAACTTTTATAAAGATCCGAAACACTTCTAATATTAAACATTGAAATAAATGTGAGCTATACATACATTTAAAAAAGATTAATAAAAACAAGTAAGATAATTATCCTCCGAACCTGTTCATTCCAGTTCAGGTTTATGGTGGCCGGAGCCTCTCCTAGCAGTTCAGGGTGCAAGGTGGGAACCCACCCTGGACAGAGAATGCCCTTCCACCACAGGGCGGCTCACATACACACCCACACTCAGACGGGGACAATGTAGACACAGCAATTCACCTAATGCGCACATCTCTGGGAAGGGGGTTGGAAACCGATGCATCCAGATCAGGACCTATAAAAGTCAGCCCTGAGAAAACCCACACCAACATGGGAGAATGTGCAAACTCCACACACACAGTGGCACTGGCTGGGAATTGATTTTCTTTTTCTTATGAACATTATAATGAAACAACATTAAGTGACACGACATTATTTAAGGACTTGCTGTTCATGAATACATTTTCATTGTAAATTCTAAAAACTGAACATTACAAGTTAACTTAGTCTCTTTTGACCCCCTTTATCCCATTCCATACCTCAGATGTAACCACTGCTGTCATTTTAGTGTATACAGTCATGTGCGGCACGACTTCATTTTTGTCAATGATGGACATGCGTGTACTACGGTGGTCCCATAACATTATAATGGACTTGAAAAATTTCTATTGCCTAATGATGTCATATGCCTTATAAAGTCGTAATGTTGTAAAGCAATGCATTACTCACGTGTTTGTGGTGATGCTGGTATAAACAAACCTACTATTCTGCCAGTTGTATAAAGGTATAGCACATACAATTAGGTAGTACATGATACTTGATAATGATAATAAACACTATGTTACTGGATTCTGTATTTGCTACACTTTTTATAGTTATTTTAGATGGTACTCTTTCTATTTATATAAAAAAGTTTGCTGTAAAACTGTATGCTGTGTTACGACGGCAGCAGCCTCATACATCTCGTGTTTACCTGGTCTCTGGATTGCATCATTTTCTCTTGTGCTTGATTTAGTCTTGTGTTGTTTTGTACAGTAACATGCTGTATAGTCTTGTAGCCTAGGAGCAATGAGGTACACCATAGAGCCTAGGTGGTCAGTGGGCTGTACCATCTAGGTTTGTGTAAGTACACTCTGTGATGTTCCCACAATGACAAAACGATGCATTTCTCAAAATGTATCCCCATCAAGGAACTCGTGCCACTGTTTTTATAAAACTTTAAAATTTAATTTATATACATTTATTGATATAAGTAATATATTTAATTATTACATGTGTGGTATCAGATGTACTTAACATTCTGTAGCTTGTTTTTAAATTTTTTATTTAATAACATATCTTGGAGATATTCCCATGCTGGACGTACACATCTGCCTCATTCTTTTACTGCTTCATAGTATGAAGCCTCTGCAATTTAAGCACTCTCCTGCTGAAGGACTTTTAGGTGGTTTCCATTCTATTGCAATCAGTGCTGCAATGAGCAATCTTATACTTACATGTGAGTGTTTCTCTAGGGAAGATGCTATAGTATTGTGAGTCTGTATATAACTAAATTGGTTGATTGGCTTCAATTCTCCACCTAGCCCCTGTTCTCAAAAGGCAGTTAGCTAAAGATCTCTTGCCATGATCACTTGGGATTCTCTCATTCTAGTAGGTTATCAGTTTTGAACAATATTAATCTTCATGATCTTTATTTTTGTGCTTTTGTGATATTAAAGATTCACTGAGAAATATTGTTTGCATTACTCTTGCAATAATCAATGGTACACTTGATATGATTGAGATATATATGTGTGTATGTGTGTTAATGGATCAATAGTGTAGTAATCCAAATTGCCCTCTGATTTGGTTATATAACTTACGCCCCAGCCAGCACAGTGCAAGAAAACCCATTTCCTCAAATCCTCACCACCACTGGTTATTTTCAAGCATTAAACATTTTGCCAGTATGGTGGAGTGGGGGAAATGACATTTCACTGTTGTTTTAATTTGTGTTTTTACCCCAATTTTTTTCTGATGGCAGAAATGTCCTCCTTGCGGGGTTCTTATGTCCTCATTAAGCAGTGGGGCATTTTTTCTCCCGATCTGCTCCATCACAGCATCCCAGATACAGGCTGGAGGAAATGCCTGGAAGAGTGATAAGGTCCCAAGTTCCACACGCAACCTCCCTCTCCAGGGCTCTGGGTCCTATATTGGATATTCTCATAGCATCCCAATCCACTATCTGTCTATGCAATATTAGGCCTTGTTTAGGAGTTCTTCAGGGATGCTGTAAATGATCCCCTGCTCACTTTCCTCTTGTTTGTTTCCCTATTGTAGGTGTTGTGTTTTATTCCTAATATGTCAATTACTTTTAAATATGAGGACCTACAGTGTGGAATTTTAATAGTATGTATATGTTTTCTGAATATGAAAAGAGTACATGTGCATTATTTAAAACTTGAAAAAGTGTTGAAGTAGAAAACTATCCTCCAGTTAGAGGCAACCATTATTAATAAAATGAAAATATGTTTTGAAGAAAATTAATTTTCAGATTCAAGCATATTTATCTTCTATCCAGATTTTACAAATGTCTGCTATACTAATTTTTTTTAGCCACCCAGAGAGCTCATTTTCTCTTTATTTTCTCTATTATTTTGTTTACGAGTGTGTTCATGCATTGCTCATTTGGAATATAATATATCTTTATACTTGTCTTATCATTTAAACCTAGTCTGAGATGGCCACTTCTCTCTCATGTCTACTAAAAGCTCATTAATCTATAAGGCTCTCTTGGCTGCATGGAAACTCAGACAGTGAGGTGCTGCGTATCCTTGGGGTAGACAAGCCTCTTAAACTAACCTGAGTAGAGCACACGTCTTATAATTAGCAGATGGCATAAACATGTAGAAAATTTTTTGTTTTTTTTAGCTGAGCCACCCTGCTACCTGTTGGCAGCTCAGCGGCAACTCAGCTCAGGCCGGGCATTGAACTGCTGTTGCACAGAGCTCAAACTCTTTTTTTTTTTTTTTAAAGATTTTTTTTTGGGGGGGGGGAATTGGGGGGATGGGAACAGACAAGTTGCTGTTGTTTTGTTCTTCAGTCTAGTTGTGGAGGACGTTGCTTCACTGGCCCAAGTTGGCACCATCATTGCGCTCTTCCTGGGCGAGGCAGATCAGTCACGGGCTTCTGGACGGCCGCTCACTGTGGCTTCTGGCCGCTCACTGTGGCTTCTGGCCGCTCACGCTGGCTGCTGGCTACACACAGTAGCCCATGGCAACCCACTGCCACAGGGGCTGCAGCCTACGCCATCACAGGTGACTCACGGCAGCCCAGCTCCAGGTTGAGCTTTTGTTCAGCATCTTAGCTGTGGAGGGCAGTGTCACTGGCCCTCATATGTGGGATCCGAACCGGGGCCCTCTGGCATCCCAAGCCAGTTCTTAACCATCGCGCCACTCGGCCGGCCCAGAGCTCAAACTCTTGAGCGAGCTCTTAATCAACTGAGCCACTCGGCCGGCCCTAGAAAGTTTTAATATTTGTATTAAAGTACTTAATATAATTGCTACATCTGAAATTTTTTGAATTTAATATTAAAAGAAACAAACAAACCCCAAATCCCCCCCAAACAAAAAATTACCCTGGAATGATAGGGTAACTTCTTAACTGTCTCACAGTATGCTCAGAACACCCCTAATTTACACAAGGCCCAAACGCCGACTGGCAAGAACTCAAACCCTCTCCACAACTGGTGTCAGAAAACATAGGCCTAAGGAGAGGCCCAAGCTGCCTGGAGGAAGTCTAGCTGAGTGGGCCAGATTGAGTGGAGGAGAGCAGTGGCTCTGAGTTTCATATGAGCCTGTGCCTGCCCAGTGTCCTAGCTCTTTTACTGACCTCCTAGATTGTGCCAGCTGGGGAGACAAAGAAACCTTCTTACTTCTCACTCTCCAGGGCAGCCAAAAGGAGAGTCAATTGGCTGGTAAATTTGCTGCACACCAAATTCTTGGAGAGAGTTTTTCGTTCATAAGCACAAAAGAATATTCTTTATATGGCTAAATAAATGCATGCGGTTGCATCATTTTTCACAGTTTGTTAGAAGGAATGTAGAATTAAATGGTCTGATTCATTTCAGTTCTATTGTGAAAATTATTTGTTGGCTGCTACTTATTTCCTTTCTTGATCCACAGTTTGTTTAATTGACTCAACATTAAGTGGTGATTGAAATGGTTTGCTTCAGAACAGATGGTTTTATAGTATTATATAGGAAGATATTATATATATGCTTTCTGAAATCCCCTACTTGATGAGCTGGGCCTGTGATTCCTGGCAGGAATTATTTTAACGATAAAGACTTAGTTCCAAATATTGGTTGTTGTTCACAAATGTCATTATGTCTTTGGCTTGATTGGCTAAAAGTAGTGGTTCCCTGGCTGAGGCAGACCCAACCAGTACCTCAAGAATGTAGGTTGGTTGTACAGTGACTAGCTTTTGGGAGAGCTGCTGAAGATTCTTATTTTGCCTGTAAAAATTTTGGCAATATTCTCAAGGGAGGGCTCAATGTTTTAGACTAAGACGCTTGTGCTGGATTCATCGAGCCCTCAGAAGAGAGCTCTAAATTCTAGGGGTCAGCATGGTAGGATAAGGGTCAGCCAGCCAACTAGATGTCATGCCTAACCGTGGCCTCAGAAGGGCCTCCCTAAAGCAGATGGAGGTGTAAGGGGAAAAACAATGAGAGGGGACAAGGGGGAAGTAATCTGAAAGGGAGGAGGAAGAAAAAAAAAGGTCTAACGGTGGTGAAGTTCAATGTCAGTGACTGCCTAACACTAGCAAATGGGCCCCGAGTTCACCCTGTTTTTCACTCACTAACTCATTAAGACACAGAGCTACTTCAATCCCCAGAGAGCTTTTCTAATTCTCAGGAAAGTGCCATTTATACTAGTACAAATGGGTGAGCAATGAAGGCCCTTGAAACCAGACCATTCTTGGCTTCACTGCTGAGCTCCTTTGTGGAGCCGGAGAGTGACCAAAATACTCACAGAGGATCTTACTTTTTTCTCTTATAGGCAGTTATGCAAGTCTGTGTAACACTCACATTGAAGGTTGTTATTATACTTGAGGTGCTATCAAGGGGACCCTTTAAAAAAGGTAGTAAGTGTCACATTCTGTTCCCTTGGGTCGACGCTTCCTTTCAACCAGTCCAAGACACTTCTGGCTCCAGAATATTTTGGTTCAGACGCCAGCACTGATGTTTTCTAGTAGTGAGGGCTGTATGAGTTCCTTACACTTTTCTGAGTCTCATTCTCCTCACCTGGAAATGGAAAATGTGAGAAGTAAAGTTTGAGAGCATGGCAGCACTTTGTACACTGCACAGTGCTATGTAAATATTAATTCTTCTGAAAGAAATGATATCTTTTTTTTAAAAAAAGATGTTATTGGGGAATGGGGGAGGAGAACAGCATTGGGGAATCAGGGAAGGGGAACAGACAAGTAGCTGTCCTTTGGTTCTTCAGTCTAGTTGTGGAGGACGTCGCTTCATTGGCCCATGTTGGTATTATCATTGCGCTCTTCCTGGGTGAGGCAGTCGCTCTCTGGCCATTGGATGGCCACTCACTGTGGCTCACAGCAGCTCACAAAAGCTCATGCCAGCTGCCCGCCAGTCCCACTGCAGCCTACGCCATCGCTGGCGACTCACGGCAGCCCAGCTCCAGGTCCAGCTGTTGTTCACCACCTTAGCTGTAGAGGGCAGTGTCACTGGCCCTCATGTGGGATCATGTGGGGCCCTGCTGCTCAGAGCTGGCGTCCCAAGCCAACTCTTAACCAACGCGCCACTCAACTGGCTCAGAAGTCATATCTTTAAAGAGATATTGTTAGCAGCAGACTGCCCTATACTCAAAACTATATGGAGATATATACAACATATATATATATATATATATATATATATATATATATACCTATATATATATATATATATATATATACACACAGACACACACATACACATACAAACATCTGTACATACGAGTATACACATATATGATATATGGAAGTGACTATAAATATGTATATGGAAATTCAAGGATATGAATTAAATTGTAACTATATTGTAAAATTATATTTTGCATATATATTTTATTATATATTGCACGTTAGGGCAATATAAGGTATTTTTCAGGTAATTTTTACCTTATCTGATTTATCCTTTATACCCTATATTAGATTTCTCCAGAGAAACAGGACCAATAGTATATGTATTATATATATATGTGTGTGTGTGTGTGTGTGTGTGTGTATAAAATCAAGAGATATGTTATAAGGAATTGGCTTATGGAGGCTGAGTGGTCTAGACCCAGGAGATCTGAAGGTTAGGAGAAAACTGATGTCCCAGCTCTGAAGCCAGTGAGGCAGAGAGAGAGAATTCTTTCTCACTCAGCTCTATATTCTATTCCTTGAATATAGAATGAGTTGCATGAGGCCCAATCACATTAGGCAGAGGAATACACTTTACTCAGTCTGCCAATTCAAATATTAATCTCATCCAGAAACACCTTCCCAGATACACCCAGAAATAATGTTTAACTAAATATCTGGGCACCTTGTGGCCAGTCAAGTTGACATATAAAATTAACCATCACATATTCCACTTAGGATTCCACTCTAAATAGAAAATGAAAATCATATCTAAGGAAAAGAATATGCATACTTACTGTAAGGATTAACATAGATGCTGGGGTAGGACTTGAAATTTGTGAGCTTTCTGGCAGCCACAGCGAAATGGGAAATACCATCTATTAGTGACATATACCTCATTATCAAAATGGTGAGAGCATACCAATTTTTTAAGGGGGAAAAGTGTTTTCTAGTACTTACTCATGTAATAAATTCTTCAAATGAGATTTACATAGGGAATACTCAAATAGGCAGTACATAATGACCCTACCAATATTTTTGTGATAAAAGTAGTAATAGATATTTCTTTATAAAAGTCAAGGTCATGACCTTAAAACATAATACAGTGAAGGCAATTGTGAAAGGGCCTAAGGTTATGTGGTCCAAATAAGAAACATTCTGTGGGTTTGGCTTAATCAAAGCCTGGAGTTTTAGAGGCTCTAACAGAATGGATGGACTAGAACTCTTCAAATGGCCTCCTGTACTTCGCTTTTTGGCTGGTACATTGAATGATAAGAGTAGGAGAGCTAACAGTTTAAGGTAATTATACTGGTGATAATGCTGTTGTCTGTAACACTGTTTGAGGATGGACCCGTATGTGTAATCAATACTATGCTCACTAAGTATGAACAACAGGCACCCTGCAGAACGTGACATACGGAGTCAGAAGAACTAGGTTTGAGTCAAGTTATAAAATCTTGGATTTTATACTTGTGATGTTTGTCTTGAATGTACTTGTGATATCACCTTGAGAAAATCATTTCATCCCTTTGAAAAGTTTCCTCATTTATATTTAACTTGATGGAGAAAAAATTTTATCATTTTACAGGCTGTATGAAAATTCATTTTAAAGGATAGACCGGCTGTGTCATTTAAAAGTCTTTCAGCCGCAAGTGACAAAAAAAAGCTCAACTTAAAATGGCCTAAGGGTTGGTGTATTACTTTCCTAATTGCTATGACCTTAGTGGCATAAAATAACAGAAATTTATTCCCTCACAGGTCTGGAGGCCCAAAGTCTGAAATGGGTGCTGGCAGAGCCGCAATCCCTTCAGAGGCTTTGGGGGACCTTGCCTCTTCCAGTTTCTGGTGGCTATCTGGCATGTCTTGGCTCCTTGGAACCACAATTGGAGTGCTTATGGCCACTGTGACTTCATCTTCGTATCGGCTTCTCCTCTGCGTGTCTGTTTTCTGTCTGATTCTAACCTCCCTCTCTCTCATAGTGATGCATCTGGTTGCATTTAGGGCTGGTTAATCCATGATAAGCCCCTCCTTGCAAGATCCTTAACACGTTTTTTTTTCCGCGTAACCCATATAAAGTAACAATTTACACGTTCCAGGAAATAGGATTTGGATATATCTTTGTGGCCACCATTTATACAGTTGACTTCAGAATTGCTGACATCCGGCCCAAGTTATATCATCAGGATTTGGTTCCATACCATCTTTCAGCTGTCTTTAGCATGTGGTTTTGGTCTCAGGCTCCATTTATTGCAAGATGGTGGCAGCAGCTCTAGATTTGATATCCTCTCAGCTTCATCTCTGCCCAAATCAAATCCCCTCTCCTAGAGGCCTCAGCTGGAAGTGTCATGGGCTTCCTTGCATCTGAGGAGTCACTCATCTGTTCTCAAAACAAACACTGTGACCAGGGCAATGTGAGGCTCTGATTGGCTGGCCTGAGTCATGGTATTAACTCTTCCATGGACTGGAAATTGGAGAGGAATGTCTCCCTAAAGAAAAATGAGGGCTATTACCACAAGAAAGGGAAGTGGGTGCTGGGTGGCAGGATAAAGAAACAAAACAAATTGAAAAAAATCCCCACAAATGTCTAATACATTAGCTTTATTGATAAGATGCTTTAATGTGCCCCTTATTCATGTAAAAAAAGGAATCTACTCTGTGTTTTACAGGAGGGGAAGGAGGATTATGGGGGGTGTAGGGAGGATCTGGGGAGTGGAGCAGGAAGAGACACAGGAGAGGTCTAACTGGGATTTTGTAGAGCTGTGTACTGTGTGAGCTGATTCTTCCAGGGGCTCCATGAATCTTCAGTAATACTAAAAAAATTATCACATAATTAATTAAATCAGTTGGATTTCTCACTGGAATGGTGAAGGGGGTGATCTTGCATCAAGCTTGGGGTTTTGCCAAAATATAGTCAACTTTTGTAGATGAAGTTGAGAGACCTGGGTTATATGTAGAGTAGGACTAATGACTATTTCTTCATAGGGCTCTTGGCGGGGTGGGGGTGAGGGGTGTCAATTGAGATCAAGAGTATGCAATACTTTCCAGCTGTAAAGTAATATACTCCTGGGAGTTCCCTTTGTGTTTTCATGACTTGCCTCATGAGTTCATATCTATGTAGGCCTGTTAGTTTTCCTCTGTGTCATCCTCAGATGCTTATCAGGGAATCAGTCAAGAATGTTGATAGAATCTGCTGAAACCTGTCTTCCCACAAACAAAGACCTAAGAGCACATTCATTCTGACGGTAAGGCGTCTTGGCAAAAACTGCCATCTGTGGTTTATTATGTAGATGATGATGCCAGAGATGGAGCTGAGTTTCAACAAATCAGACAGAAGTTGACTTCTTATGCTACCTTATATCAGAGATCCTTTACCTGGACACATCCATAGGTATGGTTGCATCTGTCAGTCTTCTGAAATTGTGTGTGGAATGTGCGCGCGTGTGGTTGCATGCACGTGCTTCTTGCCTTGTCCTGGGAAGACGATCCATGGCTTTCAATGGATTTTCAAGGGAATCAGGACTCACCAAAGGTTAAGTACTTTAGGCTCACAGAGTTTCTGGTGATAGGACTTTGTGGAAAGGTGAATGAAGAGACGAGAATTCTGACACCACTCAGCTCTCAGCTCACTTCCACTGGCTCTTCTTAGGGGCTCTGCTGTGTCACTGTAACACTCCATTTTAAGCAAAAGCAAAACATTTTGTTTGTGTCTGGGTATGTCTTCTGTAAAAAAAAAAATTTTGTGTGTATGTTTTAATTAGAAAGATAATATTTTCAGGAGATTTAGAAACTAAAGAAAAGCAGAAAGATTTTTTAAAATCAATCAAAAACTTTGTGAATAAGTTTGCTGGTGGCATAGCATAATGAGCGTGGCCTTTGTTATCGGATATACCTGAGTTTGGGTTCTGTGAAACTTTGGGAAAGTTGCTTAGTCTCCTCAAGTCTGTCTTCTCATTAATAAAATTGAAATAATAATTATACTTACATCATGGGGTTCTTGGGGATTAAATGAGAAAATGCATGTCAGTGCTTGGCATGTAGTAAGTGCTTAATACATAGTAGTATTTTGTCATGACATTGTTTTTATTCCAGTCTTTTTTATACTTGAGGTCATACTGTGTTTACAATTTTTTTTATCCTGCCTTATTTCTCCTTTCATTGTAGTAATTTCCCATATTATTACATATCCTTATAAATGTTAAGTTTTGATGGTTTAATGTGTTTAATGACATTATGTTAAACATGGGGGTATATTCAAATTTACTTGACAATTCCCCTGTTGTTGGATGTTGGGGGTGTTTTTTATTTTTAACTACTATAACAGTATGTTTCATGAGTACTTGAGATTTGTTGGTTTCCCAGTATCCAAATCAGATTGCCCCATCTACATACTTTTAAAATCAATCCGTTCATGCAAAATAGATAGTATACTCTGCTGGAAGTCAGCACAGGGCATTGTGGGTGCTCATGGACAGAGGTGCCTTTTCTGACTAAAGTGGAGGTGAGAACTGGTGCAGAAAAGTTTATAGAGATGGTGCTAGAATTGAATCTTGAAGAGTGAGAAGGTGTTTATCAGACTGAGAAGCGGTGAGGAGGAGAAACAGAATGAAGCACAGAAAAACACTGAACCATGGCTGTATGAAAAGAGAAGACCAATTCAAATGGGCTACAGCAGGGGTCGGCAACATTTTGAGATGGAAGAGCTGCCAGGGTTCAGCAAACTGTGGCTCGCAAGCTGCAGGCTCTGAAGTAAAATTGAAAATGAAAATAAGACTATCATAGTTTCATTTATAAAATTTTTAAAGGATATTATTCACCTAATGGTAAAAATATATTTATGGCTCTCAAATAATTTTTCAATTGTTGTGAGGGACAGGATTGGCTCTTCCAGGGGTCGGCAAACTTTTGAGACGGAACGTACTGAAAGAGCCGCGTGTGGCTCACTAGCTGCAGTTTGCCAACCCCTGGGCTAGAGCATAAATAGCAGATTTATTGGCTTGCATAATTGAAAAGTCTAAGGCGGTGGGACATGCAGTGCTAGCTTCAGAATCAGCTGGATCCAGGTGTTCAGTGGATGCCATCAGGCCTGGCATTCTTGCCTTCTCTGGCTCTGCTTTCTTCTCTGTTGGCTGCATTTAGGCAGGATCTTCCCATGAGATGGCACAGATGGTCACGAACACGTGGTTTCAATTTAGTTTCTGAGCTGCCTCAGTGGAAAGGTAGCTGTTTTCCCTAAGGGTTCCAATTAAAGTTTCTAGATAACTTCTGACTGGATTGACTTGAATCATATACTTAACCCAGAATATGAATGTGGTGGGACAGCCCCAACCAAAACACATAAACTAAGGGTGTACTAGATGTTCTTTCCTGTGGAAAATAGGTGGTGTTAGCAGAAGAAGGAAAAGTGGATGTTGATGGGCAGGCAACAACATCAGATGAACGTGACAGTTTATTTAGGGAATTCCTGGTAATCCAGGACAGGTAGAGCAAGAGACCAGATGATGGAGGGCTTTGGATGGTGTTATACAATGCATGGGCTTTATTTGGTGTGCAGTGGGGTGCCACTGAAGGGTTTTAATCAGGAGTAACATGATCCTTTGATACATTATTAGTAATTGAAGTCCATAGTATACATTAAAGTTCATTCTTTGTGTTGTACATCCTCTGGTTTCTGACAAATAGCTAATGACTTGTATCCACCATTACAGTATCACACAGAGTTAATTTACTGCCCTAAAAACCCCCTGTGCTCTACCTATTCATCCTTCCCTACCTCCAGACCCTTGGCAACCACTGGTCTTTTGCTGTCTCTCTAGTTTTGCCTTTTTCAGAATGTCACATAGTTGGAATCGTATAGCATGCACCCATTTTAGACTGGCTTCTTGCATTTAGTGGTAGGCTTTTAAGGTTCCTCCCTGTCTTTACATGGTTTGATAGCTTGTTTCTTTTTACTGCTAAATAATATTTCACTGTATGAATATACCACATTTTGTTTATCCTGGTTTTTAAAAAGATTTTTATTAAAAATATAGTTAGTGTACAATATTATGTTAGTTTCAGGTGTACACAATAGTTAGTCAACATTTATATACCTAAAGAAATGGTAAGTCCAGCAACCATCTGACACCATACCACGCTATCACAATATTATTAATGATATTCCCCATGCTGTACATTACATCCCCATGACTTAGTTGTTTTATACCTGGAAATTTAAACCTCTTATTGCCCTTCATCTTTCCCCCCCTTTTAATTTTTCAGTTACAGTTGACATTCAATATTATTTTATATGAATTTCAGGTACAGCATGTGGTTAGACATTTATATAATTTAAGAAGTAATCCCCCTGACTAGTCTAGTACCCACCTGGCACTATACATAGTTATTACCATGTTGATTGTATTCCCTATGCTTTACTGTACATCCCTATGATTATTATTTATTTATTTACTTATTATTATTATTATTATTATTATTATTAGTTTCAGGTGTATAAAACAATGCAATAGTTATCCTTTTCACCCCTCACAAAGTGACAATCTCCCTCCTCCCATCCACAGCCCCCCACCCTCGATATCATACATATCTATTACAATTCTATTGGCTCCATTCCCACACTATATGATTATTTTGTAACTACCAATTTGTACATCTTAATCCCTTCACTTTTTCACCCTGTCCCCCAAGCCCCTCTCACCTATCATCCCAACAAATCTAGTGCCATCTGACACTATACATAGTTATTACAATATTATTGACTGTAATTACATCCCCATGATTACTTTGTAACAACCAATTTGTACTTCTTAATCCCTTCCCCTTTTTCACACACTCCCTCATCCTCCCTTCCATCTGGCAACCATCAAAGTGTTCTCTATCTATGAGTCTGTTTCTGTTTTGTTTATTTTGTTCTTTAGATTCAACATATAAGTGAAATCACATTGCACTTGTCTTTCTCTGTCTGACATACTCCACTCAGCACAATACCCTCCAGGTCCATCTATGTTGCTGCAGATGGCAAGAACCCATTGCCTTCTCTGGCTGAGCAATATTCCACTGTACATACATACCACCTCCTCTTTATCCATTCTTCTATTGACAGACAGCCAGGCTACCTCCACATCTTGGCCATTGTTTTGGGTTTCTTTGGATAAATACCAGGAATTGGGATTACTTGGTTTTTCTTTCTCTCTTGTTATAACCTTTGTTTTACAGTCTATTTTGTCTATATAACTATTGTTACCCCAGCTTTTTGTTTATTTCCATTTTTATGAAATAACTTTTCCATCTTTTTACTTTCCATCTGTGTGTGTCTTTTGATCTGAAGGGAGTCTCCTTTTTTTTTTTTAAAGATTTTTTTATTGGGGAATTGGGGGAAGGGAACAGCGTTGGGGAATTGGGGGAAGGGGAATAGACAAGTTACTATCCTTTTGTTCTTCAGTCTAGTTGTGGAGGATGTTGCTTCACTGGCTCAAATTGGCACCATCATTGCGCTCTTCCCGGGTGAGGCAGATCAGTCGCCGGCTTCTGGATGGCCGCTCATGCTGGCTGCTGGCCACTCACGCTGGCTGCTGGCTACACACGGTAGCCCATGGCAATCCACCTGCCGTCGCCGGCCACTCACGGCAGCCTAGCTCCATGTTGAGCTGTTGTTCAGCATCTTAGCTGTAGAGGGCAGTGTCACTGGCCCTCATATGTGGGATCCGAATCGGGGCCCCTGGCAGCCCAAGCCAGTTCTTAACCAATGTGCCACTCGGCCGGCCCTGAAGGGAGTCTCTTGTAGGCAGCATATGTAAGGGTTTTGTTTTCTTATTCATTAGGCCACCCCATGTTTTTTATTGGAGCATTTAATCCACTTATGAGTACATGAAAAGTAATTTTTGATAGATATGCAGTTATTGCCATTTTATTATTCATATTTTTAATCTTTTTTTCCATCATAAAGAAGTCCCTCTAACATTCTTTGTAATACTGGTTTGATGGTGATGAACTCCTTTAGCTTTTTCTTGTCTGTGAAGCTCTTAATCTCTTCTTCAATTCTCAATGATAGCCTTGCTGAGTAGAGTAATCTTGTTTGTAGGCCTTTGTTTTTCATCACTTTTAATATTTTGTGCCAGTCCCTTCTGGCCTGCAAAATTTCTGTTGAGAAATCAGCTGACAGTCTTATAGGAGCTCCCTTGTAGGTAACTGCTTTTCTCTTGCTACTTTTAGGATTCTCTCTTTGTCTTTAATCTTTTCCTTTTTAATTATAATGTGTCTTGGTGTGGACCCTTTTAGGTTCATTCTGTTTGGGACTGTGCTTCCTGGACTTGTTTGTCTATTTCCTTCACCAGGTTAGGAAAGTTCTCCATCATTATTTCTTCAAATAGCTTCTCAATCCCTTGTTTTCTCTCTTCTCCTTCTCATACCCTTATGATGTGAATGTTGTTATACTTGGTATTGTCCCAGAGGTCTATTAAACTATCCTCATTTTTTAAAATTCTTTTTTCTCTTTGCTGTTCTCATTGGGTGTTTTCTGCTACCTGGTCTTCCAAATGGCTGATTCTATCCTCTGCTCCACATCTAGTCTGCTGGTGTTTCCTTCTAGTGCATTCTTCACTTCAGTTATTGTATTCTTCACTTCTGACTAGCTCTTTTTTATGGCTTTTATGTCCTTTTTTATGCTTGCTGTCTTTTTGTTGAAGTTCTCACTAAGTTCCTTGAGCATCCTTATAACCATTGTTTTGAACTCTGTATCTGGTAGGTTGCTTGCCTCCATTATATTTACTTCTTTTCCTGAAGTTTTCTCCTGTTCTTTCATTTGGGATTTAT
The DNA here is from genome assembly GCF_001890085.2 of Hipposideros armiger. Classification (NCBI taxonomy): domain Eukaryota; kingdom Metazoa; phylum Chordata; class Mammalia; order Chiroptera; family Hipposideridae; genus Hipposideros; species Hipposideros armiger. Next base: position 307,278 of record NW_017731403.1, read on the forward strand.
TTCCTTGTTTCCTCATTTTGGCTGCTCCCTGTGTTTATTTCTATGTGTTAGGGAAGGCTTCTATGTCTCCTGGTCTTGCCAGGTGGCCTTATGTAGTAGTGTCTTGTGGGGCCCATTGACACAGTCTCCCTGGTCACCTGAGCCGGGTGTTCCAGGAGTGTCCCTTGTGTAGGCTGTGTGTTCCCTCCTGTTATAGTTGAGCCTTGATTGCTGTTTGCATGTGAGTGGCTGACTGGCTGTGGGTTTGACCACGTCCATAGCTTATGGGGTGCTGTGGGGGGTGGGGCATGGGGAGCTTATGCCACAGAGCAGGATTTGCCCTAGCAGGCTCTGGTGCCTGTTGAGACCACCCTTTGTGTGTGCCACTTGTGGGGGTAATTGTGTGGTGCTCTGCTGTGGTCTGAAGCCAACCTCCAAGTATGTTGGTTCTGGGGCCTCTAGGGAGGGGCTTCCATGCAGGCCCAGGTCAGCCACTGCCTGTGACTGGCTGGGGACTACCTGTTAGGAGCTACAAAGTGATCCATGGTTGGTTGCTGCCTGTGCTGTATTTGGAGGCGTGTGGGAGAGGCCATGCTGTGAACCAAAGATGGCTGTCACCAGTACTAGGTCTGGAGTAGCTCTGCAAAAAGCCCAGCATATTTTGAGGCCTGCTGCCACCTACTGGCTCCTGAAAGGTTCAGCCGCTGATAAAGCCTCTTGCCATAGGAAAGTTGGGTGGGGCTGGGTCTCAATGAGTCAGTAGGGTGGAGCAATGGAGCTTAGCAGGCCAATCAGAATTTGGCCTATAGGGGCGGGCTCAACACAGAAAAGATAGCACCCGCCTGCCGGCTGCACAGGAGAAGGGTCCTATATAGGGGTAATACAGGGGTAATGGGGACCATTCCTCCAGTCCTACCCTGGAGTTACACAACTTGGTCTCTTCCCATATATCTCCAATGCTCTCTGAGTCACCGTCCATCTGCTGGAGCCCAGGGTGAATGCTATTGTGGGCCCTTTAAGAGGGTATCTGGGTTTCCCAGAGCTTTCTGTTCCACCCAGACTATTGGCATCCCCACTGTTTTTCACAGCCAGAAGTTGTGGGGGCTCCTTTTCCTGACACCAGTCCCCTGGGCTGGAAAGTCTGGTGTGTGGGCCTGGGGTCCCTTGCTCCTTGTGGGGAACCTCTGTAGCTGAGATATCCTGATTTTCATCTCCCACACAGAGGTTTGAGGCCAGGCTGTTGCATGTCTCTGCCCTTCCTACCAGTCTCGACGTGGCTTCTTTATATCCCTAATTATAAAACTTATGTTCAGCTAGACTTCAGATGGTTCTCCAGGATGACTGTTCTATAATTTAGTTGTAATTTTGATGTGTTCATGGGATGAGGCAAGCACAGCATGTATCTATCCACCATCTTGGATCTCCCTATCCATTCACCTATTGAAGGACATCTTTGTTGTTTCCACATATTGGCAATTTCAAAATTTTGTGTGGATGTAACTTGTATGGACATAAGTTTTCAACTCATTAGGGTAAATAGAATGGAATGTGATTTCTGGATCAAATGTGGCCCTTTGAATAACCCTCTTTTATCTGCAAAGCATTTTAACATTTACTAATTTACTTGATTTTCACAGGAGCTCTCTAGGTAAGTGAGGTCTATATTATTATTCCCACTTTTTAGGAGAAACTGAGGCTCTAAAACTTCAAGTAAAACATACAAATTCACATAGTTGATGAATGTGTAACCCAGACACTTAATCCAGTCTCTTCACATGGTCTGAAGTTTACAATAAAGCAATTAGCTATAGCTAGAATAATTCTCATGATCTCCGTCCAAACCATTCAAACAATGGGACCAGGCCAGTCCCGAAAAATGGGAGAAACAGTAGGTTTTTGTTTTAATATCTTCCTGGGCCCATACCCAGAGTTTGTCTTTTAGACAGATGTCCTCTGACCTTCTTTCCAGGATCAAAAGGCATTTTTACTATTGGGAAACTGCCCAGTAACTGGCTGGATAACTAGATGAAGTCATTCAAGTAATTGTTATTATTAATGACTTAATGTAGTATCCCTCCCAGATAAAATGTGCATTTTCATGGTAGCTTTTGATTTCTTTGCTCAAAAAAGTAAAAAGTGTGGAAATTTTCAGTGTCAGGTAGGGCTTAGGTGGTAGAGAAAAATGAAGTGAGAACTCCCAGTGGCTCTCAAATTATACCTCACATTTGTTTAGTTCAGACTAAATGTCCTATCCATAGGCAACAACATTTATTCTTTCATTTCATTCCTAGATGCAAAAATTATCCCCATAGAATGGGAAGACGACACCAACGGACAACACAACTTAGCTATAGTCACATTTTCTTCCAGTAGGTTGGCCTTAATTTCCCATCAGTAATATTTATCAATCTCATAGGTTAATTACCCTTAGTGAAATATACCACATTTGTTTTTGGGCAGTGGTGGCATGGCAAAAGGGAATGTAGTTTATGAGTATTTTAGCCCCCTTGCTTTAATCTCCAAGCCATTACAAATAAACATACAACCTGGATAAAAACAAATGCAGCTTCGGGACAAATCTCTTCCAAGCAGGTGGTTGGCCCTAAGCCCCTCCTTTGTAGAAACTCTGTAGCTGCCACTGAGAAAGGCTCCTCATAGGATTTTAGAAAATAAAAGAAACATTTCTAGCATGAATTTTGACATTATCCTTCAGACACAGAAAGAGCAGTGTCTTGATTACTACAATGGGTGACTGGCCTCCATCCAGCATACTCTATTTTTACCACTAAAATGACTCAAATTCCTTCCTTTTGCCTTTAGATATTAGTAGTCTACTGGCAAAGCCCTGGCCTTGGGTATCTCTGATCTTATCATGTGGATAATCTTGGGAATCTTACAGTAAATGAAAGTGTTGTTGTCTGAATATGATTCCTGTTTTTAAAAAGAGGCTTTCTGGGTTTCAGTCCATCTGAATCAAGTTTCACCTCTTTGTGCGACCTTAGGGAAGCCATTGCCTAGCTCCGTACTGCTGTTGGGTGAGAAAATGTAAACTTGGAGCCACCCCCAAAAAGCATAACCTTTGGGGTGGGTAGTGATTTTGCAAGAGGAGGATTTCATTTGGTTAATTCTGGGTGCCAGAATCTGGATGAGATATTTGGGGTTCCCAATGTGAGCCTTTGTACAATACTGGTAGAGTATTTAAATTAATAGTCTTTCCATGGATCCCACTGTCCTCAGAATTAAGTCTAAACTCCTTAACAAGGCATCAGGGCCTATCATGATCTACCCTTCTAACCACTCTAGTGTTTCCCTAACCCCGGGTACTTAGCACACTTGTAGAATTTGAGTCTGCGGGGTAACAATTGTCTTAGCTCCCCTGCTAAGCTGTAGGCTCTGGGCTCTCACTCCTGACCACAGGGTGTAGAATTCTGTAGCAATCCATAAATATCTGTTGAATGAATGAATGACAACAGTTCATTGATGAACCCAGACTATGGGATGAGCTATCAACACTTACGGAACAGTTAGTTTAAGCAAATGTCTTTAGTAAAACAAATGCATAATGTTAAGTATGTGAATGGAATGGGTCTGGTATTAACTTGTATCTCCTCCCTAAGAACCCAGTGACTCCTTCAGTGGAGAGGTGCCAGGGAAATCATTCTGCCCTGACTCTGTGTGCCTCGGCTCATTTTCTTTCTTGGCCCTGGCTTTGCATTGTCCCAAAGGCTCTTCCTGCACCATACTTGTCTGCACTGGAATGGATGTTTCCTTTTTTTAGGGTTTTAATAGAAATTGCTAGGTCTTCTCATTCTATCCGAATGAAGTTGTACAAAGACCACAGTCTAAGGATGACGCTATTTCTATAACCTGGGCTCTTGCTGTTTATAATTTGTTATTGTATGGCTTCTTCATGGCCTGACTTTGAAGAAGCCTGGTGTTATACTGAATGTTTGCGTTTCCCAAAATTCATATGTTGAAACTCTAACCCCCAATGTGATGGTATTAGGAGGTGGGGACTTTGGGATGTGTGGTCCTCATGAATAAGATTAGTGCCCTAATGAAGGAGGCCCTAGAGAGCTCCCTTTCACATTGCACCATGTGAGGATAGGCGCATGGAAAAGGTGATCACCTATGAAGTGGGCTTTCCTAAAGCGGACTCTCACCAGACACCAAATCTGCCTGTGCCTTAATCTTGGACTTTCAGCCTCCAGAACTGTGAGAAGTATATGTTTGCTGTTTGAGCCATCTAGTCTATGGTATTTTTGTTATAGCAGCTCAAATGGACTAAGACACCAGGTTTCCTTTCGTGCGCTCTCTGCAGACAACAGAGGACTGCTGCCTCTTCCGGGGACACTTCTTTCTCTGCTCTGTTCTGTCATTACCACCACCACCACCACCACCACCACCACCACTGCCACCACCACCGCTACCATCACCATCATTATCACCACCATCACCACTATCACCATTATTACCATCAACACTCACATGTCATTTACTTGCTCCAACTACAGTATTAAATACCCCATCCATGTTCACTCACTGAATCCTCACAGCAGCCTTACGGAGTAGGTGGCATGATTATATTCTTCCTTTTGTAGAGGAGGAAGCTAAGGCACAGAAAAAGTCTGATTTGTTCGCGGTCTCATAGCTATCAAATGACGCGTATAGTCTGGCTCTAGGGCTAGCACATCATACCTACCTATGTTTTTCTTGAGATAACTTCCCCTCTGTACTCTGTGTTATGCTAGCAAATATCCTGCACCTTCCATGACCTTAGCCGTAGCTGCCCGGAATATTTTATATTATATTCGCCTTCATGTGGGCTCTCTAGGCATAGCCTACCTTTCTTTCTTGCTGACAGTTAGCTCTTGACCTTGGGCTAAGTGATCCTTGAGTATGGGACACTTTTCCCAGAAACAAGAGAATCCTGCTGGAGGGAGAATATGATAGTAGGGAGCAATGGGAGTTAAGTTGGGGGGAGCATTTTGGGGGAAATGTCTGAGACCCTTGGTATAATACTGCAGACTGATGTAGGCTTCACACTTTTTCATTTCTATCACACTCTAGAATTTAAAAAACACAGAAAGTCTGTCTTTACAATAGCTTTGTGGGCTAGGCAGGGTAGGAATTATTATTTCTTTTTTGCCAAAGAGAAAACAGCAGCTTAGAAAGTTAAATGATTTGCTGTACGTCACCTAGCTACCACTGAGCAGTGAAGCAGGTCCAGTACTTCTGTCTCCTTGCTTTATTTTACTTTCGCTGCAGCACCCTTTTTCTCTATCAGTGTGTGAGCAGACTATGAATGAAAACAGACATACCCCATCTTTATAATTTAAAATATTCTTTTGTTGCTTCCCTGGAAAACAAGAATGAAAAATGAATTTGGAGTTTGTGTTGACTGGCTTGGCTATTGCTACAACCTTTGCTCTCATTGGCACATTTTAGCAAGTTATGGCTGGAATTTGTGATGAGTGACTCCAGAAGGGCCGAGGCTTTGGATGCTAAACTAGTGATGTTTGAATCATTTTGTCTGGAAATCAGGCTGATTCTTAAACTAGTCTGGATTTTTTAAGCCAACTGGCTTGTGTGGTTGTGAGAAAGCCACCTTATCACTTTGTTCCTATTTCCATCTCTGTCCCAGGTGATGGAGGAATTATTATACTTGAAATGTAGAGAAGTAAGAGAAGTAAGGTATTTCTGGAACTTCCAAATGATATAATTGCATTTGATTCTACCTGTGTTTGTGTGGTATTCACTTTTTCATTCCCCTTTTCATCCTTCACCAGACTTTTTTTTTTAAACATGAGAATGTATTATTCTTGTAATAACAACAAAGAACTAATATAAAATGACCAGCAACAAATTAACTCTATTTTAATTGTGCCTTAAGCTTCCAAAGTGAAATGAATAATGAGTGCAACATTTGCTTTGTAATATCAGGAAAAAAAGCCTACCTAAGTATTCTTTATATTTCTTCTTCTATGCATTTGTGTACGAGGTCAGACAATTAAGTTCACGCACTCATTCTAGAAAAAGTGCTATATACCTCACTGCTGAATATCACTATGGTCAACTTTGAAGCATTCCCCTTGGGAAGCTATGCACCAACACCAGCACCTAGTCCACCCTTCAAAGCAATTTTGGAACTCTTTCTGGAATGGCCATTAGAGCTGTTGTATTACTCTTGATGTCCTGAATTCATCAAAATGTCTTCATTTCAATATTTTCTTTCTCTTCAGGTAAAGAAAAAAGTCATTGGGGGCCAGATCAGGTGAGTAGGGAGGGTGCTCCAATACAGTTATTTGTTTAGTGGCTAAAAACTCCCTCACAGACAGTGCTGTGTGAGCTAGTACATTGTTGTAACGCAAGAGCCATGAATTGTTGGCAAAAAGCTCAGGTCGTCTAACTTTTTCACACAGCCTTTTCTTGCCTCAGCCTCCCCTAACTTTCACAGCAAGAGGGAAAAGCATCATTTATCGCTGTTGCACTCTCGCACATAGACCACAAAGCCGAGTTACCCTCTGTTCTCACAGTTGTACAGAGATTCAAATTCCAAATGTAAAAATTAAAATTATAAATATTTTTTAAACAGTAAAGAAAACAAACGGAAACCACCAACTTTTTAGATTTCAGTTTTCCTCTCTTTAGAACTCCCACTAAGCTTTAAGTTAAGCTCCTTAAGGTCAAGGAATGGGTCTGTCTTGCTCATTTGTGTATCCCCAGTGCCCAGTACAGAGCCTGGCCCAGAGTGGACACTCACTAAATGTTTGTTGAGTACAAATGGATAGCTACATGACTCAGGCATGCATCCCTATGAACTTGGACAAGGATAGGCTGAGTGGCAGACACCATGATGTATTCACAATTATCCCTTCCTTGGATACTGGCTGACTGTCCTTGGAACATATTTGTGTGACTTGGCTTTCTCTTCTCTCAGGATGAATTCATTTCTAAGGAGGCTCTTTAGACCCTCATGCAAGTAGAACCTTGGTAGACCCTCCCTAGGGGCGCTCCAGACTTCCTAGGTCCTGACTGGATCCTAGAATAAAGATCGCCTGGCCTCAAACCAGGGCTCAGCTACATAAACAATGAAAGCTGAAATGTCAACTGCAAGGACAAGAACTGTGAGAGGGAAGAACAGTTACTTCTGACTGGGAAAGTCAAAGAAGACATCTGGCAGATGATCAGAGTGAAGGACCAGCTGCAGGAGCAGAGTCACAGAGCACCTATGAGCACAGTGTTTGGGGCCAGTGGTCAATAATATTGGGAGATGATGAAAAAAGATTGTTTGGGGATAGTCATGGACTTTATTCTAGAGGCCAAAAGAAGCAACTTGACCTGAATTCTGGGAAATGTGATAATGAAGGATGGATTGCAGGGAAAGAGATTAGAAAACTGCTTAGGAAGTCCCAACAGTAATCCAGCAAAGAGGATTGAGGATGACCAAAGGCAAGGGACAATGGGAACGCAAAGTCCCCTCCATTGTACAGCATTTGGCCTTTGTTTAGTTATTTTTATATTCACAACACTTTCAAACCCAGGGGCAGGCCCAGAAATAGTGGCTAGTAAATGTTTGTAGAATAAATGAGTAATTAAAGCACAGATAGAAAAGACACTGGGGATAGAATCAATAGGTTCTGAAGATGGGGGTTAGGTTGGCAAGAGAAAGGGAGAAGATGAAGACGAGGTTGAGGTGCTCCTTCCTAAGGTAGGAGGACAAGGGAAAGCAAGTAAAGGAAGACTGTTTTAGACACATGGAGTGCATTTCCATCCCATTAGGAGCATATTTGAATGAGTTTTCTGCCTGGCCCTGACTTTTGGGGCAATGATGAACAGCATTGTCACAGGCAATCAGGAGAACCCAGAGCTAAAGTTCCATCCCAGCTCAGTCTTAGCATCAAGTTACTTTCTTCCCTTTGAATCAACACATTTAGATTCCCACATGTTTTCTATGCGAGCATTTTTGATGAATATTTATTGGCCTGGGTTATATTACCTTTCCCCCAATATATATTTATTCTGGGGCTAGCATTTTTAAATTCTCAGGAACTACCACAAGTATTGACATTTATTTTCTAGGCTCCAAGAAAATATTATCTATGCCATTTGGGAAGACAATATTTGGTGTCTGGTTAGTTAAGAAATGAAGACATTGAAATCTAATCTTAGTTTGGGGTCCTAAAATGTCTCTTTGAAAGTATAATTTTTATCTGTATATAAGAATATTTTAAAACTAAAAGTATATTTAGGCTTTACATAGTACTTTATAAACATGAGTTCATTCTCTCTGTGTTCTTATGATGCTATGCAAAGTACAGTTATATTTTGAAAGGAGTCAGTAAAACCCTTAAAAGGGTAAATTGGCCTAAATTACTTGGTGGTCAAGCCAAGAATTAAACCGTTGTCTCCAGATTCCCCAACCAGGAGACCCTGGGAGGTGGTAGAGGTCTGATTGACATCCTGGGAGGTCTGGTGGAAAAAGCAAAGACTCTGGAGTCATGGGTTCAAATCTCTGCTCCACCCCATCCCAGCTGCATGAACTTGGACAAGTTTTTGATGTCTCCTTGCCTCATTTACCTCAATTGCCAAACACCCATCAAGGATTTGTTGTGAGCATTAAATGAGTTAACTATAAGTGTCTGGCACAGAGCACACGTGAAATGTCTGTGCTCTTTTCCTCCTGCCTCTGGTTAGTAATCACATGGGTGCTTCTCTAACAGAGAATGATTTTTCTTATTCTGAGTACTCAGAAAAAATTCTGCTCACAAGCTAAGGAAAGATGTCCACTAATTTTTATTGCACGCTATCATGGGCTCTTCATACAATCATGCACCATTTAATGACAGAGATACATTCTGAGAAAAGTGTCTTAAGGCAATTTCATCATTGTGCAAATATCACAGCGTGCACTTACACGAACCTAGATGGTACAGCCCACTACACATCTAACCTCTGTGCTATAGCCTATTGCTCCTAGGCTACAACCCTGTACAGCATGTTACTGTACAAAACATGAGATTAAATCAAGTACAAGAGAAAATGAGGCAATCAAGAGATGCTGTAAACATGAGATGTGTAAAGCTGCTGCCTGCATAACACAGCATACTGTTCTACAGCAAACTTTTTATATATAGGTAGAAAGAATACACTATAAAATAATGATAATAAGTAAAGCATAGTAAATCCATAAATCAGTAACAGTCATTTATTAACATTGTCAAGTATTATGTACTGTACATAATTGTATGTGCTATCCTTTTACAGAAGTGGCAGCATAGAAGGTGTGTTTGCATCAACATCACCACAAACATGTAAGAAATGTGCTACGATGTTATGACAGCCATGACATCACTAGGCAATAAGAATTTTTCAGCTCTATTATAATCTTATGTGATCACCATTGTATATGTGGTCTGTCACTGACTGAATTGTCCTTATGTGGCGCATGATTGTAATACATTCTGTGGCATTATTTATGAAATATTGTGCTAAAACAATATTTCTCACTAAACAGCAATGCATGTTTTTAATCACTTTTTCCTATTACAGTCCCCCATTTCTACCCTTGATAACAGAAGTTGTGGCATAAATTCTTTTTTTCTTCCTCCTGTTCTTTCTAACACCTGGCGCCCCCAGGGGTACACAGGAGATAACTTATTTAGTTTCCTTTTTAATTCATTGTTAAATTTGAGATAGGAAACACTGATAAACAGAATGTTAAAAGTTTGGCTATTATTCGAAAAAGCAAAATATAAAGAGTGTAAGGGAATTAGAGAGGAGGCACTTTAGGTGGATCTGAGTGAATCTGGATATGTCCTGTCATGTAAGACATATGTAATGAGGAAAACAAAATAAAATAGTAAGTTTTATTTAAAAATAGTACCTACCATTTATTAAGTATCTACTTAGTACAAGTACTGTGATAAGCATTTTATAGGCTTTAACTAATTTCAAGGTAGGGCAGGGCTCCTATTATTCCCGAGTTACAGATGAAGAAAATAACATACTCAAGCCTGCACAGCGTGTAGTAACTGGCAGAGCTGGAACTGGAATCAACAACTCTTATCATCTGTCTTCTAGTAACAGTAGCTACCGTTCATGGAGAGCTGATGATATGCAAGGCATCATGCTAAGTGATATTCATACATTATCATAACATCCCCATGAAATAGGCATTAATATCTCCATTTTAGAGATCAAGAAACTGAGGCATTCTAATTATTAAAATGACTTATTAACTTCAACCATTTATCAGTGCATTGATAAATTATGTTCATAATTTGAGAAACTGTTAAATCTTGAAAGTGTTTAAACTTAAAAATAATTTCATCAAAGTGATCAATGCTCATGCTAAAAACATAAAATAAA
>NW_017731403.1:319163-327336 GCF_001890085.2 Hipposideros armiger
TTAACCAACTGAGCCACTTGGCTGCCCTATTTAACTTTTTATATTGGCAATTATATTCTTAGCCCTGGCTTCTAACTCTCTGATTATATTGGCTTTTTCTTTTTTAAATAGATTTTTGTTCTTATTAAGTTTAGAAGATGCAGTATCCTCTAAAATCTGAAAATATGTCAACATTTAAAAAAATGGCCTCAAAAATAACACACACACACACAAACAGTCTCCTCTCTTTGTTCTGGGCGCGCCTCCTCCTCCTCCTCCTTTATTCTGGAGCACTGATGCTTGCACTAGTCAACTTAATTCTGCCTTGACAGCTTGTTCAATTTTCTTCAAGAAGAATGTTCTGATTCTGGCCGGGTTAAGCTATAGGCAGCTGTTTAGGAAAGGGGTAGGAGAAGAGTGGGAGGGTATGTGAATTGTTCTATTGATTTTTAGTTATACCTCAGTTTAACAGTACTTCTCATTTCCATCTCCCTTGTATCTGCCATTATTGAATCCAGAGTCTTCTTGGAATTCTGCCAGATAGATTGCTCCCACCCCAGCTGTAGCATAAATCCCAAAATGTGGCTTCTTTCCTCTCTTTCATCAATCACCAGATTTTCATGTATTTTCCATCTTCCAGAAATTTGCTGAGCTCTCATGGGTGCTCATGATCTCTGTGGTGTTCTTTGGTTATTGAGAGTTTATATCATTTTAATATTTTTTCCTGTCATTTAATAGAGTCCAGGAGGGAGAGGAAATGAATATTCTTAGCTCATTATCTTGAACAGGAAGTCCCCTCACTATCTTTTGCAATTTATTAATTCATCAATACGTATTGAATACGTGCTATATACCAGGTGCTAGGTCAGGCACTAGAGATACAAAATGGAATCGGACATAGTTTTTCATGATGTAGAAGGAGACAAATGTTTAAGAAGTAATTGTGTTACAAGGTAACAAGTGAGTAATGGAAGTACATGTGACATGCTGAAGATCACAGCAGAAAGAACAGTTAGTTCTATTGGCAGCCCCTGTACCAGGTTGGAAGTTAACCAGGTGTCCCAGGTAACATTCACAAAGTTTCCATATCTCTCAGGCCACATCAGTCTGAAGATAAAGTGGTGTCACATTAACAGGAACAAAAAAAGTCACCATTTCTCTAGCCGATGTAAAACCTTGATTGGATATCTCCGGTGGCATAGTCTGAGACACAAACCAGCGTGTAGGTAGCTTGGGGGAAATAATTCCAGGAAGCACAGTGAAGAACTCAGGATTAGACAGGGAAGGAAGAAAATTCAATACAGGTATTTTATTGAGCTGGTTGCTGCAGTGGACAACTGGAGGACTTTACACAAGGTGCCTCAGAATTCTTCTTCCAATGGGCGGGAAGCAGGGGCATTTATCTATTGACTCCTGTATGCCGTTGGTTGCAGGTGCTTTTTGGAGGGTGTTAATTCTCTCTTTCTCGTGAGCTCTAGATACATGCTGGCTCAGTAGTGTTCCTTGGTTTTGGAGAAAATCTCTGAGCAGAAAAGCTGGAGATACCTTGGTAGGAGTTTGAGTTAGAATCTGGCATCACACGCAAAGCTGCCCATCATGGCTGTGCTAAAATCAGATGGGCTGAAGGGAGCACCAAGACCACAAATACCATCTGCTCCTGACCTCTCTTCCCCTCCGTGGTTTCTGGTAATGTGCAGGGGGACCTCGTGTATGATTGCAATCATGTGTCTGCAGCAACAATGTCTGCTGTGAAAGCCCCTGGGCCCCTCTGAGCCTGCAAAGCTCTCCATCACTGTGGCAGCCACTGGTCCTCAGTCTGATGCCCTCATCTCTGCCATCTCCCACTGAGGCATAGCACAGCCACACTGTGCCAACACCAAACAACTGAGGTGGGGAGAATCCCTTTTGCCTGACTTTGTACCTTATACTCTGACTTTGATCCCAAAAGTCTTAAGGCATTGAGAGTCGGGGAAACTTCTGTGAAGCTGTAAATGTCACCTCGAAGAGGAACATCTTGATCTACTGTGACTTCTTCCCACACAATCTTGGATCAGTTAATGTGTTTTGTACCAGAGAGCATAGAGCTGAGGAAATATGAAAGCAGGTAGGTAGATCTGTGTGAGAATCAGGAGTCTAAGCATTTGGGGGAGGAATTGGATGCTTTATTTTCCCTTTTGAGATCCAGGAAGGGAAGACAAGAAGTCAGGAGAAAGGAACTAGCATGCTGTGGGCTTTTATGTGGCAGGTATTTTATAATATTAGATCTCATTTAATCTTTTTGGGGAAGATTTTATTTTTCAATTACAGTTGACATTCTATATTTTATATTAGTTTCAGGTATACAGCATAGTAATTAGATATTTATATAATTACAAAGTGATCCCCTTGATTAGTCTAGTATCCTGGCACTATATATAGTTATTATAATACTATTGACTATATTCCCTATACTGTACTTTACATCCCTATGACTATTTTGTAACGACCAATTTGTATTTCTTAATCTCTTCACGTTTTTCATCCAGTCCCCCTCACCCCACTCCCACCTGGCAACCATCAGTTGTTCTCTGTACCTATGAATCTGTTTCTGTTTTGTTTGTTTATTTTGCTTTTTAGATTCCACATATAAGTGAAATCATATGGTGTTTGTCTTTCTCTGTCTGACTTATTTCATTTAGCATAAAACCCTCTAGGTCCATCCATGTTGTCACAAATGGTAAGATTTCATTCTTTTTTATGGCTGAGTAATACTCTATTGTACATATGTACCATCTCTTCTTTATCTAATCATGTATTGATGAGCCTTTAGGTTGCTTCTATATCTCGGCTATTGTAAATAACATTGCAGTGAACATAGGGGGGCATATATCTTTTTGAATTAATGTTTTGGATTTCTTTGGATAAATACCCAGAAGTGGAATTGCTGGATCATAAGGTAGTTCTATTTTTAACTTTTTGAGGAAACTGCATAATATTTTGTGTAATAGCTGCACCCATCTTCAGTCCTGCCAACAGTGCATGACGGTTCCATTTCCCCACATCCTCGCCAACACGTGTTGTTTCTTGATTTATTGTTGATGGCCATTCTGACAGGTGTGAGGTGATATCTAATTGTGGTTTTAATTTGCATTTCTCTGATGATTAGTAATGTTGAGCATCTTTTCATATATCTGTTGGCTATTTGTATGTCCTCTTTGGAGAAATGTCTATTCAGGTCCTTTGCCCATTTTCTAATGGGATTGTTTGTGTTTTTGGTGTTGAGTTGTATGAGTTCTTTATTAATTTTGGGTATTAACCCCTTATCAGATGTATCATTGGCAAATATCTTCTTCATTCAGTAGGTTGTCTTTCCATTTTGTTGATGATTTTCTTTGCTGTGCAAAAACTTCTTAATGTGATGTAGTCCTATTTGCTTCTTTTGTCTTTTGTTTCCCTTGCCCAAGGTGATATGTTAAAAAAATATATATTACTAAGAGCAGTGTCAGAGGGTTTTACTGCCTATGATTTCTCTGAGGAGTTTTATGGTTTCAAGTCTTACTTTAAAAATATTAATCCATTTTGAGTTTATTCTTTTATGTGGTGTAAGAAGGTGGTCTAGTTTCATTATTTTGCATATATCTGTCCAGTTTTCCCAATACCATTTATTGAATAGGTTGTCTTTGCCCCATTGTATATTCTTGCCTCCTTTGTCATAGATTAATTGACCATATAGGTGTGGGTTTATTTCTGGGCTCTCTAGTTTGTTCCATTGATCTATGTGTCTGTTTTTATGCCAGTACCATGCTGTTTTGATTATTATAGCTTTGTAGTATAGTTTGATATCAGATAGTGTGATACCTCCAACTTTGTTCTTTGTTCTCAAGAGTGCTGTGGCTATTCAGTGTGTTTTGTGACTCAGTGTAAATTTTAGGATTATTTGTTCTGGTTCTGTGAAAAATGCCATTGGTATTTTGATAGGGATTACAAATTACAATTATAGATTGTTTTGGGAAGTATAAACCTTTTAATGATGTTAATTCTTCCTATCCATGAGCATGATAGATGCTTCCATTTATTTGTGTCTTCTTTAATGTCTTATAATTTTCTAAATACAGCCTTTTACCTCCTTCATTAAATTTATTTCTTTGTATTTTATTTTATTTTTTGATGCAACTGTACATAGGTTTGTTTTCTTAATTTATGTTTCTGATAGTTCGTTATTAGTGTATAAAAATGCAACTGATTTCTAATGTTAATTTTGTATCCTGCTACTTTACTGAATTCACTTATGAGTTCTACTAGTTTTTTTTGGTGGACTCTTTAGGGTTCTCTCTATATGGTATCATGTCATCTGAAAATGATGACAGTTTACTTCCTTTCCAATTTGGATGTCTTTTATTTCTTTTCCTCATCTGATTGCTGTGGTTAGGACTTCCAATGCTATGTTGAAGAGAAATGAACATTTTTGTCTTATTCCTGATCTTAAGGAAAATGCTTGTAGCTTTTCACTGTTGAGTATGATGTTTACTGTAGGTTTGTCATATATGGCCTTTATTATATTGAGGTATGGTCTCTCTATTCCCACTTTCCTGAGTTTTTGTCACAAATGGATGCTGGATTTTTGTCAATTGCTTTTTCTGAATCTATTGATATGATTGTATGATTTTTATCTGTCATTTTGTTTATGTAGTGTATCCCATTGCAGATATTGAACCAACCTTGTGTCCCAAGAATAATTCCCACTTAATCATGGTATATGATCTTTTTAATGTATTGCTGAATTTGGTTTGCTAGTATTTTGTTGAGAATTTTTGCATCCATGTTCATCAGGGAAATTGGCCCATAACTTTTTTTTCTAATGTCTTTGTCTGGTTTGGGAATCTGGGTAATAGTGGCTTTGTATAATGAGCTTGGGAGCTATCCCTCTTCTTGAGTTTTTTGGAATAGTTTGAGAAGGATAGTTGTTAATTTTTCTTTGAATGTTTGGTAAAACTCACCTGTGAAGCCATCTGATTTTGTGTGTTGGGAGTTTTTTGATTACTGATTTGTTTTTGTTAGTAGTAATTGGGCTGTTTATATTTTCTCTTGCTTTTTGATTCAGTCTTGGAGGATTGTATGTTTTTAAGAATTTATGCATTTCTTCGAGGTTCTCCAATTTGTTGGCATATCATTTGTCTTAATATTTTCTCATAATCCTTTGTGTGTCTGGTGTATCAGTTGTCATTTCTGCTTTTCCATTTCTGATATTATTTATTTGGGTTCTCTTTCTTTTTTTCATGATGAGTCTGCTTAAAGGTTTATAAATTTTGTTTATCTTTTCAATGAACCAGCTCTTGGTTTTATTGATCTTTTGTGTTTTTTTTTTTTTAGACTCCATTTTGTTTATTTCACTTTGATCTTCATTATTTTCTTCCTGCTCTTCATTTTGGACTTTGATGGCTGTTCTTTTTCTAGTTCTTTTAGGTGTAAGGTTAGATTGCTTATTTGAGATTTTTCTTGTTTTTTGAGTTAGACCTGTATTGCTATGAATTTTTTTCTTAGAACTGCATTTGCTGTGTTCCATATCTTTGGGGTTGTTTTGTCTTCATTTTAATTTGTCTCAAGGTATATTCTATATTCTGCTTTCTTCCTTGATCTCATTGTTAACCCATTCATTGTTTAACAACATGTTACTTAGCCTCCATGTGTTGTGTGTTTTTCAGTTTTCTTGTTATTGATTTCTATTTTTCTACCATTGTGGTCTGAGAAGATGCTTGATAAGATTTCGATCTTCTTAAATTTATTGAGAGTTGCATTGTGGCCTACGATGTGGTCTATCCTGAAAAATGCTCTGTGTGAGTCTGAAAAGAATGTATATTCTGCTGCTTTGGGATCAAATGCTCTAAAAATATTAGTTAAATCTACCTGGTCTAATGTATCATTTTCAACTGCTCTTTCCTTGTGGATTTACTGCCTGGAAGATCTATTTATTGTTGTCAATGGGGTGTTAAAATCCCCTAGAATTGCTGTATTACTGTTGATCTCTCCCTTTATCTCTGTCAATATATTTTTTTATAAATTTAGGTACCCCTATGTTGGGTGCATAAATATTTACAAAGGTTACATCCTCTTGTTGGATTGATCCCTTTATCAATATATAGTGTCCTTTTTTTGTCTCTTGTTATAGGCTTTGTTTTAAAGTCTCTTTTTTTTCTGATATAAGTACTGCTTCCTCTGTTTTCTTTTGCTTTCCATTTGCATAAGTATCTTTTTCCATCCATTTGCTTTCAGTCTGTGTGTGTCTTTTGATCTGAAAGGGGACTCTTGTAGACAGCATTTGTATGGATCTTGTTTTCTTATCTATTCAGTCACCCTGTGTTTTTTTATTTGAGCATTTAATCCATTTACCTTTAAAGTAATTATTGATAGGTACATAGTTATTGCCATTTTAATATTCATATTTATGTTCTCTCCCCCTTGTTTTTCTTAAAGAAGCTCCTTTAACATTTCTTGTAATACTGGTTTGATGCTGATGAACTTTAGTTTTTTCTTATCTGTGAAGCTCTTAATCTCTTCTTCAATTCTAAATGATAGCTTTGCTGAGTAGAGTAATCTTGGTTTAGGTCCTTGCTTTTCATCTCTTTGAATATTTTATGCCAATCCCTTCTGGCCTGCAAAGTTTCTGTTGAGAAATCAGCTGACAATCTTATGGGAGCTTCCTTGTAGGTAACTAACTGCCTTTCTCTTGCTGTTTTTAAAATTCTCTCTTTGTCTTTAACCTTTGACATGTTAATTATGATGTGTCTTGGTGTAAGACTGTGGGTTCATCTTGTTTGGAACTCTTTGCACTTCCTGGACTTGCACGTCTATTTTCTTTACTGGGATAGGAAAGTTTTCAGTCATTGTTTTTTCATATAGTTTCTCAATCCCTTGCTCTCTCTCTTCTCCTTCTGGTACCCCTATGATGCAAATGTTGGTGTGCTTGATGTGGTCCCAGAGGTCCCTTAAGCTACCTTCATTTTTTTTGGAATCTTTTTCCTTTTTGCTGCTCCAGTTTGGTGTTTTCTGCTATCTTGTGTTCAAATCGCTAATTCAGTCCTCTGCTTCAGGAAATCTGCTGTTGATTCCTTCTAGTGTATTCTTCATTTCAGTTATTGTAATTTTCATTTCTCACTGGTCTGTTTTTATGTTTTCCATGTCCTTTTTTATGCCTATTACCTCTTTGTTGAAGTTCTCTGTAAGTTCCTTGAGTATCCTTATAACCAGTGCTTTGAACTCTGTATCTTGTACATTGCTTGCCTCCATTCATTTAGTTCTCTTTCTGGATGTTTCTTTTGTACTTTTATTTAGGACATGTTTCCTCATCTCCTCATTTTGGCTGCCTTTCTGCATTTGTTGCTATGCATTAGATAGATCTGCTCTGTCTCCCAGGTAGGTAGGGTGTCCTGTGGGGCCCAGTGGCAGTCTCCTTGATCACCTGAGCCAGGTGTCCCAGTGCTCTCCCTTGTGTTAGTTGTATGTGCCCCCCTGCTGTAGTTGAGACTTGATTGCTGTTGGCATGTCAGTGGGTGGGTTGACACTTAATCCCACTGGCTGTGAGGACTGGCCATAATCACAGCATATGAACTGTTGTGCCAGCACTGACCCCACAAAATGGGATTTGTCCCAGTGGGTTCTGGTGCCTGCTGAGACCACCCTTTGGATGTGCCACTTGTGGGGCTAATCAGGTGGTGCTGTAATGTGGTCTGAAGCCAGCCACTGATGTATTGGTTCTGGGGCCTCTTGTGAGGGGCTCTGGTGCAAGCCAAGGCCAGCTGCTACCTGTGACCATCCCAGGGCTAGCTGGTAGGTGCTACAAAGTGATCTGCAGTTTGTAGCTGCCTGTGCTGGACCTGGAGGTGCATGGGAAAGGCCATATTATGAACTGAACCTGGCTGCCACAAGGACCAGGCCTAGGGCAGCTCAGCAAAAGGTCCAGGGCACTCCAAGGCTTGCCACCACCTGTCAGCTGCCTGAGGGACTGAGATGCTGAAAGAACCATGGGCAGTACTCAAGTTGGGTGAGGCAGGGTCTCAAGGCATCATCAGGATGGATGAGTGGTGTTCACCAGATTAATGTAGGTTCAGATTTTGTGCCAGTGGTGAGCCTGGGTTCACTCAGCAAAAGACATAGAGCACACTAAAGCCAGCTGCTGCCTACCTAGGGGCCTTGGACCCCTGAGAATTCTCCATGAAAG
>NW_017731403.1:329341-330825 GCF_001890085.2 Hipposideros armiger
AGCCATTCTGGAAAGCAATTTAGTGTTCCTCAGTGAAATTGAGAAGAATGCTTATTCTCTGTTACCCACAATTCCTTTTCTAGTTATATGTCCCAGAGAAACTCTTGCACAGGTGGAGAAGGGATCACAGAAGAGAATATGTATGTATATTTTTTGCAACATCATTTGCAATGATAGGAAGTTGGAAGGGACTTGTCCATCACAATGGGAATGGATAAGTAAACTAAGGTAAATATCTAGTAT
The DNA here is from genome assembly GCF_001890085.2 of Hipposideros armiger. Taxonomy (NCBI): domain Eukaryota; kingdom Metazoa; phylum Chordata; class Mammalia; order Chiroptera; family Hipposideridae; genus Hipposideros; species Hipposideros armiger. The sequence continues at coordinate 329,585 of NW_017731403.1, forward strand.
AGCATACTATACAGCAGTCACAATTTAATGAACTAGATGTAGCCACAGTTTAACATGGGTTGATCTTAAAAACAGTGAAAAGAGCAGAAAATTGAATGAGATTTATATGCAGTATGAAATCTATAAAACAAAACCATACATAAAAACATTGTTTATCTTTCAATAACACAAACAGATGTAAGGACATTTATTATAAAAATTAAAGTGGGGTAGAAAACGTAAGTGGGAATATGAAGGATATGAAGGGGGGAAAAGAGGCACACTGAAATAAAATAAGGGAAGAGAGGGATTGTGCACAGAGAGCATGCTAACGTTTGTACCTCCAATAGTGTGCTGTGAACTGAAAAAGTTTACAAATTTTATTTTTAAAACAGCAGGAAAAATATAATTTGTGCTTTTTATAGACCTAGGTGAAATTATAACTTATGTGTTGCTCTGCTTGCCACTTTATCTTTTAAAATTGCATATTCATTCATTTAATAATTGAACACATTTTTATTGAGCACCCACTCTATAGCTGGTAATAGGGCTCTAGGCACTGGGAATAGAGCTTTGAGTGACATGCCCACAGATAAACACCTAGAATTGCTGGATCAGAGGGTAAGCGCATTTAAAATTTTAATAGATATTGCTAAATTGTCCTCCAAAAGTCTACACCAACTGGTATTTTTTATTAGGTGGGGTATTTTTGATGTGGTAGTGATAGGGGCACTTTCCAATGATTTGTTTCTCTAAATGTGGATGAAGGAACTGAAAGGAAGGGAGGTAGGAAGAATCCTAAGAAAGATGAGATTCGCGTTGTACATTTTGTGTGACCCCAGACACCCAGAGCTGGGCAGCAGGACGGAAGCTCAGAGCAAATTGTGATGTGTGTCAGAGGCACATGCTCTCCAGGCCTTCTCATCCCAGCCCAGCCTGCTGTGACCGCGGCATTTACCCTCTTGGGTCATCTGGCAGTGGGCTCTGACATCGAGCACCTGCCATGGCAGGAGGAGAGGAAAACCAACCTCATGATGATTATGATACCCGTTGTGTCCCTTTAGCAGGAGTGCAGCTTCTGTGCCCACGGGCTGGCACCTCTTACTGCGCTTCCGAACTTTCCATCCAACTGCTACAGCCCTGCATGGCAGCCTCTGGGCTCCACCCGGGCCCTTGGCAGAAACAGGATGTAATGTTTCCAAGCGGGGTGAGCAGCAGCTGCTTATCTGCACTGGTCAGTAAGGCAGACAGCAACATTCTCC
>NW_017731403.1:333329-334597 GCF_001890085.2 Hipposideros armiger
GTGTTCTTCTGCTCACCTTTGGTTAAGGAGTATGGAATGGCTAGGAACTTCCTGAGGTAGAAGTGAGTCTATCTCCTGACACTGGCATGAGAAAAAAGATTTTCTCATCTCTACAACCCATTCATGTGTCTGTTTGTCCATCCATCCATTCATCTACCCACTTACCCACACACCCACCTACCTACTCACCCACTCAACAAGTATTACTGTGTATCTGTTCTGAGACAATGAAAATAATCTTTGTGCTACGTCTTTTTTCTCCTTTCTCTTCCTGTCTCACGTGGTCTTCCTGCCGAGGTATAGAACTATTAAGACCATGTGTTCCTAGATTCAGGGCCTTGCTAGGTGATGGCCCCACTACAGACCAGGGATGATCTCTAGGGGTAGAGCTTTGAGGCTACTGATCTGCTAAAGTTGTTAGCAATTAATTTAATTTCTTCTTGGTTTCCTTCTTTATAAAGTGAGATATGAAGGTGACTTAGTTTTCTTCTATTAGGTATTCTGAGCTATAGAGAAAATTGAATATGTATATTCAATTTGAATATTGAATTAAATATATAATGACTATGTATATCAGTAATATAGATATACATATACTCAGCTGTAGATGCAAATGTTATTAACCCAGTTATTCAGATGAGGAAACAATGTCAGAAAAGTTAAGTCTTACCTATGGATACAGAGTATTGGTGGAGTCTGAATTCAGGCCTGTTTGATTACATAGCCCACCACCATCTTTCAGCTTATATTTAATGCCTCTAAAAGGGAGGGTAAGTAAAAAAGAAGAAATCACAAGTATTCCACAAACTATATGAGGCCTTTAGAGAACTATCTTTAGGGCAGGGTTTTGGAGAAGATGCTGAGGAATTAATTATTTGTCTGCAATCAGTGGCCTTTCTGCACAGGATTACATGGGCGGACTAGATTTAAATTTGTCTCTATAACTGGTATTTGCTTTGCTTGTAATTGTTTTCAGATTTGCCTCTTACTAATGTAGTTAGCTGAACATCTTTATAAGAACTTCCTCATTCCCAGAGCCTCATGGGAGCCAGACTCCTATCTCTGGCTTCTTCCCAAGAGGGGTGCATAAAGATTTGTGCTTTACAAGGCTGGCCAAGTGGCATGTTGGTTAAGAGCTGGCTTGGGATGCCAGAGGACCCTGGTTCGGATCCCACATATGAGAGCCAGTGACACTGCCCTCCACAGCTAAGATGCTGAACAACAGCTCAACCTGGAGCTGGGCTGCCCTGAGTCGCCGGTGACGGCGT
>NW_017731403.1:334744-336142 GCF_001890085.2 Hipposideros armiger
CTCTGTCTCCACCCCTCCCCCACCAGTATCTACATGGCTTCTTCTTTATATCCTTACAGGACTTCTGTTTAGCTAGTCTTCCAATGGTTCTCCAGATTGATTGTTCTATAATTTTATTGTAATTTTGATGTGGTCATAGGAGGAGCCAAGCATTTGCCAGCCTGCCATCTTGACCAAAACCTATCATTTAAACTTGGTAACATATCACACTACTATTAGGTAAAGGGTATTATTTTCAAGGCAATCAAAGCAACAAAAGCTCAGAGAGAATAAATGATTTTCCCAAGGTCACAGGATTAGGAAGAGGCAGAGGTGGGATTTGAACCCAGTCTATCTAGTTCTAAAGTCTGATCAATCACATAGCAGATGAATGGAGGAAAGAAGGGGAAAAAAAATCTGGACTTAAGTTAACCAAATTGGAGTAGAGCAGTTGAAGGGCAGGTTGAACCATCAGATTTTGATTTCATTTTGCATTCTGAACCATCCAAACAGTTCCCCAAGTGAATTCCACAGGTAGAAGCAACCATTCATGTGAAAAAAGCCTGGGCAATTGAGCTGAGGACAATTCAGTGAGCCATCAAGCAGCTGCTACTACTAAGAAGGGAAAGTGTCCTTAGTTTGCATAATAGAATCATGGGGAGATCATAGGAGGTCATAGACCTACAGTGCTTTGTTTTGTTTAGAATTTATCTGGGGGTCCATTTTTTGGTCACTGCATTTTAAGGGATAGCAGAAGACTTTCAAATCATAGTACTTGCTGAAAGGATCAACAGGATGTTGAGTGGTTTAGAAAATCTGACATGTGAGGTGTGTTGTGGGCAGGGGATATTAAACTGGAGGTAGACAACAGTAAGAGAAACATGGTGGCTGTTTTCAGATATTTAAAGGGATAGCATGAAGATTTGTAGACAAGACAGTAGAACTAGAACCATAGGAAGAGAAAGAAGTATTTATTTATTGCAACCTACTGTGTGTCAGTTTCTGTGTCTTGGACAAGTATTTGAACTCATCTGAGGAAGATGAGAACAAGCTGAAATGTCCATCAACATGATAGGATTACTCTAGGATTGAGGAAATGGACACTTCAAGCAGAGTCTGGATTAAAATAACTGGCCAAAGATATTGTAGAAGGGATTTTGGCATTACCTGAATGGGTTGAATAGGAGATGAATGATTTCTCAGATCTAGTCTCCATTATAAGTGTATGGATAATCTCAGCCACTTACCATTCTTCAAGGCCATTGAGAATAGGACACCCATCAATTATATATATATTAAAGTGAAAATAAAGATCTTCATACACAAAGATACAAAATTCTAAGGTCTTCTAGAAAGAAAAAGCAGATAACATATAAAGCAACATTACTTTTGTTGAAATAAAAACTGCAAATTAAACCA
>NW_017731403.1:346492-347564 GCF_001890085.2 Hipposideros armiger
TAGAATCCGGAACATACCAGCTTTTCAACCTCATGTAAGTAAGTTCCTTTACTTCTGTGTATCTCAATGTTCTCATCTGTGAAATGGGGGTAATAATAGTGCATCCCTCACAGGATTTTTGTGAGAATTAAATATATGATTTATGTAAAGGGCTTAATGGTGCCTGGCATTTACTAAGCTAGTAAGCATTTACTGACTCAATGTTAGCTATGATAATAATTATTGACATTAGTGGTTGTGTGGAATTGAATAAAATTTCTCCTAAAATACAATCATTTATTAACATTTTCCTTTATTTTTGTTTTAGTCTCTTTTCTACCAATTCTAACTTACCAGGTCCCCTGAAAGTCAAGTCATGCAAATTTTGTGGTGAAGCAGGCTTTTTCTATTCTGCCACATATTTCAACTGAAGGGTGGATTTTTTGAGTCGACCTGATTATTTTTTGGGTTGTGGGGATATGAACCTTCAATTCACCCATTTTTATCTCTCCTTCAAGTACCCTATCAGTTTTGCTTTTCCTTCAGTTTCCTCCAGGGAATTGCTTTTCCTTACTCTAAGGTCAAGGGTAACTGAGCGGGCCATTGATGTCTTAATGAAGATGACAAGAATGACGGTCATTGTATTGAAAATGAAAACTGACACTTTAATTGTCCTCTGTGGTATCTTAATGACTTGTGGCTAAGAGCATTATGCTGTTTCCAGAAAAAGGAACCAAATGTATACTGGGGTTTGTTGAAATGCCAGGGTGAATGAAGTTTTTTAGAATAGAAAACATTTTTCTATGGCTTTATAACTCCTGTGATTATGTTAATGCTGGGTAGAGTGAGCAGGGACCTGGAGGACACCATGACCACCATGAATCCTATCCCCCCCTACACTCATATTTTAGATTCCAAGCTTCAAACACAAAATTACATGAAAACTTTAGCTTTCTGAGCAATGATGTGAGGTTATGCCTAACCCACCTGTCACTATATTTGCTCTCTTTTCAGTCAGGACATGTTTTAGGGAGAGGACTTATGCTGGGAATTTTATGTCTACTAGGATTCTGCATATAAGAGTGAGATAGAG
>NW_017731403.1:352939-353935 GCF_001890085.2 Hipposideros armiger
GTCAGATGAGCAAATGAAAACTGATAATCAATAAAGTAAAGCTGCTTGTTATCTCAGCCTAGTTATTATCATACAGGACTTGGTCATCTTAGGCAAGTAATGGTATTCATGTGCACTTACTTCAAAGGGGCTGTCAAGTCTGAGAATAATATTTGAGATATTAGTTCCTATGAGACTGTCATATGATATAATAAATCTAATTTCTCTGAACTTTAAAATTAAAATGAACTAATGTGCTTATAGCAAATAATCTTAATTGGTAATATTTGCTGAGGATTTATTGTGTGTCAGCTACTATGATATATGCTCTGTTTGTGCTATTTCATCTAATCATTTCAATAATTCAATGTCATTGGGAATAATATTACTTCCTAATATTACTCTACGAGGTCTGACAGTTACATTTGTGAGCTTATTGCAATGATGTTGCTAACCTTTTTTGATATTAGAGGGATTATTCATTATGAATTTGTGCCAATAGTTAACCAAGTTTACTATTTGGAAGTGCTGAAAAGGCTTCATGAAAAACTTAGATGACCTAAACTTTTTGCCAACAATTGATGGTTCTTGCATCATGACAATGCATCAGCTCACATGGGACTGTCTGTGAGAATTTTTAGCCAGTAAACAAATAATTGTATTGGAACACCCTCCCTACTCACCTGATCTGGCCACTAATGACTTCTTTCTTTACCTGAAGAGAAAGGAAATATTGAAAGGAAGACATTTTGATGCCATTCAGGACATCAAAGGTAATATGACAATAGCTCTGATGGTCATTCCAGAAAAAGAGTTCCAAAATTACTTTGAAGGGTGGATTAGGTACTGGTGTCAGTGCATAGCTTCCCAAGGGGAGTGCTTCAAAGGTGACCATAGTGATATACAGCAATGAGGTATGTAGCACATTTTCAAGGATGAGTTGGCACACTTAATTGTCATACCTCATATTTTATGGATGAGGAAACTGAGGATCATCTGCATAGGTTATTATAAAAT
>NW_017731403.1:356745-359765 GCF_001890085.2 Hipposideros armiger
TAGTATTCCATCACACACACACACACACACACACACACACACACACACACACACACACCACATCACATCACATTTGGTTTATCCATTCACCTGTTGATAGACATTTGGATTGTTTCTATTTTTTGACTGTTGCAAATAATGTTGCTATAATCATGGGAGTACAAATGTTTCTTTGAAGCCCTGTTCTCAATTCTTTTGGATATATATTCAGAAGTAGAATTACTGGATCATATTTTTAAGTTTTTGAGAAACAATCATAATATTTTCTGTAGTGGTTACACCACTTTAACTCCCACCAACTATGCACAAATGTTTTAATTTCTCCCCATTTCTACCAGCACTTGTTATTTCTGTTTATTTGATAATAACCATCCTAATGGGTGTTAAGCAATATTTCATTGTGGTTTTGATTTACATTTCTAATGATTAATAATGTTTAGCATCTTTTCATATGAGATCTTTTCATATGAGATCTCCTAGAAAAAGTGCTACATACCTCATTGCTGAATATCACCATGGTTGCCTCCAAAGTACTCCCCTTGGGAAGCTATGCACTGATGCCAGCTACTAGTCCACCCTTATAGCAATTCTGGAACTCGTTTTCTGGAATGGCCATCAGAGCTGTCATTATATTACCCTTGATGTCCTGAATGTCATCAAAATGTCTTCCTTTCTCTTAAGGTAAAGAAAGAAGTCATTGGGGGCCAGATCAGGTGAGTAGGGAGGGTGTTCTAATACAGTTATTTGTTTACTGGCTAAAAATTCTCTCACAGACAGTACCGTGTGAGCTGGTGTATTGTCGTGATGCAAGAGCAATTGTTGGTGAAAAGTTCAGGTTGTCTAACTTTTTCACGAAGCCTTTTCAGCACTTCCAAATAGTAAACTTGGTTAGCTGTTTGTCTAGTTGGTACAAATTCATAATGAATAATCCCTCTGATATCAAAAAGGGTTAACAACAATTTTGCAACAAGTTCACGAATGTAATTGTCAGACCTCATATGTTTATTGTCAATTTGTATATCTTCTTTGGAGAAATATAAAATATCTATTCAGAGTTTTTGTCCATTTTTTNATGCACACAAAATGTTGCATACAAATTTTAGGAGTTTCACTGCCTAAAAATTCTCTATATTTCCTGTCCCAGCCTATACCATTATAGAGAGCTACACAGTATTCTATCCAATGTTTAAGGTAATACTATAATTTATTAGATTCAAAATGTTTTTCCCCTATAATGAACAGTGTGGTTGAGATCTTTTATATTTGTAATTATAATATTCCTTCACAGCACAATTCCTCATACTGCAACATTATAGTTACCTCTTAGCTCAAAGGCTTAACTATATAAATGACCAGAGCTTACACATCTATTATAGAAGAGTGAGGACAGCTTTGGGAAGATTTTACATTTGGAAATGTTACACTAAATCTAGTGATGCTGATATTTGGTTCAGTTTTTGAATACCAGCCGTGCAATGGTTTCTAGTGACACATGCTTTTAAAGATTCTCAAAGTTGTTAAATTTCAACTTCGAAATTGAATTTTATTTTTTAAAAGTAGCCCCAAAGTCTTTGGAAAGAAGTTATTTTAATAATTTGATTAACTAAACTAATTAATAGCATTTTGGCTGTTTTAAAAATTTACTATAAGCAAAGAGATTTATTTTCCTTTTTGCTTTGAGATGAACTTTGTGAATGGTACAAAAAGAGAATTTCCAAAAGAGAACAAAGAAAATATCAGTGGAATAAGTGTATAGTTTCCCAAGCCGACTACTTGGAATTAAAATTTTACTTATACAAATACAGATATGTTTGTTTAAAAGAAAATCTATATTATTACTTGATGGTTAATTTTATATGTCCACCTAGCTGGGCTATGGTTGACTAGTTTGATCAAATACCAGTCTAGATGTTGCTGTGAAGGTATTTTTAAATGTGATTACCATAAACATTTAAATGAGATCATTTTCACTTAGATGAGATTAATATTTTATATCAGTAGATTGAGTAAAGCAGATTACCCTTCATAATGCAAGTGGGTCTCATTCAATCAGTTGAAGGCCCTAAAAGCAAAGACTGAGGTCCCCTGAAGAAGAAGGAATTCTTTCTCAAAAATGTAGCATAGAAACCCCACTTCAGTTTCTAGCCTTTGGATTCAAGACTGCAACATCAACTCTTGTCAGAATTTCAAGCCTGCAGCCTCCTTTGTAGATTTTGGACATGCCAGCACCCACAATCATGGGAACCAATTCCTTACAAGAAGTCTCTCTACATACATCCTATTGATTCCGTTTCTCTGATGAACTCCAATCATTTATCAATTGTTGTTCCCCAAATCTTCAAGTAATTCCTCTGTTGTGTGTTATTTTTACTCTTATCAATTGTGATAAGAGATGCTTGCTGACGTTGTCTTAAATTTTGGATTCTATGAGCCTTTTGGGCTGATGGCCCCCTGTCTGTTGACTCCAACTGAGATATTGCAGATTTTAAAAATCCTTGAGAACAGTGTTTTTGTTTTTGTTTTTAAATCAACTTTCTAAAATTGCATTGGGACCATTCACTTATTTTTATTCTTATTCTTATTATTTCTAATTGTGGTAAAATACATAGAACATAAAACTTATCATCTTCAAAATTTTTAAGTGTGCAGTTCAATAGTGTTAAATACATTCACATTGTTGTGAAACAGATCTCTACAACTCTTTTCAGCTTACACAACAGAAACTCTACATGCATTAAGCAACAACTCCCCATTTCCTTGTCCCCACCTGGCTCCTGGAAACCACCATTCTACTTTCTGTCTTTATGAGTTTAACTACTATAGATACCTCATATAAGTGGAACCATCCAGTATTTGTCTTATTTCACTTAGCATAATGTCCTCTAAGTTCATCAATATTACAACGTGTTAGAATTTCCTTCCTTTTTAAGGCTAAATAGTATTCCATCACACACACACACACACACACACACACACACACACACACACACACACACACACCACACCACATCACATCACAT
>NW_017731403.1:364170-369686 GCF_001890085.2 Hipposideros armiger
TTTTTTCTTTTCGAACAGCCCCTTAGGACTATGCCTATTATTTGCCTAGTGTAAGAAATGTTGGAATCCACAAATGGCATCTGTTATTTAACAGTTAACATTTCTTGAGCCCAATGGCACAGCCCTTTGCTCTTTCCACGAGCCACCTCACTTAATCGTCATAACCACCGAATGAGGCAGACACGGAGGCTTAGAGTTTAAGAAGCTTGTCTAAATTCTCAGAGAAAGCGCATGCCGGGTTATGCTGGGACCCCAAGCCAGGCTCCAGATCCTGTGCCCCAACCACAGCTCCGTACTATTTGTGTATATGATATGCCAGACTCCTAGAAGTTGGTATGGTGGGACCTACAACACATCTGAGCTATTGAAACAGTAAAACATCTATCCAAAATCTTGACTGTGTCCTCTAGCTAGACCCTGTGTCCATGCTTTTCCTCTTCAAATGTTCACATTTTTTTTTTCAAGAAGGGAGGTACCAAAGCTAGACCTATCTCAGCACACCATTGGGTTAGTTAAGGATTTAAACATAGAAGTCATAACCCTCCAGCTCATATTTGCCATGATTCTTTCTTTCTTCCTTTATCTCTCTCTCTCTCTCTCTCTCTCTCTCTCTCTCTCTCTCTCTCTCTCTCTCTCTCTCTCNTATTAACCTCTCATCAGATATGAGATTTGCAAATATTTTCTTCCATTTAATGTCTTGCCTTTTCATTCTGTTGATTGTGTCCTTTGGCACAGATGTTTTTAATTTTGATGTAGTTTATCTATTTCTTCTTTTGTTGTCTGTGCTTTTGCTGTCATAGGAACTATTCACTTTTTTCCCCAAAAATCAACTATGTGAATAGTCCATATATCCTTCCAATCACACACATATTTTTGCCTTCAGTAACACTCAAAATTTTCCCTATCAACACTCTCACAAGAATCCTAGCAAAAATGTTTTGGGAAAGAGATTTAGGCTGTTTTTCTCTGACCATGGCCAAGACTTGGTCATCCTGATTCACCATGGTTCTGAAGTGAGTGAGGAAGACATTTGGAAATAATTTTCTGTCACAATAGCTAGTACCAAGTAGATATCTAGGTCACATTTATTGAATTATTATCTTGTTCTTTGGTATTTGCAAATATTTTCAAAATTTTTTCATGTTTCTTTTAGTCCTGGTACAATTATTCCCTCAGACTGAGTATATGTAATTTGCACAAGTGGAAAATCAGTCGAACAGGTTGTTGTTGCAACAAAATGTTTAGAAATTGTTGTTTTAAAAGACTTATGTCATCTCCCTAGGGCAAGATAATACGATAGTGAAAAGTTGAGGCTCAGAGAGTTTAAGGGCGAATTTGAGGTTACATTCTGAATGGAGAACAAAAGAGCCAGTTGTGGAAGCTGAAAATTCAAAATTTTGTATGATATCATTGCACAGTGAATGAATGACCTTTTATTATATAAATAAAGATTGCCAAAGAAAATCAGGTCAAGTGAATCAGCTCTCAAGTGCAACTAGATTGAAAGTTCCTTGAAGGCAAGGGCCATATATGCCAATCCCAGCACACACACACATGCACATGCTCGCATGTACACACAGGAATGAGCATACATTTTAAAGAGAAAAAAATCTTGTGTCAGTTCCTTTGACTTCCAAGAATCCATTGATGAATGTGCTTGTATAATTGAATTATATACACATTGTAAATATGTCTAAATACAGCTTATTGTGAATGTCCAAGTTTACAAATATTTTATCAGGTTAAGAGAATGCTGACAAATCATTGAACGTGATTTGAAGATGTGTGAGAATACATTTTGATTCTGGTTGCAAGCTGACCTTTTGGGGAAAAAATATAATATTTAAAAATTTTTCTTGGACCAAAATAAGAAACTCACTGTGTTTCTTAAAAATAATTATTGTTTGTATCTTTCTCTTTGGAGACCGTGACCTGTTTCTCTTTGTTTTTTTTTGATATCACCACACTCATTTCCCCAGGGGATGTTGACGTTGACAGAATAAGACCAAGGGGACCTTTGTGACTTCATCCAAATGTCATAACAAAAGTAAGTCTTAGCTGCTTCTGAGGGATTGACTTTCAAGCAGGAACTGGGTTGTTTTGGAAACTTAGCTAATGACATTGTTATTATTTCTCATGAGTGATTAGGTTGATAGATCAGTCCCACTTGCATTTAGTGTAATCCCTGCAGACCTGAGTGGTGAGCCCATCAGTACAGAAGTTGTGTGGCCCTGAAAGTTGGCTGAAGTTCTCTTCTCTGCAAGAAGGATGTGGCATTTGCCTCTGAAATTTTTATATTTGGCTGTAAACCCCCAAAGAGTGTTTTCTTGATTAATATGCCTAAAGAGTTTGAACCATCTCTCATCCTGTGAATATTAATAGATTTTTTAAAATTTAAAGAATAAATTTGAAAAGCACAATTGATGTTTATGAAAATTCTGGCAAGATACAAATAGTACAGATAATTAGGATTCATTTAGCTTACACTTTTTAGTTGTGCCCTGCACACAGTAAGAGTGCAGTAAATATTTGCTGAATGTTGAATGGATGAAGTGAATTTGGAAATAAGCAGAGAGCCTTTGTGGCATTGTAAATCATTTTAGAAGTATGTTTTTACAGATATCCTTGGGACACAATCATATCTTTTTGACCTTCTTATGCCTTTATTGATGTGTTTTGACTGATACTAAGAAGATGCTAGCTTGAAAGGAGAAGCCTATAATTTAAAAACATGATTTTTACCATCTCCTAACACTTCACAAAGGTCAAGAGGGTAGATAAACAACTTCCTACAGCTGCTGCTACATCTGGCACACGCCTGAAGCAGAAAGTGTGTGCTGAAAAGATAAACACATCAGGTTGTATCTACTTGCACGCCTATGCTTTTTGTGTCTGAACTTGACCCTTAGCAATTAATATTAAAACCAGGCTTGACATTAATGAATAAAAATTCCAAAGAAGTTATGCTGAATTGAGATTACTAGCATTCCCAAGAGGATATATTTCTCTGATGGTTTTGAGGTTAACTTTGATTTGTAATCCTGGCTCAACATCTTATCTTTGTTGTTTCCTTCTGGGAGCAATCTCATTTTGATTTCTGCACAGGTTCGGGTCCCTTATGAGTCCCTACTTGATTAATGCTGAGCATTAATTGCTCTGTCTCGGCCTATTTACTTATATATGGATATTTGCCAAATATTACTTCATTTTGTGACTTCTTGAGGTTGCTTCCAGCTCTGAGATTCTGTGACACTCTAGACAGATCTAAAATTAGCAGGTGATTTTATTTTAAGAAGTCCTCACACAGAATTCTCTACTAGTTTTCAAGTGAAATAATCTGTTGGTTTATTATCTTATATACTTGTATAAATACTGCTGATGACCCAGAACCTTAGAAAACCCCACTCAAACTGGATCCTTTCATGGAAGACTTTACAAAGTAAACTGTAGGGAGGAGGTATGATTTTATAATATTCACTCATTGTATTTGTGGTGAATCTGGGAGGGCCCTCTATAAACACTTACTTAATCAAACAAAGACTTCTCAATTCCAAGTTCATTTTCTATTCACGAAACCACCACAGCAACTTTCCAAAAAAGAATGTCAAACATAGTATTGTTGATTCTCTTATTTGCTAACCAAGCACCCAGATGCCATTATTAACATTGTTTGGAAACGTTCATATATTTTTATCTTCAATATTTTTCATAGAACCACGCTGTGTCTCTATGTATTAGCCTTAGATCTGTGAGTTTTATAATTTCAATTCCCTCCTTTTATTTTTTGCCACAAATAGCCATTGATAGGTGCATTGGTTTTACTATTATTATTTTCAGTACATCTGAAACTTCTAGAAAAACGTTTGAATATTCCGTTTCTCTTTGTGGTGGAAGACAGCCTCTGTGGTGGTCATTTCTGCATAGATCCTTGACCAACAAATGCAGGTATCCAGGCATGATGTTTATACTCTGTTTTTACCGAATTGCTGGGTGAGCACTTTACAAGATCACAAAGTATTCCCTATCTACTGATTAGCATTTAGAAAACCTTGGCAAATGGGATGGAGCCGCAGGAGGGAAGCAGGCTGCTATTGAAATGGAGGAAAGTCACTCTGTGGCTGATAAGCTAGAAGAGTGATAAAACGCAAACGGCCTTTCAGCCTTAGGAGTTCACAGTGCGAGTCTATCATGAACCCAGTTAGCATCTGATGAACTTTTACTTTTCACAACATCATCTGAGGGCAGCGATAGGGGCAAAGAAATGTCCTGGCATGTGCTGCACTGGATACCTGTCAGTTGGTTTACAGATAATCTGCAGACCACAGAGTATTTTGCTGATGTACTTTAGACCAGAAACACAGCAGGAGGGAATGTTAAGGTCAGAAGGCTTCTAGGAATAGAAATCTGTGGTCGACAACATAGTCCCGCTTTAAGAAAGGTCAAAATATTGTTGGAAAACACTAGGTTTTAGACCAGTACAAAGCCCTGTAAATGCATGTTTGTTTTTTAAACTTAGTAACACCATACCTGCTGACATGATAAATGCGTACTAGTAAAACTCCAGGGATGAACTGGAAAGCCCCTTCATCTGCATTGGGGGGCATGGTTTGGGAGCAGAAGCGTTGCTCACCCAGTTCAGTTTGTAGTCATGCTCCATGGTACCCATTTATGACACATACATTTCCTGTATGAGAACTTCCAGGGCTGTGCTGCTGGTGTAGAGCAGCCCTAACATCTAGCTCAGTGTGTGTACCTCATGCTTATTAAATAAATATTTGTGAATGAATGAAAGGCTTGCAATACGCTTTATTGAGTCACATGCCCAGCCCTTCTTACTGATGTCTGTTTTGGGTTAGGTTGCTGTGATTTATCATCAAGGACCCAGCATGACTATGAAGTCATAATATGGCTTTTGGAATTAGATTCATATTTTCATGGCTACTATGTGTTAAATGCTGGGTAGAGGACAATGAGGAATAAGAAGAACGATGCATGATCTCAGTCTTCAAAGGGTTTTAATAAAATCGAGGGGCAAGACTAAAAGATATTCAACAATAGTATGTTCACAGTAGCCTAAATAACACAGTGGTACATTGTCCTAGATTGTGACATCTTGGAGACTTTTATTCTCTGGTTTTAGTGTGCTTCAGACAGTTCATGGCATTAAGTAGAATTACAGAATGTTAGACTGAAATTGGACTTTCAGAAATCTTTGATGCCTTTTTGTCCAACTCGTTTTTTTAGAGAACACTAAGAGGTTAAGTGCCTTGCCCAAGATCACATGATCAAACAGTCAGTGGCAATGTTCACCTATTTCCCAAGGATTTTGGCTCCAAAGTATGCTAGAACCCCAGGCTCATGCCAGGTGTGTGCCTTGTTTCTAAACGATGCCTTTGTTTTGTGATAATAAAGCCCCTATTGCTGGGTTCTAAGAAAGAGGCAACTTATATTGAATTCTACTCTTTAGCAAATATGTTAGTTTCCACTGTGTCTATATTTTCTTTCTTTTTCTTTTT
>NW_017731403.1:370436-388100 GCF_001890085.2 Hipposideros armiger
TAGTGAAAAATCTGGAAGGATTGAATTGATTGGAAAATGTTACAATAATTATAGAATTTGTGGTACCTCATGGAGTTGGTGATTTGATGAAAGTTAATTACTTTAAGTGTTTTTCTTTTTCCTTGGTGTTTTTTTTTTCTTTTAAGTAAAGTAAGAATGGAAGAAAGGACAGCAACTTCCATGTTTTCAGTGTAGCTCATTTACCAATTTTAGAGGAGCCCCCGACCTGCAGAGACGAGCCTAGGACATCTAATCTACCCAGAGGGGGCTTCAGATTTGATTAGACTTGGAATTCAGCTTACAAAATGAGCTGTTAAAAAGTCAAAGCAAAGTAGAGAGTGGACCCCTGACTCTTAGGGTGGGATGCTGGCCTCTCTGAGCAGGAAGTGTTCTGATGTGCTGACAATGAGGAAACAGGCCGTGTTTTTGTTTATTTTCTCATAAAGTGCTGATGAACAAATGAGGGAGTTGCATTAAGGGGCTCCGAAGGCAAGCTGTGAAAAGAGATTGGGGTTTATCGGCCTTTCAGCCTGGTTTCCTTTGGAAAGAATGCTTGTGACATGGCGGGGCTCTGCGTCTGCATGTCTACCCCTCAGCCTGGAGCCCCTCCTCCCTCATACCCCTTGATAACTTTGAATGCCTCAAACTGATGTCAGCTCTTTTTTGGCAGATGGGGAGAAGGTAGGTCGTGAATTCCTTAATAATAAGAAGCAAATGCATGAGAGATAAAGCCAATTTCCACACAGTAAATAACCCCCTTTTTTGTTTTTTTGTTTTTTTTGTGCTTATGCCTGATAGTTCTAAATTTAATTTCGGGACTCCTTTAAAGCGATCCCTAGGAAGTTGGTGGGGGAGGGGAGCATAAGAGGGATTCATATTTTTTTTGGAGCTAAGATCTTACCTGACACAAGAATGGAGGCAAGTCAGAAATATGAGGAAAGCACTGTCTATAGCTATGAATAAATCTGTCACTTGGAAGATAAAAATTCTTAAGCAGCATCCCTTAAAAAAAGCATGAACTTTGAATCCTTGGTGGAGCATGGATCATAAAGAAATAAATGATCAAATACATTTTTAAAAATTAAATAATCGAGAAGCTAGCTTCGCTGTTAAACTCTGTGTCCTTACATGTTTCATAAGGAGTAATTATAGAGAGGCCATTATCCCTGCTTCTCAGTGGCAGTTACATCAGCTTCAGAGGCCATTCCACCTTCTTCTGGGGGAGAAACGGAGTCTGTTTCCCCTGAGCTAGAGTCGACATCTCAGGAGTAAGGTAATGTCTGGTAAAATAACTCACTAAAAATCAAATTTGACCAGTGTGCTTCTGAGTCAAGGGATTCAAAATGTTTCACAGATGATAGCAATTTTAACCAATGTGACCTAGAGGAATAAAAAAAGGAATAAAAAAATAGCAACAAATGGTTCAGAATGGATTTGGTCCAATACTGAAGGTTTTTTCAGGTGTTTCTTTTTTTTTTTTGTTCCATGTATTGCAATGCATGAATTTATAATAAAAATAATAATGGGGATTTGGAAATTATTGGATTACATATTGGAAGGAGATGAAATATTTTATGTGAAACTTAACCTGCTCAGAAATAAAGATTAGCACATACTTTGCTCTTTCTTGCTGTATATTTTAATAAGGTGTGGGGGTCAGAGACCTGAGAGCCAAATTGTTTAATATTAGATACAAAAGATTAATGTGGTCCGGTGGAGTCTTGCTCTTGGCACTCACTAAAGATGACGAACAATGGAAGTTGGTGGAGCCAGTCAACGACACGGATAGAACACTATTTGTTTCCTTCTAGGGGGGCACATTGATGGAATGTTACCATGGAGTTGGGGATGTATGGGAATTATTCACAAGCATTTGAGATACTATTTTAGTAAGCCTCAGTTTTGCCACATGAGGGTGAAGGTGACGATTGTGTGCCCTGGAGCCAGACTGCTAGAGCTGAGTCCCAGCTTTGTGAGTGACTAGCAGTCAGCTCTTGAACCAGGTTACTCCCTTCTCTGTGCCTTAGTTTCCTCACCTGTATAATGGAGATGTCACAGCCTATCTCAGAGAGTTGTGAGGCTTATGTGAGTTGACACTTGTAAGACACTTAGAATGATGCTCAGAACAAAGTAAACATCTAATAAATGCTTGCTACTATTACTAATAAACATCACAAATATCTGGATCCTTCTTTAGAATCTGCCTTGATTCAGTTTTTCTACCTGTAAAAATACACAGGGAGATGAAACATCATTTAAAATGAAAAGGTTCAGAGCTTCCAGGATGTAACGTACAATTGAAGCAAAAGGCTGAGTTTATTATTAATGTCATTGTGCTGCTTTGAAGAGCTCCTGTAATATCAGTGGTCTAGACATCCTAGTACTTTAATGTGACCTACCTCCCCAAAATAATAACATACATGGCTTATAAAAATACCACACAGGAAGGCCTCAGATCAAAGATACTACTTAAATGTGAAACATTTTTATTTTTGTTATTACTCGCACTTTCCTACGTAAAAAGAAAAAAAATATATGATTTTAGTGAAAAAGGCCGCAGCTTTTGTTTTGGTATAAGCTAACTACAGAAATAAAGGAGTGGGATCAGTGTTATGGAAACTAAAATTATAATGCTATATTATAAATCCTCGGATTATAAATTTGCTTGGAAAATTTCAACCTAAAGATCTTTAATCTTTTTTCCACATCACATTGCTTAAAAAGGCTAAATTAGGGCCAGCCAAGCAGCGTGTTGGTTAAGAGTTGGCTTGGGATGCCAGCTCTGAGCAGCAAGGCCCTGGTTCGGATCCCACATGAGGGACAGTGGCGCTGCGCCCTCTACAGCTAAGATGGTGAGCAACAGCTCGACCTGGAGCTGGGCTGCCATGAGTCGCAGGCAATGGCATAGGCTGCAGTGGGGCAGGCTGGGAGCGGGTGTGCGCTTTTGTGAGCTGCCGTGAGCGGCCGTGAGCGGTCGTCCAACGGCCAGCAAGTGAATGCCTCAGCCGGGAAGAGCGCAATGATAATACCAACATGAGCCAGAAAAGCGACATCCTCCACAACTAGACTGAAGAAAAAAAGGATAGCAACTTGTCTCTTCCCCTCCCCCAATTCTCCAATTAAAAAAAAATTAAAAAAAGACAATTAATGATACTGCATACCATAAAATTTGGATTTTATGGTTTCAGTTTAAAAATTTTTGATTTTGATAAACAGCTGAAAGCACTATTACAGATCATCTAGTCCACATTCCTTGCTTTACAGGTAGAGAAACAGAAGCCCAGGGAGGAACAACACTCAGCTGGGGAATGATGGAGCCCAGACTAGAACCCACAGGCCTCCTGATGCCTAGTCTTCACTCTCCTGTCAGTATTTTATTCTGCCTTTTTGAAAGCTGAGTTGAGTACATTTGACCCTTGAACAACTTGGGGGTTAGGGACTCAGACCCCCAGTGCAGCTGAAAATACACATGTGACTTTTGACTCCCCCCAAATTTAACTCGTCCATTGGTATCCATGGAGAACTGGTTCCAGGACCCCCTTGTGGATACTAAAATCTATGGATGTTCAAGTCCCCTATATGAGATGGTGCATAACAGTGCATACACTTGGCCCTCTGCATCTGCGGACTCCCAAACGTGGACTGAAAACAGTACATGTGTCTATTGAAAAAAAATCTGCACGTAAGTGGATCTGTGCAGTTCAAACCTGCGTGGTCCAAAGGTCAGCTGTATTTGCAACATCCCTGCCTCCCTCATTCCCTTCCTCAACACTGCTTTATCTCTTAGTTTAATCTGAAGTCAGTCTGGAATCTACAGTTAGAAGTTTCTCTGAGCTTCAGCATCCTCATCTGTCAGACAAGATTATTATAGCCTAGTTTGCAGAGTTGTTGGAAGGACTACATGAAATAACAGTGGGGAAGTGCCTGGCATAGGACATGCTCTCAAAGTGTTGTTGAAAATACTGTGGTCCTTAAAAACTTCCCCCTTTTTTTTGGGGGGGGGGAATATTTCTATTTTGGGGCCAGCAAGAAATTATTTAATAATAGTTTTTTGGGGGTCTGGACTCACTGTGAAGATAACAAGGCTGTCTGTCATTCAGAATTGGTGACCATGTAGTGTTTTTAGTTTATAGACTGGCCCTGCTGAGTAGTAGCTAAACACAGGACAGAAGAGGGATAGATGCTGAAAGCCCATTTGAATATAACAGCTCATTCATTTCTCCAGGGATAGAGGCATTTCTGAAAATGGAGGATTGATGATAATACCATAATAATAACAGCAGCTACTCTTTACTGGGGACTCACTATGGGACAGGCACTTGCTAAGCTCATCGCAGAGGTTTCCCCTCTTAAATCTCATAGCCAACTTATGTGGTAAGTCCCCACCTTGTCTATGAAAAGCTGAAGCTTGGAGCTCAGCAATTGGCACAAGGGAAGTGACAGAGTTAAGACCCAACCCAGACTTCCTGATTCCAAAGCCCCAACTTTTAACCCCTGTATAATTCAAGTCCCTACGCCCAAAGTGTCAGTGGTCAAATTCATCAACTAACTACTCCATTTTCTACTTTGCTAGTGTAGACACAGGTGATTCCCATCACCTGGTAGTTTTCCTCTCTCTTCTGGTGACAGACAAAAGGCATCCATGACTGTTGTATTGGTTTCCTGGTACTGCAATAACAAATTACCCCAAACTGCGTGGCTTAACACAATAGAAAGGCATTCTCTCACAGGTCTGGAGGCTAGAAGTCTGAAATCTGGGTGTTGGCAGGGCCACACTCCTTTGGAAGGCTCTGGGGAAGAATCCTTCCTCACCTCCGCTACTTTCTGGTGGCTCCTAGGATCCTGGGCTTGTGGTTGCAGCTCTCCAATCTTTGCCTCTATCTTCATCTGACCTACTTCCCTGTGTTGTATGTGTTTGTTTGTCTGAAGCTCCCTCTCCTTTCTCTTATAAAGACACCAGTCATTGGATTCAGGGCCCACCCTGATCCACCATGACCTCATCTTAACTAATTACATCTGCAAAGACCCTATTTCCAAAAAAGGTCACCTTCTGAAGTTCCGGACGGACATGAATTTTGGGAGGACACTAGTCAACCCTCTACAACTGTTATCCCTGGGAATACTATTACCTGGGTGAGAATCCACTCTCAGAAAGGATACATCTTTTCCTTTTCCACGGCTCTGTGGCTAGACACAGGCAAAACCTAAGGCATTTTTTTGGCTTTATATCCCTATTATTTGTATGGTGAGGTATTTTTCTGTTGCAAATTGCAATGGCACATAGTCTGCAATCTATTTCATAAGCCTTTTGAAATTTTAATGAGCTGCAAGCAAACCCTAATTTTTCAGAAGATATAATACAGTGGCACCATCTGAAGCAGACTCAGAAGGTTCGTGGCCATGAACCCTTCAAGGAGCTTACCCCGAGAAATGTTCCAAAGCTCACGTCTCCTTCCTTCATGCCCGGGGCCCTGGAAAGTGGGGCCATTTGTCAGGAAGCCGTTTATCTGTCTTCATTGTTGGTGGGAGTGAAAAGTGACAAAACAATGTTATCAGAGGCTGAGTTCACAGCTGCAATAGGCGTCAAGGAGACCCCAACTGGGCCTACATTTATTTACCAGAACTGCCAGTAAGAGTTGTACCCACACAAACATGTAAATATATGCATTATATTCATGTCACAGTTCTGGTTGAATTGGAAAGAAAAATCCGCATGTTCTTAAGCTGACTTTTTAAGCCCCCTTTCATGTTTAAAGCAAAGTATTTCTTTGTCAATTCTCTGGGCTCCAGCTCTGCTGGTCTTTTTTTCATCCCTGGAAGATGCCAAGTTCACTCCTGCCTTTATATCTGTTGCTCCCTCTCCTTCTAAACTCTCTCCTCTTCTTCCTGAGGCCAGCTCCTTCTTATCACTTATATCTCCCCTCACGATGTCTTCCCTGACCACTCCAGTTTTATTTTCATTATAGCGCAATATTAACCTGACTTGTGATTATTAATAGTTTAATTGTTTGTGTTTCTCCTTCCCACCTTCTATCAAGAATATAAGCTCCACAAGATCAGAGACCTCATTTCATTTCCTGCTATATCCCCAGCACCTAGAGAAGTACCTCGCACATAGTAGGTGCTCAGTTAGTATTTGTGACTGAGTTCTCTGACCCAGCCTAGATTCAGTCCTCATCTTGGACTAATGGGTCTCCAGGAACTCCAATCAAGAGACCCCAGTGTCTAGTCTCTCTTCTGAGACAAGCAAGGGGCCAGACCACTGGACACAGGCTGTACCCAGCCCAGATGGAATTGTGTGGCTAGGTACAGGGAGGACTGTCTGGGGCTGCAAAGCTTATTGTTAAAGGTCTAAGATGAAGAGAGGCAAGCCAGGAACCCAGTTATCAACCCAAAGGGAATAGGTAAAGAGGGAAAATCCAGATTCAAGGAAACAGGAAGGAACTAGGGAAACCAGACCAAAACAATAAGGTTCAAAGTAAAGAATGGGAGGTGGAACCTGGAGGAAGTCCCTGAGCCATGGGATCGTAGACACAGCTGCTTGTATGGTCTTTGACCAAGTGCACAGGTGGAAAGGAAGCTATTAAAGGTAGTGACTTAGACTCATTCACTCAGTATCACATCAGACTTTCTATTGGACCAGTTCTGCCCTTGCACCCTAACCCTAGTTATTAGATCTTGATCTTATCCCTCAAACCTGGTGCCCTCCATGTAACCAAGTCCTAGAATTGCTCCTAGTTATGGGGAGATGAGGTGAGGAGAGGATGGAACTGGGTATAAAATGACAGATGTCCTGCCGTGAATACATTTGGCAAGCCTGGTTTCTTAGTACTAAGTCTGAGCTTTGACATGTTAAAATACTTGCAAAAAAATAATTAATAAAGGAAGAGCTTAAAGTGAACCTTGGGGATACATGGGGGTCATATGTTGCTAATTAGCTAGCTATTTCTAGGGATAGGCACAGTTTAATCTTTAGCCAGAGCAAAACTGAAGTGTTTATGAGCTGATCTGTTAAAGTTTTAAATGTGTTGCATTCACAGTTAAATCTTGAAAGTCTGAAGAGTTATTGTTGGCTGGTGTTCAAGGTATAGCAGAAATGCTGGGAGGAAAGATAACTTAGGGTTCTAGCCCTGGTCTTGCTGCTATGTAGTGTCAAGACTTTGGGTGCCCCTCACATCATCTACCAAAGGAGCAGATTTCTAATATGGTTGATTCTCTGTTCACCTGTAATATGTATGAGATCAGAATTCATATGACAAAATATTCATATAAGTGAGTATGTTTTAAAATATATCTACAACTAGATTGACGTGAGTGTAAAAGTAAATTTGCCCAGTGATATTCACATGATCTACTTACATTAAATATAGTGTCAAAATTCAGCTTAGTTTTTTGGGATCAAGTTTTGTACTTTGAAGCCAGGACTCCAACTTGTTCATCTTGCCTCTGTGCTTCTGCCGTAAGGTTAGAATGGACATCTCACTGGTTTTACAACTTCAGCATCCATTCTTTGTTCTTTTGGTAACAGCCTTATGATTTTCCCTGGGGAAAATCTCTTCTCCACACTTAGTTCATGTTCACGGAGGCTATATGACCCAGTATTGGGCTATCAGAGCATTAGGTTCCTCAGGCCATGGTGAGTGGTTCAGGGGTGGGTTCATGATCCCTTCAGAACCAACTGGACTGAATCTTTTTTTTTTTTTTTAAGCATTGGAAAGAGTATCTGTGTTTTTGCCAGGGTTGTTAAGGACCTTGGTTAAAAGTCTGGAGTTGTTGACAACTATCTTGACACTATCAAGAGAGCCTGGCTGATAACAGAGCAATCACAAAGAAAAGCAGGCTGCAATTTCATGAGTTATCAAGTTCTGAAGATTCCAAATGATCTAGCCAAGTGTGAGGTTGGTTACTCATGGACTTGAGTTTCATGAACTCCTAAATTTTCTTTTTTTGCTGAAGCCAATTTTAACTGGATGCTGTTATTTGCAACTGAAGGAGTCTTGATATAAAGGCATGTATCTTCTCTATTGACTGAGCAATAAAAATGAATCCTAAATTTTAAGTCCCATGAGGGCAGGAATATTGACTACTTTCCCATCACCTAGATTGGTGCCTGGCTCATAGTAGGCGATCAACACGTTTATTACAATAATTAGAGCAGTGAGGCCCATTAATCAGTTTTCTTTTAGAGATACCCCCTTTTCTTATTATGGTAGTAAATGTTTGTTATAAAAATTTTATAAAAAAAGAATAACTATCACTCATTACTGTACCCGTCAGAGATAAGCATGGTTAACTTTAGTATATGGTATAGTTTTTCAGCTATATATCTTATTTTTCAAAAGTGATATGTATTTGATATATTGTTTTGTTCACTGATTTTTCAATTAATATGTAATGAGTCACTTTCCAAGTTACTACTTATAATGTTTTGCAGCATACTTTTTAAATGGCTACATAGTATTTCTTTATATGGATGAACCAAAAGTTATTTAAGATGTCCTCAATTATGAACTTTTGGGCTTCTTCCAGTTTTCAATAATATAAATGAACTCGATATTTACAAATATCAATGGTTATTTACTTAGCACCATTTCCAAGAAATGGAATTATTGAGTCAAAAAGTATGAACAATTTTAAGACTTTGATACTTATTGTGAAATGGCTCTGTGCTCTCACTAACCTGAGTATTAAAAAGTTTTGAAAATCTTTGAAAAATGGATGGGTGAGAAATGTTATCTTTTTATTTGTTTTTCTTAGTGAGGTTTATATTTTTAAAAAGTATTATAGGTCATTGATATTTATCCTTTTGTTAATTCTGGAACAGTTCTTTATTTCATCATCTGTTTCTTAATGCATTTATTATATTTTATATTTGAAGATGCCGCTCCAGGCCTGTGGCTTCCAGAATGACTGTTTTCCCTGCAGGGAGTGGGTACTTGGCCCTTCCAGTAATAGCCATGTCAGCCTTTCAGAAAGCCAATCACTGTGGACTTTGCCTTTTAGTCCCATGAACTGCAAACACATTTTGGGTCCCACTGCCATACCTATTTGAGACGCTTGTACTGATATTTCTGCTTGATTTAATCACTTTTAAAGGTCTCTTTGCTTATTCCAGAGACCATCAATGTCAGTAGCAGCATCATCAGATGTTTCTATTTCACTAGTTCAAATCATCATCCTGCTTTACCAGATTGGTGCAATACTCCCCCAAATGGTCTTTCTCCCTCAGCCTCCTCCCTGCTTTAATCTCGCCTGCCTTCTCACCTGGAAAATAAACAATAAACCAATAAAAAAAATCATAACTTGGATCACATTATTGCCCATAAACCTTCAATGATTCCAGATTGCTTATGGAGCGCAGACTGAGCTTCTTGTACTCAGAGTTTACTGAGCTCAAGGCCTTTCATGATTTGGTCTCAGCTTCCCTTCCATTCCAATTTCGCATTACTCATAACTCATGAATCTTACCCATCAACCAAACTAAACTTCCTCTGTGCCTTTATGCAGTTTAGTCTGTTTTCCTTGAATGTCCTTCACTCTCATCTCCACTTGTTAAAATTTTGAAGACACAGTCCATATGCCCCCCATCTCCACCCCCTCAATGAAGTCATTCTACTCCCCCAGCCAGGAAAGCCTCTCCCTCTTCTGTATATCAAACACATACAACATATAAATCTTAGAGAACTTACCTCCCCCTGTTGCCTCCTATGATTATTTTTATAGAAGATTTGTTTTCCTTAATGAGAGGGAGAACACTCGTCTAAATATATAACTCTACCTCTGAGACCTTTGGTGGGAAAATCAATCAAAATATTTAAGAGACCTATGTTTTTCCCCCCTTTCATTGTGAATCTCATTCTTGGCATTTCCTGCGCTTGTTGTATGTCAGCATACCCGTTAATGCAGTCAGTTGATTATTTCTATAGCTCTGACTGTCTCTGATTTTCATCCTGAAATTTGCATGGGGTTTTCTGAAATGCACTTCAGGATTCCACTTTGTTTTTCTTCTGTGTTTAGGAGGAAGAGAGGCAGGGAGTTGGTAAACATGGCCTGGAGACCTTCCCCAAACAGGCAGCCAGATACTTTGATCATTAGTTCTGTTCAGCGTCTTCCTTTCTGCTGCCTCGTGAAGATCTATTTTCCAGGCCTGTTTTGAGGAAGCAGGGAGCCATGGGGCTGTTTAATAGGGTGTTCATTTCTGTGAACTTAATTATTTATAGCCAAAATTCTACAATCAAGAATAGGAATGACTCCCTTTTATACTCAGATCGGGTTACCTGGGCAAAGGGGCCAACCTTCCTATTCATAGTGCCCTGTGGTTGAACATCGCCTGCCCATCCAGATCTTCGTATGATTATGATTTCACTGGGCATTGCCCTGTTAGAAATCCTCTCTTACATCACACTGATTTTAAGATTTCTAAAATAAATTCCACTAAAAGCATCACAATATGTTGACACAGTAAGGGAGATAAAAGGATTCTATTTCTCCAACCTTCCCCGCAACCCCTTCTTGCTCACCAAAGCTCACACAGGCAAGGTATGGTGGGTGGTTGAAAACAAACTTAATTTCCCTCATGGCTTTGAATACATTTGGTTCTAGCAAGAGATGGTTTGGCTTAAGCTGGGATCCAAGTCGTTGGCTTGTCAGGAGTCACCAGAGGCCACAGGGCATGGCTCAGGAGCCAGACACAGAGTCAGCCTTCAAGTGGAAGTTTCCACAGCTCATCAGCCCTCACAGAGGAGCCTCTCCCACCTGCTGCCCACCTGTCATGGTCTCCTCCATGATCTCCATCACCTTCCTGACTCCTTCATTTCTGTCTGGTATTTCTCCTGGGTATGTTGCAGCTGTGTTGGGATCCTGACCTGTTGTGGAAAACCCTGAGCCCTTCACACAGACTGTCTTGGTCTGAGAGTCACTGCTGACTAGACTTCAGGTCCAGGCTTGGGCAAATGTTTATTAAGCACCTCCCATGTGCTGGGCACTATGCAAATTGGGCCAAGGGCAACCACAGTACAAGGTAGAGGCAAATGAAAGGGAGAAAAGCCCGCATTTATTAAATATTTAAAGGACCCAGCCATAAGAATGAGTTGTCATTTTCACCAGGAGACACCTTTCCCTTATTTTGAGCAAAATGTGTAATTTCAGTTAAGCTCATCTATTTGCATTCTTGGGTCTAAAGGGGCTGAGCCAAGTGTTCTTATTTAAATTTCCAATGTCTAACTTCATTGATTAACAAAAGTTCACTGACTACATTAAAGTCATTCACTCATTCATTTATTCTTTATTTATCAATTTCCTACTCTGTGCAAGATGCTGCAATCACTGATGTGAAGGAAACAAACATGAATAATAAATTCCTGATGCCTGTTTTCAAGGAGCTTCTGGACTGTTAGCAAAGACAACCATTATACAACCAATCACAGAAATATGTAGTAAAAAAGTATTAGTTAGTAATGTATAGTACAATGGCAACCCAGACAAGGAATAATCAATTCTGCTTGGGGATCTTTGAGATGGCTTTTTAGAGAGGTGCAACTTAACGTGAGTGTTTAGAAAATGAGTTGGATTTTGGTAGATGAAGAATGGGGAGAAAGCACTATCTTCTAGGTTGACGAAATGGAATGAACATGCTACTGAGGCTTGAAATGCATGGCATGTATAGTTAATGGTCAGCTGAGCTTGGCATGTGGGGTGGATGGTTAGAGTTAAGGTGTTGAAGTAGAAAAGGTAGGCTGGTGTTGGGCTTTGGAAGGCCTTGAATACTGTATCAAGAGCATCAGAACCTGATTTGCAGGCAAGAAATACCCATTACAGTTTTCTGAGGCAGACAGGGACCTAAACAAAGTTGTATTTTATAAACACATTCTGGCAGCACTGTAAAGGGTGAGTTGAAGGGAAGAAGTTGTGGGCAGAGAAACCAGGTAAGAAGCTTATCCAAACAAGAGATAAGGGGAGCTTGCAGTAGGACAATAAAAGACTCAAGACTATTTTATCAACCTAATCTACTCAATCCTTTCCTTTAGTTTAAAAAAAGGGTTGACTTCCAGAAACAACTTGAAAAATGGGTGTGATCATTTAATTTTTAAAAAGTAGACCTCAAGAGGGCATTTTTAAACTCTATGTTAGATCGTTAGTATCAATATTGAACCCCTAGAGTTTGTAAGGCCTACCTGGGGGCTACATGGAAGGAAAAAGACTTAAGACACAGTTCATTTTGAAGAACCAGACACAGTCTTATAAGAAAATAACCAAGGATAGCAAGCACTACGTACAATGAGGTGTTTAATAATAAAATGCTCCAAGAGGGTTGTTTTCCTCCATCCATTTTTTTGTAAGAATTCTGTTAACTTTTTTCACTCTGATGGCATCAACAACTCATGGTAGGAAGCCAAAGGCAAAAGAGGAGGTTGGATATTTTCAGGAGTACTTGATTGAAAGATGAGAGCTTGCCATATCTAAGGCATTAAATCTTTGCTGTTATGAAGCATTCAGTATGAACCTTCCTTAGTAACATATAACCTATTCAGTTAAATTGAACTAACTTTCATGATGTGTTCATTATTCACAAGCCACTGTTCTAGAGTACAAAGATGAACGAGAAATGATCTTTGTCTTTATCTGTAAGTGGGAGAGCTGAGGTATTTACTCCCACAACTATATTTGATTAGAAACCTTCTCACTGACATACTGCTGATGAGATAAAGACCATGAATGAGGGTCAAATGAAAGAATGGTAGTGAGTTATTTTTTTGTCTTTTTTTTTTTATGGTGCCAGAGACTTGGCTGAATTTTTGTAGTAAACACTCTGTAGAGTTTATTTAGTCACTGTTCATTTTCCTCATCTGAAATATAGGAGTCATAATTATAAAGGTGAAAGTACCCAGTTCCAGGCCCCTGGCACTCAATAAGTTAATTTTCTTTCCTTTTCCTGTTGGATCTAATTCTTCAGGATGAGAACTTCACCCTTTTCTCAGATGAATTTATTATTTCCTTCGAGGTTCCATGGTCATTTTCTTTCCCCTTTTTTCCTCATTCGGTCTCTCTCCTCCCCTTGGATAGTTTCTCTTTTCCTCTGACTCTTTCCTCCCTTAGTTGCCTTGCTGTTTATTCTTTCCTCTGCTTCTTGATATTAATGTCTGTCTCTCTGGACTCTAAGAGGGATTTAAGTTTCCATTTTAAGACTCTGTTGTATTTATTACATAAACTCTTATGTCCCTGACTCTAAACTTAAAAATAGGTGACTGTAACATTTCGTATTTATTTCACAAAACAAGGTGATACCTTTTATTTTATCTGGCCTTATCATCTCTTATTCTCTATGGAGAGCTGGACTAGGGTAGCAAGTCTGTACCCCAGTGTTTGTTAGAGACAACAATCACCCTAGTAAACTTTATAAATGGATTAATCTATGTCTCTTTATGGTCTCAGGTAATTTGCCAAGCCAGCTTTTGCCAAGGTTCCTCGCTGTTCGTTTTTCACTGTGCCCAAGCCCAGGTCTCACAGGCAGCCAGATTTTAGATCAACTATTCTGAGCAGAGCTGAGCTCTGGAATAAATGAAGCTGCTTTGCCTCTGCCTTTTAAGAGCACATGTTCTCTGGTTTGGAGAGGTGAACTAATCTCTGGATTTAAAGTGAATCTCTGGAAATCTACATCCATTTCTCTTGCTTTACATGAAAGATAGCAGCATTCCTTTATTCATTCATAATGTATGTCTACTTTGAGCCGACTCGGTGCCAGGTGCTGTATGTTGACCATATCTAATAGTATAATTCTATTTTATAGATGAGGAAACTGAGGTCCAGAGAGAGTAATGATGTTACCATGAGCAGTTCTCTGAGATTTAAGCCCAGCTTCGTATAACTTCTATGCGTCCTCCCATTTTTTGAACATGTACCATGTGCTAATCTCCATGCTGGGTAAGTTCATGCTTAATTTAGATAGCAACAACTAGAAATAAAGATTATTAACCCATTTTACAGGCGAGGACCCTGAAATAATGGCTTGAATTTAAGACTGTAGAGAATAGTTTTTTGTTTTTATTTTTTAAAGATTTTTATTGTGGAATTGGGGGGATGGGAACAGCGCTGGGGAATTGGGGAAGGGGAACAGACAAGTTGCTGTCGTTTTGTTCTTCAGTCTGTTGTGGAGGACGTCGCTTCACTGGCCCAAGTTGGCACCATCATTGCGCTCTTCCTGGGTGAGGCAGATCAGTCGCTGGCTTCTGGATGGCCACTCATGGTGGCTGCTGCCCACTCATGCTGGCTGCTGGCTACACATGGGTAGCCCATGGCAACCCATTGCAGCAGGGGCTACAGCCTACACCGTCGCCAGCGACTCACAGCAGCCCAGCTCCAGGTTGAGCTGTTGTTCAGCGTCTTAGCTGCAGAGGGCAGTGTCACTGGCCCTCATATGTGGGATCCAAACCGGGGCCCTCTGGCGTCCCAAGCCAACTCTTAACCAACGCACCACTCGGCCGGCCCTGTAGAGAATAGTTTTGAGATGGAGTGGAATGTAAGGTTAGGAAGACAGATCAGGCGTCCGGTGATGGAAGGATTTGCGTACTAAGTGAAAAGTATAGGCTTTATCTGAGGGGTAATTGTGAACTTTGGAGTTTTTTGTTTTTATTTTTCAGCTTTATCCCCATAAGAGAAATCATATTACTCAGACTTAAAGTTTAGAAGTTATTATAAAAATAAGTAAATATGCAAAAATACTTCCAGTTTTTCACAGAAAAAAAACCTTCTTAAATTAAAGGCATCACTATATTTTAATATTTATAAAACATAAAAGACATTATTTTGGTTGGATTTATAAATGAAATGGATTTATGGATTGATGAAAATTAAAGTCACAGCAAAAAATGAAATGTTAGGAAAAAAAAATACTGACCTGATATAAAAAGAAAATAAATCTGTTCCAAAGAACGGCCTCACGTAGTGACGTTTCACTAGAACCAGGGTCAAGGATGCCTACAAAATCAGAAATGAGAAATGATGGAGTGTCTTACATGATTGGGATTTTACTCTAATCTGAAGATATTCTCATTGATTAGACATCATGACTCCACATTCATGCAAGTTTACTTTTGTAGCTATGAAAAAAAATTGTCAAATAATTTAATAGTCTAAACAAGATGCCATGAAGATATTTAAACTGTTTGAGAGCACAAATTATAATTAAGTAGTGCCAAGGGTTTCAGAAAAACAGTTTATGTACAATTTATATACTACTTACAAATTACTTTTATTATCCTCTAAAGTGGTTTCCTAAGGCTATCTTCTAAGCCTCATTTTAATTAGTTTGGTTTTAGTATACATTTGAAGGTAAATATACATATATAAAATCTTTAAAAATATTCTTAATTAGTACAAAGTAGAAGGTTTTTAGTCTTCAGAATGTATGTGTACTTTTAGCATATTATACCAAATAAATCAGATAGGTTTCAAAATGTAACATAAGTTATATGAGCCAAGCACGTTCATTTGAAGAAATTGGCAGAACCATTACTTAATTTTAGACTTGCAATCTGTTTAATATATTTGCAATTAGTATCTGCTGAGTAGAACTAAAAACTTCCTATTGCTAATGGTGTTCAGAATATTTTGGAAGATAAAGGGTCTGAATCTTATTTTATGAATTTGTTGCATAAAATTACATACTACATATGAAAATAGTTAATTTTAATTTGACATAAGAACTAGGGGATTATGTGATCCAGGCTGAAAATGTCATAAAGGAATAGTGTAATTTATACAGCTTAATATTTACAGCTGACTTTAATCTTCATTTTTTTTTCTCTGTAAAACTTTATGTCTATATATGTAGGGTAAAAAGAGGATCTGAAGCTATTGTCTTAAATAAATAAAAGCCCTCCATATGTTTTATCTTCAATTACCTTTGTATTTCAGTAGTGAATATTTTTATTTCTTGCCTATAATTTCTAGATATTTACGTAAATTCTTGATTCATGTTCCATGAACACTACCTGCCTTTTCATTTTGAGGCTGTTCTCAGACTAGCTCTGGTATTCTAAAGAATAAAGAACATGAGTTTTACATACTTTGTATTTCCCCAAGTGCCTAGTACAGTGTTCTGCATACACTGAAAACTTAATAAAGTGTTCTAAATGATGGTGGTATTAGGGATGATGATGATAGTGGTGGTGGTGGTGATGGTGATGATGATAGAGATAGTGCTATATTGGGCACATAACAATCTCAAAATATCAAAAATATAATCAAATCCCATTGAAACATGAAGCCAGCCAGTGGGCTACCTGAAAATAGTTACAGCTTAAATATATTTAGAAAACGTACTTTGTTTTTGTGTTTTTTAACGTATACCATATAGGGTGAGAGTGTAGACTCTGGAGTTAGACTGCCTGAGTTAAAATCCTACTTATTAGATCTGTAACTTTGTGCAAGTATTGTCCCGTGCCTCAGTTTCCCTATCTGTAACATGGGGATAATAATGGTACTTACTTTTCAGGATTATTATAAGGATTAAATGTTATAAGGTTGAGTATTATATAAAAGATATAGAAGAGTACCTGCTATATAGTAAATACTTAAGTGATAGTTATTATTATTATTAAAGTTAAAAAGATACATATTCATTATAGAAAATTTACAAAGTACTAAAACAGAAACAAGAAAAAACACCCAGTGTCCCATTCCCCAGAGCAACCACTTGTTAGTATTTTGACATATTTACTTTTAGTGTATATCAATTTTTGCAACTTAGTAGTGTAGTCTTCGAATAGATCCGATATCCAGCTGACATTAGTGATGACAAAATTATGTGAATTTTAGGTAGAAACATTAGGCAATCATTACAAAAATGAAATGTTTAGACTATGTGGAAACATGGGGAAATGTTTAGTACAATATTATGTGAAAAAGATGAATGCATAAAATAACATGCACGTGCAGCATATTCAATTTTGTAAATTAAATTTGCAAAATAAAATTAGTGTTACTAGGGTAGGATTATGTATAATTTATTATAGTCATCATTATTAGACTTATTATTAGTGTTGTTATTGTTACTTTCATCTAAGTCAAATTTATTTTTTAAAACATGGTACTGGGTTGAATTGTAACTATTCCATGGCTGAATCATTGGATGACAGCGTGAACTCTGCTATCCCTTTGTACCATGGGCCTGGAAGGGACATGGAAAGAGCCACAAAGGTGGTACTCGCTTGGTACTCACAAGAGACCAACGTATTGGGTTAGTTTGAGCAATTGTATATCCCAAACTTGTTCAGTTATATATTAGGAGGTGTGTGAGTGTGTGTGTGTATCCTGAGGTTGTTCAGGTCAACAACATCAGTTACATATGGTGTCATGGTGATGTGGGGATGAGCATTCCAATGATGGAAAGGAATGTGTGTGTTGGGGGAAAGGAGGAAGAGAAAAAAACAGAAGAAGGTGTACAAGGAAGAGGTGAGGGGAAGCAAGGTCTAAGATAAAAGAAGTTAAAGAGGGGAGTTCCTTGGGCTAAAAATTGTAGGGAACACTCAGACAACTACAAATTTTCATATTTTGTTTTAAATGATAATGTACACCGCCCCCTCCTCCACCCCAATCTGTATTTCCATTGCTACCTTTTTTGATATTTAAATAAAAAGGGACATTTGAAGGCTGGCCGAGTGGCGC
>NW_017731403.1:388339-399829 GCF_001890085.2 Hipposideros armiger
CATGGGCTACCCATGTGTAGCCAGCAGCCAGCATGAGTGGGCAGCAGCCACCATGAGTGGCCATCCAGAAGCCAGCGACTGATCTGCCTCACCCAGGAAGAGCGCAATGATGGTGCCAACTTGGGCCAGTGAAGCGACGTCCTCCACAACAGACTGAAGAACAAAAGGACGGCAACTTGTCTGTTCCCCTTCCTCCAATTCCCCAGTGCTGTTCCCATCCCCCAATTCCCCAATTAAAAAAAAGTCTTAAAAAAAAAGGCATATTTGAGGTGGAGATGACATGCTATCTTTATTGGGAATCCTCAGGGGTAAGTGGCATAGTGACTTGGCAGGGGGGATTGGGTGGGACATTTGTGAAACGTATAAAGATGTCACAGTATAAATAACTTCATTTAAACTGCCTTAGGTTATCCTAATGAAACAGCCAGATTATTACGCTGTGCATCCTGCTCTGCCAGTGGTAACTTGACCCTTGGCCCCGGATGAATAACAATGCTTGCCAGGTTTCAATAGCAGTCATTTTGCTATCTGTGATTTTCAGAAGGGGTGACGGGAGGTACAGGCTGGTGAAAAACCTTAGGGTGCTCAGAAATACTTATTGGTTGGACTAATTTTAGAAGCATGTCATAAGATGGAAGACTGAGGTTCCTCTATTTCACAGAATGGCTGCCTGCTGGCAGATCTGAATTTTCCCTGTCAAATCTTTCCTTTGAATAGGGTAGCAACAGCAAGAAACTCAGACACATTGGAGCTTCTCTCACTTGAAAGAAAATCCTTCTTTAAAATCAAAAGAACATTTGAATTTTACCTCTTGAGGTAACAGAAAATACTTGAGGTAACAGAAAATATGTAAAAAAAAAAAAATATATATATATATATATTACATTTTCCATAGTTTTATAAAGCTTTGTCTCCAGGGGTTTTAGGTTACTTCTAGTTCAGGGAGGGCTACGGTTTCAGTCTTGCAGAGCATTTCTTTTGGAGGTGGTTGCTGACACTGTCTGGAGCCAAATGATTCATTATAAGCGACATTAAAACGTAGAAAATCATCCCTGCGAAAAGGAGCAGAGAGTGGCTTGTGCCATGACACTCGCTAAAATACGTACAATAGCAGTGAAACATTTAAGGTTCAGAAGGAAAACAGGAAGGACAAGAAATTCACTTTCAGGGGTTGCTAGAGGACCTTGGAGGACTTCCTCCGTAATCCTATCTTTACTCCGCATGTTTGTGTAACTAATACACTCCATCTGCGCAAACAGATCAAGGGACATGCATCTTTCGGGGTGTTTCTCTGGGACGCGTTTTCTATCTCCGGGTTGAGGTGGAGGACTTCGGCACTAATTGATTCCATCTTAGAAGGCTGGATGGATAATTAATGAGCACGATTTCCTCAGCACATTTCAGAACGAATCTGCAAAGTTGCAGGGGAAAAAAAAAGAGAGAGAGAGACAGTGGAACTTCAGAGGTTTTTCCAGCCTATTAAAATTTCCAGCAGTTTAATGATTGACCAAATACTTATCAGCAAATTTAAAACCCAGTAGCCCAGGCAGATAGATGCAGTTGGGCTTTTGGGCAACTCAGTGGGGACCCGGAATTATGGGGAACTGATTTAAATATTCCACCTCACTTTGGGTGACTGAGGTGTTGACAGGGCCAGGATAAGCATGTGTCAGCCTTGGGCTGGGACCAGAAGAGAGGTAAACAAGATTCTTAAGCTCTCTTCCCCCACCGTGCTCTATGAATGCGTTTAATCTCTTACCTGTATGTAAAATAAATATCTAATTGTAACTGTAATCTATATATAGGGCACAGGGGTAAGGGGACATAGGGTACAAAGAGCTCAAGTGTGCTTGGGGAACGGACACAGAAAAAACTACCAACAAAATAGCATAATTATTGGAATAATTCAGAGATGTAGAAAGTGGTAAGTACAACCACTTTGGAAAACTGTTCAGCAGTATATGCTCAAGTAAAACATACACATACGATATGCCCTATTACCTAGCAGTTCCACTTCTGGGTATATACCCAACAAAAATGAGAGCATATGTCCACAAAAAAAGATATGCGCAAGAATGTTCATGGCAGCTTTATTCATAATAGTCTCTGAATTGAAGCAACCCACTTGTCTCGTCACTGAAGAATAGGTAAATAAATTGTGTTATATTCATAAAATAGAATACTACACAAAAAAGTACATATTGTGGATTTCATTTATATGAAGATTAAAAACAAGTGAATTCATCTATTATGCTAGATGTTAGAATAATGGTCACCTTCGAGTGGCTAAGTATTGATTGGAAAGGGGTATGAGAGTTTGCTGAGCTGCTGGAATGCCTGACATCTTGATCTGGGTGGTGGTTACAGGTGTCCACAAATGTAAAAATTAATGAAGCTGTATACTTAAGATTTGGGCCCTTCACTATATGTAAGTTACATCTGTATGTAAGTTATATTTCAATAAAATAATTTTATACAGTGATATGTTAAAAATAAAAGAAAGTGACATGGTAACAGTGATGAGGTCAGCATTGATTTTTCCTGAGGGAATGAGATGCTCACATGAGGGACATTTGACTTACTGTGTTGAAGGGGTTTGGGATTTGGACATTAGTCAAGAGGCAGTGCTATTAGTTCAGAGAGGGAGCTTCTTGGGTCCAAAAGTAGGACAGTGAGAATGGAGGTAGGCAGAGATGAGGGCATTTCAGAGGTAGAATGAGAAAGGGCCTCAAGAAACTAAAGCTGTGTGTGTGAAGGATGGGGGAGAGGGAGAGGGAGAGAGTAAAGACAAGAGTGGTTCTGAGTGCTTTCCTTTTGGTTACTGGGTTGCTGATGCTGTTGTTAATAGAGAAAAACATATTTGGAACCACCTTAAATCGTACCATCAGTTGGTTTGACATGGCAGCAGTCAGAGCCAGCATTTAAGTTAATTAACAGCACCTGATGCATGATTGAATTTTGCTCTTTTTTGTTCTACACATATGATTGCAAAGTCCAGATCCTTTATAGTATGTCTGTGTCATGTAGTTCTTATGCAGATCCTTCTTAGTGCCCTGAAGAGAAGTTTTAACATGTTTAATCATGATGATATTTACACATTGATATAGTTTGACACATTCAACACTTGACTCTCTCCTATTTCTAAACTCAGGTTCATTCTGGAGTATCGTTAAATTTTGTAAAGAAACACCAACACAAAATTTCTAGCTGTGGGTATAATATACCAAGTCCAGGAGGCTAGGCACAGCAATATATATGGAAGCATGGGCTAGCTTCTCTTATTGTTTTATTTGCTAGGGGGTGCTATTATTCATCTTACTGTTTATGTTCCTTTTGAGTTTTTTGTTTTTTTTTAAAGATTTTTATTGGGGAATTGGGGGGATGGGAACAGTGCTGGGGAATTGGGGGAAGGGGAACAGACAAGTTGCCGGCTTCTGGGTGGCCGCTCACTGCGGCTGCTGGCCGCTCACGCTGGCTGCTGGCTACACACGGTAGCCCATGGCAACTCACGGCCACAGGGGCTGCAGCCTACACCGTCGCAGGCGACTCATGGCAGCCCAGCTCCAGATTGAGCTATTGTTCAGCATCTTAGCTATGGAGGGCACTGTCACTGGCCCTCATATGTGAGATCCAAACCGGGGCCCTCTGGCATCCCAAGCCAGTTCTTAACCATCGCGCCACTCGGCCGGCCCCATTTTGAGTTTTTATAGTTGAGTGGTATGGTGATTTGGGGTAGTGTTCACCCAGAGGAGTTTTGAGCTCAACAAAAGACTTTTGGAGATGGAGGGTAACTTGTCTCTTGCTTGTTTACTGCTGCATAACAAAACTGCTATCTCCCTCTTTGTTTAAAACCTACTTAATGTGTTTTTAGTAGACATTCTTTTTTGTTTCCTCAGTATTAACACTGAATGGATGTCATCTGGCTGTTGGGGAGAGTTAAGTGGGTTGCAGATGCTGTATACATACTTTCTACCTACCAGCCCAGGTCCACAGACTGAATAAACCATATCATTTCCCGGGCTAGGTCAAAGTAACTGATATGGTTCCTCCTACTGCTTTTCCTGCTCTGGGGGCAGGGTAAGAATGGCTGACAGAGAGCTTCCTGTTTCCTGTTTGCCTCTAGGAGAACACAATTCTACATGGCCCCATTTCGCTGCCTTTGCAAAGGCAATTGTCCTCTGCTCTTAATCAACCCTCAAGGGAAGTCACCTGTGATTCTTCGGCAGGCCTAACCTTCTAGAGATAACACTGTTGTTAAAAATTCCTCACTGTGCTACTTGTTGGAGGAAAACATGAAAATGGTAAAATTGCTGATGAATTACAGCTATTGTTACAGCTAACTCGAGGAAGACTTTCTGTAATTAAAATTTTATTAACCAATCTTTTGAATAGTTTTATATTTTATTTATTTTTAGTATGTAAGGAATTAGGTCTTTAATCTGAAAATCCTTATAATAAATTTTTTATTTACATTTTTAAAAGTAAGAAAAATAATCTTTCTAGGTCAGTCGGTTAAATTTGTGAATTTGAACAGATTAATTTTATGCCTCATGCAATCAATGAGGACTTTCAGTTAAGTAATTTCATTTTGTGGAATTTGTAAGGTCACTAAACTCACATTTGGAGACAGAAATTTACCTGTGATGTGACCCTTTGACTGAGATTCCAGGCTCTCCTTGGTCTAATTCCATCTGTGTAATCTCAGTATTCATACCTTATAGGAATCCTTTATCCTTGTGAAATCCATCCACTCATAGCCCTCTGAACCTGTTTGATCTTTTTCCAAACTTTAGAACAATGGCTCTCAAAAGTGGTTTAGTGTGCGTCAGAATCACCCAGAGGGCTCATGACAACACAGATTGTTGGGCCTCACCAGAGTTTCTGATTCTGTAGTTTGGGGATGATATCTGACAATTTGCATTTTTAACAAATTACCAGGTGACGCTGATACTGCTGGTTCAGGGACCATACTTTGAGGACCACTGCATTAGACCTTTGCTTGAACCATCTATAGTAGACAGAATAATGGATTTCCAAATATGTCTACATCCCAATCCCCAGAACATGTGAATGTAATTTATGTGGCAAAAGAACCTTGCAGGTGTGATTAAGTTAAGGATCTTGAGATGGGGAGATTATCCTGGATTGTCTGGATGGGCCAGGTGTAATCGCAATGGTCCTTACAAGAGGGAAGCAAGAGAAAAAAATGAGACTGGACCACCTCCTTACGCCATATACAAGAACAAATTCAAAATGGATTAAAGAATTAAATATAAGACGTGAAACCATAAAACTCCTAGAAGAAAATATAGGGTCTAAATTTGCAGACATTACCCTGAGCAATATTTTTACCAATATTTCTCTGCTGGCAAGGGAAGTAAAAGAAAAAATGAACATATGGGACTACATCAAACTTAAAAGTTTTTTTACAACAAAGGAAACCATCAACAAAACAAAAAGGAAGCCTACTGAATGGGAGAAGATATTTATCATTGATATATCTGATAAGGGGTTAATATCCAAAATTTATAAAACACTCATTCAACTCAACACCAAAAAAAACTAACAACCCAATTAAAAAATGGGCAGAGGATATGAAGAGACATTTCTCTAAAGAGGACATACAGATGGCCAACAGGCATATGAAAAAATGCTCAACCTCACTAATCATTAGAGAGATGCAAATAAAAACTACAGTGAGATACTGCTTCACTCCAGTCAGAATGGCTATCATCAATAAATCAACAAACAACAAATGCTGGCGAGGTTGTGGGGAAAAGGGAACCCTGGTGCACTGTTGGTGGGACTGCAGACTGGTGCAGCCACTATGGAAATCAGTATGGAGGTATCTCAAAAAACTGGAAATGGAACTACCTTATGAACCAGCAATTCACTATTAGGTATTTATCCAGAAAAGCCCAAGACATTAATTCGAAAAGATATATACACCCCTATGTTTATTGCAGCGCTATTCACAATAGTCAAGACTTGGAAACAACCGAAATGCCCATCGGTAGATGACTGGATTAAGAAACTATGGTACATTTGCACAATGGAATATTACTCAGCTATAAAGAAGGAAGCGTTTTTTTTTTTTTTTAGATAAGATTAATATTTAAGTCAGTGGACTGAATAAAGTAGCTTTCCTGTAAAATGTTGGTGGGCCTCATCCAATCAGTTGAAGGACTTAAGAGAAAAAAATCTGGCATCCCTCAAAATGGAGGAAATTCTGACTGCAGCCTGCCTTTGTATTCAAGCTAAATACAAAGCCGCTGGCCTATGCTGCAGATTTTGGACTTGCCAAAATCTGTGAGCCAATCCAATGACATTAGTCAATTCCTTAAAATCCCTCTCCTCCCCCATAGATTATACATACATCGTATTACTTCTGTTTCCCTGGAGAACAATAATACAGCCATGAAAGTCATGTGCCAAGGAAAGTGGAGCAGAAAGATGTAAGGAATCTGGTACTCCCATACCAGCACTGAACGGCCTACCTACTCACTTCTTTTATGTGGGAGACAAGTAAACCTGTACATGTTTGTGTGTTTTTCACCAGATTGTATTAAATATACGCCCAAAATAACGTTAACTGAGAAACAGCCATTAAAAAAAGTACCTGAATCATTATCAGCTTTTCTCTTTACTCATACTACAGACATGCAGAGCAGAAGTCCAAGCTGATTCTGTTTTCTTCACTTGTTTATTAGTCTCTATTTATTTTAAAATATGTGAAGGAACAAGGAACATAGATTCTATACAATGTGTTGTTAATAATGATTGACCACGAATCTGGCCAATGAAATCTTTCAGGTTTCTGGTCCTGCCACATGAAGAGAAATTTCTCCTGATGGATATTAAATTATGTATGTAAAATCTAATCCAATTTCTATTAGATTCATATATGACAAAGTAAGGCATTAAAAACATTTATAAAATATTATAGATAACATTTATGAAACAATTATTTTAAGACAATGACTTAGATATTTATTTTTTAATTCTTTTGAAATAGAAAAATCAAACTAGCTGAACATCACAATATGAAACAAAAATATAATTCAGACCAAACCTAAAATAAAGAAATATTGATTAAAATCATTTGCTTTATTCAGAGGCTATATCAAGGCTAAAAATTAAACTGTTGTGTGTAAGACTGTCTCATCTCTGTAGAATAAAAATAGTGTTACTAAATATATATTTTCTTCTTCCATTTGCTTTGTCCCCCTACTGTGGCTGAGTTCTTAATTGTATCTGTTGTGACAATGATTTTTTTTCTTGCTTTAAAGGAAATATTTGGTTTTCCTT
The DNA here is from genome assembly GCF_001890085.2 of Hipposideros armiger. Classification (NCBI taxonomy): domain Eukaryota; kingdom Metazoa; phylum Chordata; class Mammalia; order Chiroptera; family Hipposideridae; genus Hipposideros; species Hipposideros armiger. Next base: position 395,648 of record NW_017731403.1, read on the forward strand.
TAAAGACATTTTTCGTAAAGTGTGTTGGAAGGAATTTATAGATGCCTTTGTGACAGGTTTTGTCTGGATTCTGAAAGAAAATTCCACTACATAAATTGTGATGTGAATGAATGTTGCACCATTGGCCTAGATAAATTGTTAAATTTTAGCAAAGTTACAAATAAAAAAGATGCTTTGTGACTGATGATTAATGCACTATTTAAGATAAGCTTTATCAGGTGCATCATATCTATAATTGGTATATCTGGGATATGCATAGTTGGAGATTTTTTTTTTTTTTACAGTCCAACATTAATAGTTTCATGAAGCTGACTATAACATTTTTAAAATCTCTCTTTGAAAGCAACACATTTTCTGGACCTAAGAACCTATTTTAGTTTTGTCTGCCATAATCTTGAGAATCACCTGGGATGTTCAAATTGCAAAACCACAATGCTCAGAAAGTGTGAAGGCCAAGAGTAGAAAAGACTTTGAAAATCAAATACCAATCTGAAATTGGGTTTCTTTGTTCTCTCTCCATTTAAATCTATTAATTAAAAATATTTGTTTTCTGTTCTTTTGTCTGCGATAAATATCTCCTGTGGGCTTTGTAGGCTCACAGGCCAAATGTAACTAATTGGATGAGTGAGATACCTTTACTTTCACTGGCTCCATAGTTTATTTTCTCATTTTATTCTACTGTACATCCTATTCTACTATAACTTCCAACTCTTTCCATGTTACAATTAACCCACTGGTCGGAAAACCCCTTCAAAAATTTCCCTCTTACTCTGTCTTCTTGTTTTATCCTGCAGGAAAGAGTTTTAGTAGTTTGAAAATAAAACAAAAAGTAGAAACCATATATGACCGCAGAGACTGCATTGAATTTATTTTGTTAACTTCCTCTGGTGTTTTCCTTCAGTGCAGTACCTTTTATTTTATTTATTTAACATTTTTAAACCAACCTTTTTATTTGAGATAACTGCGGATTCACATGCAGCTATAAGAAATAATACAGAACAGTGCTGTATATATATATTTTTTTACTGATTTTTCCTAATGGTAACAGCTTGCAAAACTACAGTACGATTATAATTGGATATTGACATTGATATAGTTGAGATACCGATTTCCATCACCAGAAGCATTTCTCATGTTGCCCTTTTATAGCCACACTGCTTCTTCTCTTCTGCCCCCATTCCCTGCTTACCCCCTGGCAACCATTAGTCATTCTACATTCCTATAATTTTGTCACTTCATGCATGCTATATAAATGCAAACATAAACCTTTTTGGTTTGTCTTTTTTCGCTCGGCATCATTCTCTGGAGTTGAACATCTTTTCATGTACTTATCTGCCATTTGTGTTCTCTTCTCCAATGAAGGATCTCCATGTGTTTCACCCCTTTTCTAATTTCCTGTCTACCCATTTGTTTGTCTTTTTACTATTGAGTTTTGAGAGGTTTTTTTGGTATCTTGTAGATACTAGTCCCTTTTAGAATTCGTGGTTTGCAATCATTCTTTTCTAGTGTGTAGCTAGTCTTTTCATACTTTTGACAAGGTCTTTTATTTTTATTTTTGATTTATTGAATTTTTCAACTACAGTTGACATTCAATATATTTTATATTAGTTTCAGGTGTACAGCTTACTGGTTAGATATTTATATAATTTGTGAAGTAATCCTCCTGATTAATCTAGTACCCACCTGGCACTGCACACACTTATTACAATATCATTGACTATATTCTCTATGCTGTACTTGACAATCCTGTGACCGTTTTGTAACTACCAACTGTACTGCTTACCGCCTTCAGCTTTTCCACCCAGCCCCTCAACCTCCTTCCCATCTGGCAACCATGAGTTTGTTCGCTGTATCTATGAATCTGTTCCTGTTTTGTTTGTTCATTTATTTTGTTCTTTCGATGCTACATAAAAGTGAGATTATATGGTATTTGTCTTTTTCTCTCTGACTTAATTCATTTAGCATAACACCTTCTAGGTCCATCCTTGTGGTCGCAAATGGTAAGATTTCATTATTTTTTGCAGCCAAGTAATATTCTGTTGTATATGTACCACCTCTTCTTTATCTAATCATGTACTGATGAGCACTTAGGTTGCCTCCATATCGTGGCTATTGTAAATAACTCAGCAATGAACATAGGGGTACACATATCTTTTCGAATTAGTGTTTTGGATTCCTTTGGATAAATACTCAAAAGTAGAATTGCTGGGTCATACAAGTAAGGTAGTTCTGTTTTTAATTTTTTGAGGAACCTCCACACTGTTTTATTTTTTTATTTTTTTTTTAGCTGAGCCATCCTGCCACCTGTTGGCAGCTCAGCTTGGGCTGGGCATTGAACCACTGTTGCTCAGAGCTCAAACTCTTGAGTGAGCTCTTAACCAACTGAGCCACTCAGCCGGCCCCCTCCACACTGTTTTTTATAGTGGCTGCACTAATTTGCAATCCCATTAACAGTGCACAAGTCTTATGGGTGTGCACTTGTAGGTAATTAACTGCCTTTCTCTTGCTGCTTTATAAATTCTCTCTTTGTTTTTAACATTTGGCATTTTAATTATGATTTAATTACTATGTGTCTTGGTGTGAGCCTCTTTGGGTTCATCTTGTTTGAGACTCTTTGTGATTCCTGGACTTGTATGTTTATTTCCTTTGCCAGGTTAGGGAAGTTTTCCATTATTATTTCATTAAATAGGTTTTCAATCCCTTGCTGTCTCTCTCTTATCCTTCTGGTACCCCTATGATGTGAATGTTGGTACGCTTGATGTAGTCCCAGAGGCCCCTTAAAAACTATCCTTATTTTTTTGAAAATTTTTTTTCTTTTTGTTGTTTGATTGGTTTTTTCCTGCTACCTTGTTTTCTAAATCACTGATTCAATCCTCTGGTTCATCTAATCTGCTGTTGGTTTTTCTAGTGTATTCTTCATTTCAGTTATTGTATTCTCCATTTCTGATTGGTTCTTTTTTACAGTTTTTATGCTCTTTTAATAGGGTCTTTTACAAAGCAAAAGTTTTTAGTTTTGATAAAGTCTTATTTATCAATTTTTCCTTTTATGGCTTATGCTTTTGGTATTAAGTCTACAAACTCTTTGCATAGCCCTAGTTCCTAAAGGGTCCCCCCATTTGTTTCTAATTTTTATCTTTTACATCTGAGTCTGTGATCCATTCTGAGTTTATTTTCATATAAGATATGAGACTCAGGTCGTTATTTTCTTCTTCTTGTTTTTCTTGTTCTTGTTCTTCTTGTTCTTCTTTTTGTTGTTGTTCTTCTTCTCCTCTCTCCTCTCTCCTCTCTCCTCTGTCTCTCTCTGTCTCTGTCTCTGTCTCTGTCTCTCTCTCTCTCTCTCTCTCTCTCTCTCTCTCTCTCTCTCTCTCATCTACAGATGTCCAATTTATCCAACATCATTTTTTAAAAATGCTATTTTTCCTCTATTGAAGTGCTATGCACTTTTGTCAAATACCACGTGGGTATATTTGTGTGGACTTGTTTCTGGGTTCTCTGTTCTGTTTCATTTATCTGCATGTCTATCCCTCTGCCAGTACTTTACAATCTTTATTACTGTAGCTATATTGCATCTTGAAATTGGGTAGACTGAACCTCCCACTTTCTTCTTTTTCAAAATTCTTTTAGCTATTCTAGTTCCTTTGACTTTCTATATAAATTTAAACATAATTTAGTGTCTGTAAAACAATCTAGGAATTTCATTAAGCCAGTTTATCAATTTGGGAACAATTGATATCTTGACCATGTTGGGTTTTCCAATCCATAGGCACAGTATCTCTTTCTATTTATTAAGATCTTCTTTGATTTCTTTCTAATGTTGTGCAGTTTTTATCATACAAGTTTTGTATATGTTTTGTTTGACTTACACCTAAGCATTTTCTTTTATTTGAGTGATTGTAAATGGATTATATTTTTAATTTCAGTGTTCATGTGTTTATTACTAATATATAGAAATATGATTGAGTTTAATTTGCTTGTATCCTGCGTCCTTACTGAACTCACCTATAATTAGGTCTGGGAATTATTTTGTACCCTCCTTGAGATTTTTTTATGCTGACAAATATGTCATTTGAAAATAAAAGAACAGCTTTATTTATTCCTTTATGTTCTGTATGTCTTTCATTTCTTTCTTCCTCCCTCCCTCCCTCTCTCCCTCCTTCTCTCTCTCTCTCTCTCTCTCTCTCT
>NW_017731403.1:399931-404228 GCF_001890085.2 Hipposideros armiger
ACTGTTGAATAAGAGTGGTATTAATGGACATCCTGCTTTGTTCCTGATCTTAAAGGGAAAGCATTTTCTTTCATCATTAAGTACAATGCTGGTTGCAAATTTTGGTAGATAGAGTTTATCAAGCTGAGGAAATTCCACTCTATTCTTTTTTTCTTTTTCTGAGCGGGTTTAACATGAACATATTGAATTTTGTCAGATGATTTTTCTGTATTAATTGATATGATCATGTGATTTTCTCCCTCAGCCTGTTAATATGCTAGATTACATTGATTTTCAAATCTTAAACATGACTTCATCATTGAAATAAACCCTAATTGGACATGATGTATAATTCTTTTTATATATTACTAAATTCTACTTGCTAAAGATTTTGCATTTATTCATGAAGGATAATGACCTGTAGTTTTCTTTTGTTGTACTGACTTTTTCTCGTTTTGATATCAAAGTAATGCTAGGATTTTAAAATGAATTGGGAAACATTCATACTTTTCTATATGCTAGAAAAGATTGTATAGAATTGGTATTAATTTCTTCTTTAAATGTTTGGTACAATTCTCCAGTGAAACCATTTGGACCTAGAAATTTCTTTGTTGAGACGTTTTAAATTATGAATTCAATTTCCTTAATAATTTTATGGTTATTCAAGTTATGCCTTTCATATTCAGTGAGTTGTAATTGTTTGTTTTTTGAAGAATTGGTCCATTTTGTCTAAGTTGTTAAACACGTGTGTAGAGGTTTTTTATTGTTCTCCTTTTCAATGCCTGCAAGCTCTGTGATATCCCTTTATCATTTCTGATACTTATAATGGCAATTTATGTCTTCTCTTTTTTGTCAGTCTTGTTAGAGGTTTGTCAATTTTATTGACCTTTTCAAAACACCAGCTTTTTGTTTTGTTGATTTTCTCTATTGTTTTTCCATTTTCCATTTTATTGATTTCTACTCTTTATTATTTCCTTTCTGCTTCTCAGTCTGCCTTCTTCTCTTCAGTTTTTCAGAGTCCTTTTACGTTTGTTTTATACATAATGTCTAGGTTTTTAGTTGTGGTAAATGAGAAGAATGGGGAAAAGTATACCTATTCCATACTTTGTCTGGTATGTCTATTCCAGACTGTCTGGTTACCAGTCTGTACATTCTGCTTTTAGGTATGCATAATGTCCTTGGATTTTACTCTTGGAGCATAAGTTGAGTTTAACTTATCCTTTACTGTGTTAAGGGACAAACTTTGGAAATATGGGGTGTGCTGGGAAATAGATTTTGTGATGGTTTTTCATTCTTGTCATGATGCATAATTAGTAAGTAATTATTGGAAGTGGACAAGCCATAGAACTTAGGGCAGGGTGCCTAATTTAGTGAATATTTACAGTAAAATTAAAACTTTCCCTGCATTTCTGCTAAATGGCTGCTGCCATCAAGACATCCAGTTAGCTGACTTTTTGGTGGGTAGGGGAAGGAGTAGTAGGTTCTGAAAGCTTGTTGTCAACTTCCCTTCTTTTATATCTTTTTATTTTTCCTTGATTTAAAATGATCTCAAATCTGGAAACAGAAAAGTTATGCTTTTTTATGATAGATAACAAAAATCATGGTTGATTTGATAGTATACATATGTCTATATCTATAATCTATATGTCTATACCTATACCTATATCTATCTCTATCTATCTATCTATCTATCTATCTATCTATCATCTGTCTATCTATCTGTGCTTCAACAAGCAGTTAAATTGTATTCATTGAAGGTTTTACATTGTGGGTAAGTTTTGTACTGCAATGGTTCTCACATTTCAGTTACCCTTTATCATTCTGACGTGAAAATCATGTTGAAGGGGAAATTGTTTGTGCATATAATGAGTATAACTTGCATCCTAAGGGCCTTGAAATGCAGTTTACTAAACTAAATACAAAAAACAACAGTCTAAACATAGATTTCTCCATAGTCAAACTCTTCCTGTAAAGGCTTAAAAAAAAAAACCAAAAAAAAAACACCTAGGGAATTGTCACACTTCCCATTGTTATTCACAGGCTTGTTTGGGATCAGATAGTGGCAGCTGCCAGAGGCCTGACATTTCAGCAGGGAGAAGGAGGACAAGAGTTAGAAGTCTTTGGATCTAAATAGCACTCTCAAATTCACTGTTGCCCTTGAGCTTTCGTGAAAATGTGATAATGATCGTAAACTTTGGATAGATGATTCCTGTAGTAAAACAAATTCAATTAGCTAACATGTATGAACACTGCAGAATACAAAATTAAAATACCACCAAATCCTATTAAGTTACTTTAAACTCTGCTTCTTAAATGGCTTGCCATCCAAGTCAACAAATATTTACCAAGAAATGACCATGTGCTAGGTGCTATAATAGGGGCTGTTGGGAATGCAAAAAGGAATAAGCCCCAGGCTCTGAATTTAAGGAATAAGCAATCTAGAGGGGAAATAAAGATGCATACAAATAATTGCTATACAATGTGCTTGAAATGAGGCTTTTTAAAGGAGCTGCCATTTGAACTGAATTTCGAAGGATTGTTTAGTGGCTTCAAGCAGCAGAGATGGACTCTGGGTAATTGAAGAGGGGGAGGGGAAATGGAAAAGAAGGTAATCTATAGGGGACTGTGGGAAAGGCTCCTGAATTGAAATAAAAACTGAACCTCTGAAGGAATGCAGGCATTGTGAGTTGATATATCAGAACTGGTGGCACATTTTTCTTCAGAAGATGGTCTACAGGATGGGCCAACTCTAACACTGTTGGGCTGGATCACTCCTCTCAGGTACAAATTTCAAGGCAAAAGGGCCTGACAGGTATGACTTGGATCACGCGTCCACCTCGTCCACTTCTTGGCCAATGTGTCGCCAGGGGAGTCATTCCTTAAAGGAAGACCGTGAGCTCTCATCAAAGGCCAATGGTTCCAATGTTGGGCATCACAGACCACAGACAGGTAGAGGGGATAGATGAGTAGAGACAGAGAGCTAGGGAAAGAAGGAGAATGTTTCAGCAGAGCAAAGAATCTAGTCCGGCTGGGGCATAAGGTGAAGGAGGGACTAAGTTGGGAGAGAGGAGGAAAGAGAGGGAAAGAGAGGCAGAATGGAAGTGAGCAATGGAAGGCCTTAGCCACCATGTTTGGAACTGGCTTTAGAATCAATGGCTGGGAGTGGGAGGAGCAGGTCAGGCGCAATCTATGCTATAAGAACAGTTCTCTGGAAACAGACGTGGGTTGTAAAAAGGAAAAGCTAGGGAGCAGGAAGGTCAAAGAGGAGGTTGCTCAGGTGAAAACAGGGAGAGAAGGCATAAAATGGTATTATCCTTTACTTACCATTAAAGAACAACAATGAACACTTTTAAATGCTTTACTTTTAACTAGTAAAGAGGACAGGACATGCATGATTTACCCCTTTTAACCCATATAGTACTAGAAGCTTGAGAAGCTAAGGACTTGCTTTAGAACCCATGGTGGATAAATAAGAGCCAGAGCTCCCCCTCAGGTCATCTGGGTGGGGTTTTATCTAAGGTGAGACTTTGTAGCCAGATTTAGCTGACTTTGCTTCACTGAATCCCAGACTGTGACCCGTGTTTTTCATTGCCTGGATGATGAGGTTGTGCCCTCAAGTGAATAACTCCAGTATATCTGAACCTTGGCTTGTGCTTGACGTGCTTGTGTGACCTGAAAGGGTTTTTTTTCCTCCCCCTTGAAAGAGGATTTTCCAAAAGGAGTTTCAAAAATAATCTGTGCTCAGCAGCTAACTGTAAGGACAGTGATAGCGTAGAAGGAAGCAGAACAGTGGAGCAGTTAAGAACATCAGGCTGTGGAAAGTCGGGTTGCCCAGGTTAAAATCCCTGCTTGGCCTCTGACTAGCTGTGTGACCTTGGTCATGATACTTGACTCTCTAAAGGTCTGTTTCTTTATCTGTAAAATGGAGATAGTAAGGGATCTACCCTAAAGAGTTGCTGTGAACATTCGCTGAGATAATGCTTGTAGAGACCTTGGGAGAGTACTTGGCACATAGTAAGTGTCTATAATGCTGTTATTATGGTTATTGTTATTATTTTCTTAACCATAATTACCATAATAATATGGCGGGAGAAGTGTTCCAAATAGTACTGTGACATTTGAGCTTCGGTGCCATCTAGTGGCCAGGACATTTCAGAATGTGCTATTATTAGTCTAGGTGTACCCACAGGTGACTCAAGGGCCTGTTAACGCTGTAATTGAATGAATTGCTGCTAACTGATTTCAAAGGTGAGTCCTGAGCAAGCTGGCTAGGACCAGGAATGTTGTGGACCCTCATTACCAGCCTAACTAACAAAAA